>NC_072379.2:147566071-147883214 GCF_028885625.2 Pongo pygmaeus | reverse complement strand
GCACTCCCCTGCAGCGCAGCTCCTATGGAAGGGAAGGCGATGGTCAGAGTGTGGACCTGAAAAGAGTGGTGGTGGCAGCCAAGACGGGACTGCTCAACTGGCAGGTGCAGAGCTGCAGCAGAGACCAGCGTGTCCTGGCACGGTGTCCCTGCAAAGCACAGCCACAGGCTCCAAGGGCTCAGCAGATTGACTTGGGTGAAAAAGTGCCCCGACCCCCAACAATCATGAACGTTATCACTAAATATCAAAATAGACGATTAAATGTGAATTCTGAATGTGCTTACGTTATGACTTACTGAGAGCAACCAAGACTAATCTCATTCTCAAATATGAATGAATGATTCTCAAATCAACCAATCTCATTCTCAAATACGAATGAGATTCTTACGGTGCTAGTGGGGGAAAAGAAGACTGGAAAAAACAGGCTAAGGAACAGAACAAACTGATTCAGGCCACAGCAATGTACAGGAAGACAAATAGAAACTTCAAAGTTTATGAACATTTATTCAGGTAGAGAGAAAAAAAAGACATCAACATGAAAGTTTAAACTGATTCCAAAGGAAGGTAAAATTATGAATCTGAGGTACCTGACCTGGAAACAAGACACAGGTAGGTCTGGAGCCCAGAACAATGAACAGAAACCTCCAACAGGTGACCTGACACCTGCACGAGCTAGGCCGGACCCTCATACTTCACTGCATCCCCTTAAATGCCTCTCCTCTAGCCAGTACCCATGTTTGTGTTCCAACCTAAGCACAACACCTGAAATATAGCGGTGTCAATAAATTGAATAAGAAATGCCGATACCTATTTCAAATTCAAAAGAAACCTGGTATTATTTACCCACCTGCATAGAATTTTATTCTATGCATTTTATTGCAAAAGAAAAACAGGCCAGGTGCAGTGGTTCATACCTGTCACCCCAGCATTTTGGGAGGCCCAGGTGGGCGGATAACTTGAGTCCAGGAGTTTGAGACCAGCCTGGGCAACATGGTGAAACCCTGCATCTACAAAAAATACAAAAATTAGACAGATGTAGTGGTGTGCGCCTGTGGTCCCAGCTACTTGGAGGCTGAGGTGGGGTGATCACCTGACGCCAGCTCAAGGCTGTAGTGAGCCATGAACCCATGACTGCACTCCAGCCTGGGTTGACAGAGTGAGACTCTGACTTACACACACACACACACACAGTTGCTGCATGGTAACTATACACATGAAAGACATCATAGAAAACTAGAAGTGAATAGTTGGAAGCGCTTAACAGACAGACTCACAGTGGAGAGTGATGGCTCAAGGCTAAAACTTTAGGAGAAAAACCAAGTCTTTGAGAAACGGCTGAAAACCAAGTTAACTAAAGTGGATTTTTCTGTCTGCAGATGCTCTTGTCATTTTCTTTTCTTTTTTTTTTTTTTGGCTTTTCCAAAATTCCCTTCTTTCACCATTTTGAGTTGAAAAGTCAAGATAAATATTTATGCTGTGTAATAACCCACCTCCCTGCTACAGCAACCACAAATGTCACAGGTTCCTAAACGCTCCAAGAATATTTGTTTTACAGCAAGAAGCAGTTGCTTTTTCTAAAAGAAACACTCAATTTTCTCCTCCGGGATACACAATGGGTAAAAACCTAGCTGTTAACTACTAGCCAGAGTTACGGGAAGGAAAAGAAACTGTCCTTTTTCTCTCAACCAGTTTTCCTTTCTAACCCACTTCCTTTGCCAACTGCTGATGAGGCATGTCTAATTTTGCAGAGTGATACTAGAACAGTGAGAGGCACTGCCAGCTCCTTCTTCCCCGGTCCAAAGCACCTCCTTCCCTGAAATGCAACCTTACAACTGCAAGTATTAGATGTCACAGCGAACAAGCCTTTAGGAGATTATTTTAAAATGACCAAATATACACCAGTAAGAGAAAACTTCTGAAAAACTGCTCTGTTACGCAACCTGGGCTGGAATAAAACAGCAATAACAGCAACATATACGCAATTCCAAAAAGTACTATGCGTAAATGGCTTTAAGTCAAGATGGCTCTACAAAAACATGACAGATGACTCAAAATTCTTTCAGTTCTCACAATGATGCTGAAAAGATACGTGAAGGGTTAGGGGGTAAAATCATATTTTACGATTTTCAACAATTAATAAACATAAGTACATACTCTACTGTTTCACTTCTATCCTAATATATTGAAGAGTTAATCAAAATACTTCTTCACAACTTCTCAAAGAAAATATGGAAATGTAATACTCTGAGAATTGTGATCCATTCAAATACAGTAGCTGAAAACTACATAGAGTGTCTAAAGGCGATTCTAGATTCAGACTGCTGAGAACCTTAAGACCTGCCTCACCACCACCACTGGCTGCTATACAACCAGGTTCCTGAAGCTTATCCACAGAGGAAGGTGACTATCACCAGCCCGCGGTGAGATAAGGCTTAATGAGGTGTGGATGGTTCCAAGCACAAATTCTGAGACATAGGACTCAAACTGTAGCCATTATTTCATTATAATGTCTAAAGAATTAAAGAAAGGTATTTTAGACTTGGTTTAGATTCTCCAATTTTTTGTAAATATATGGAGCTATTATTTCTCAGACAAAACTGGAAAAAAAACTACCCAATTTGAAAGGCAGTCCCCCAAAAAATTAAAGTTGCAGGTACCAAAACAACTACAAATTATACGAATTTAATTATTTGTAGAATACAAGAATTCGGTAACTTCTGCTAGCATACAAAGTCTCACTGCCTTATGAGCAAAAATAACCCATCAGAAAAAGGACCAACCTGATTTAAAAAAGAAAGAACACATTAAGAAATTCCCAAGGCTGGGCGTGGTGGCTCACGCCTGTAATTCCAGCCTTTGGAAGGCCAAACCAGGCGGAATGCTTGAGCCCAGAAGTTCGAGACCAGCCTGGGTAAATTGATGAAACAGTCTCTAGAAAAAAAAAAAAAAAAAAAAAAAATTAGCCAGGCATGGTGGTGCGTGCCTGTGGTCCCATCCACTTGAAGGCTGAGATGGGAGGATCCTTTAAGCCTGGGAGACAGAGGTTGCAGTGAGCCGAGATTGTGACACTGCACTTAGCCTGGATGGCAGAGCGAGACTCTGTCAAAAACAAAAAAAACAAAAAAAAAACAAAAAAAACCAAAAAAAACATGACTTACAAGGCATATTAATTATATCTCAATAAGGTGGATTTTAAAAAGAAATTCTCCAGAGACAGATCAGCAATGACACCTCCTTGGGCTCTGGAGCAGTGCTCTCCTGCTTTCGGTACATCAGAAATCCCACCAGTGTCTTCCCTCACCAGTGGAACTACCACCTTCAGCTTTCTTACAAGAATTAAGAAAATGCCATACCTAGCAAGCCAGAACCCTGTTGGGGGCATAATATCCTCTCACTTGGCAAAGACTCTATCTTCTTTAAGAGCATCCTACCCATCATGGCACCCTGCAATCCCACTCCTACGTACACACCCTGGAGACCAGAAGTCACAGAGCCACTCAAAAACTTGCACACAATGTTTACAGTGGGATTAGTAACAGTCAAAAGGTGGAAATAACCCAAATGTCCATCACTGATCAATGGGCAAACAAAATGTAGACTAGCTATACAACTGAGTCATAAAAAGGAATGATGTACACAGTGATACGTGCTACAAGGATGAAGCCTCCAAGCATGCTAAAAGAAGCCACATAGGCAGCCCACAGATCATATGACTCCATGTATGCAAAATGTACAGAATGGGCAAATTCATAGAGACAAAGTAAATGAGTGGTTGCCAGGGCCTCGGGGGAAGAGGGCATGAGGAGTGACTGCTAATGGGTACAAGGTGTCGTTTTGGGGTGATTAAAATGTTCTAAAATTAGATAGTGGTGATAGGTGCAAAACTCTGTAAATATACTAAAAACCACTGCATTGTATACTTTTTAAAAAGTTGGATTTTATGGTACGTAATTACATCTCAATAAAGCTATTATTTTAAAAGTATTCTATATGTAAGTGTATATACATGTATAAATATGCAAACACACATTTTATGCTAATTCAGAGATTGACATAGTTTTATATCTACTTAATTTTTTTTTAGGATTCTAAAATATTAACATGCAAGAACATACTGGAATATCACAAAAACTAGTTTGATAGTAACTGATATAGTCTAAACATTTAAACCTGAAGCTCCGTTGAATCAGCAACTTTAAAGTCCTAGAAACAGTGGCAATCTCCTCTCTCCTGAGTGAGCTTAACTCTAATTTCAATGTCATATTTGTATGGAATTAAGAAAGCCTCCAAATTAGCTGGTGCATCTCCAACCACACGAATAGCGGGAGTCGCATCTTTTCCACACTCATCACCTTTGTAGCACACAGCACAGTCCCCCATGCACATCGTGGACCAAAAACTAAAGGAATAAAATTCTTTTTAAATATTGTACTTTAAAAAATAGGGCCACAGCCTGGGCAACACAGCAAGACTCTGTCTCCATAAACAATAAAAAAAAATTGGCCAGGTGTGATGGCACGTGTCTGTGGTCCCAGCTACTTGGGAGGCTGAGATGGGAGGATTGCTTGAGCCCAGGCAGTTGAGGCTGCGGTGAGCTGTGATCATACCACTGCACTCCAGCCTGGGTGACAGAGCGAGACCTTGTCTCAAAAACACAAAAAAATATAACAGGAAAACTTTTGCTCGATGTTCTATCCCTTTAGATCAGGTAAATGAACTTTTCCTGTAAAAGGGCAAGTAGTACATATTTTAGGCTTCATGGACAAAACTGTTTCTGACAACAACTACTTAACTCTGTTCCCATAACAAAAGGCAGTCTCATAGACAATATACAAACAAATGGACATAAAACAAATGATCTGCTGAGAACCTCAGGACCTTGCTTTAGACCAGCATTGCCCAATGGAACCTTCTACATGACAGAAATGTTTTATTTATTAATCACACAGCTAGTGTGCCTAAGGAACTTTAAAATATTTCAAATGTAAACAGCCACATGTACCCAGTGGTGAATGTACTGCCCAGCGCTGCATTTGACTAAAAATGAACCAGCTCTACTCTGTTCAAAAACTTAAGGCTAAAAATGAACCCTGCGATTATTTTACATGAACTGGGAGGACAAAACAACATAAAATTCTAATAATTCATGTCATACTAGTAAATAATCAAAACTCTAAGCAAATCAACCTGCACTAGGCAGGAGGATACGTGTAGAGCTCCATATATCTGGACTTGGCCATGCTCTGCCGCGTGTACACCTGCTGGATGCCGGCTCTGAGGTCGTCCCAGATCTGGTCCAGGCCAATCTGCTTCAGGCCGTGGGGGTTCTGGCTCCGGGTTGACGACATTGTGAGGGATGTTCTAAAGACGTCCAGTGCAGCAATCCTTATTCAAAGTACAGCTAGTTCTCCATTAGATGAAAATATACAGTACCATTCCAAATTTATTCACAGCAGCTCAGAAACGATGTCCTTTAAATGTGGAGAACGAAATCTCATTGCAGGCAAACCTGAGGAAGAAATAAAGAGAGTCAGTGGCTTGTCTCTGGGGTACTGTAATAGGGTGAGACACACTGACAGAAACACTCAGTCTGCAGGCATTAGCAGGGCCCACTCTAGAGACCATTTCTCTTTCTATGTGGAAACTCACTCACGTTAATCATATGGTCTGTGTACAAAAATACGCTTAGAATTTTAGTTCAAAATCATTATGATATTAGCACTCAAGAGAAAACCTGGGTAAAAGTTTGCACAAGCACGACTATGTTGCCTTTCTTTGCCATCTAAAGTTATCAAAAATATATATCACTTGATCTAGATGACAATTAGAAAGACAAATTCAAAGAAAAAAGGGCAAAGGATATGCTCAGGAAATTCCCAGTTAACACAAACAGCTAATAAATAGGAAAAATCATTCAATCTCATGGGTTACCTATGACTTTTAGTAACTTTTCACTTGGAACTCAGCAAGAATGCAAATGTTGGTGAGTCTGAAAATGAAAGGAAATAGGCACTCCCTTTTTAAGGAGGGAATCTGGCAAGAATTATCAAGATTCAAATGTACTCTGAATTCAGAGAGACCTGAGTTTGAAGCTCAGTGCCACATCTACTAGGTAGGTACCTGTGCTACTGGGTGAGTTTCTTAACCTCTCTAAGCTTTAATTTCCTAGTCTGCAAAATGGAGGCCAATTAGTTTCCTCAAATGGATATGTAGAGTTTAAATAAGATAATGTATTAGAAAATACTTAACACAGAGTAAATGCTTAACAATGGTAGTGGCTATTATTTCCAAGTATATGAAGTTAATGACAAATACAATATATAATGCTTCAGCATCTTGGACACATAAATAAAGTAACTTAGGTATTCAATATTGTATCAAACCAGTACTTCTCAATGCACAGTATCACAGACATCATTTAAGGACTACCTATGTACATCACATCAAAACGTAAAGGTTTTAAATAGGTATTTCTAGTGCAAATCAAGAAACACTGAATTATTTGAATGGTTTCATAAAGCAAATGTTATTGGGAAGTAAACGAGATCTGGAACAATGAGGCTAGGTTATTGAAGCCTGCAAACCTATGTCCGAGTTACCTTGTCAAGTAATTCAGCTCATCCTATATCCTCAATGGCATTACAGAGCTCTGTGTAATCTAAGGCACATTTAGGGACCCTGTGAGGTCATGCTTAAGGAGTAAGTCTGAACCACTGAAACCTATTCTCTAATATTTATTCACATTCTGGGCTATGGGCTTAATATTTTATGAATCTACAACATCATTCCTGATCCTGAAAGTATTTTATGTCTTACATTCAAATTGGTATGTTCAAATGTGGAATATAAAAATATTTAACACAAGGACTCCCTCAAGTTTTAAGAAACTAACAACTCAGCAACCACTCTGGAAATGTTTCCTGTGTGTAGTTTCCATGTGCTTTCCTTTCGTCATCTACTTTGGGAGGGTCAACAGCACACTTAATAATAATAAGCATGTTTTGGACTGGTGGTGCCATCTGATAGCATCAACTGTTTGGACCTACCCTACTTTCCCCAACACTTAATTTTTCCCTAAGGGGAAATAATCATTTAAATTCTCCAAACTCATAGTCCAGTTAATTCTATCTTAGATGAGCTTTCTCGTACCTCTCTAGATGCTCTTTTACTCCTTTTCCTTTTACTTCTCTTATAATTTCTATCAGCAACTGAAAAAAAAGTTCTACTCTGCCCCCCAAATGCCTTTCTCCATCAGTGTAGTCCATGTCAGTGAGTGGCAATGCCACATGTATCCACAAGTCAGAAACCTGGGAATGTGTCTGAGGCCACAGCCCTCATCTTTCACATTCAACTGCTACGGACTTCACTTCAAATCCATTCGCTCATCTCCACCTCCTCCTCTAGTAATCATCCTCGCCATCTCTTACCTGGGCCACTATTTTAGTTGTCTAAACTAGATTCCAATACCTTGTATCTGCGTGCATCATTCTTGACATGGCAGTCAGCTGTCTAAAATCGCTGTCATCCTGAGACGGTGTCATCCTAATTCTGAATAGGCTGTCACCCTAAGAGCAACAGGGAGCCAAGGCAGAATTTGAAGAAGGGAAATCCTTAATATGGCACTATCAGATCCTTTTCTCTCTTCATTTGCCTCTTACAAAACCTCAACTCTCCCCCTCCCTCCCCTCAGGTTCAGCCACACAGATGTCCCCCGTGGCCACCCCAGTCTCCTTTCCCTGCCACAGGATCTCTGCATCTGCTGCTGCTTCTGCCTAGAGAGTTCTAGAGAGTTCCTCCCTTTCTTCAAGTTGCCTTCCAGTCATACTTTCAAAGGAGGCTTACTAGGAAGTCCCAGAAGATGTACAGGTTTGCTTCAAATGGGATTTTCCATTCTTAACACTTACTCCAGGCCATAACCCTGCACTTGTTTCTTTACTGTAACTCCCTCACTTCACAGGGGTGCAAGCCCCACAGGCTCGTGAGAACCTCATACAGAGCCTGGCTTGCCGCTCAATACATATTTTACACAAATAAATGAAGGAATAAATTAAGGAACTGAAAAGCTATATGTCTTAAAAAGATTTAGGAATAAAATACCAGTATCATCAAGCATCTGAACTTGTTCAAAATCCCTCTTTAGAATCTCTACAAAATTCTATCTCGTTTCTTCTAAACTTTTTCCTTCAAATATTGGATTTTGGGCTAAAATTTATGTCTTGCTGTTTCATTTAGTCATGTTTTGTATTATTTTGGTCACTGCAAATGTATACATACCCCAACATAGTGTTTAAACAGGTTTATGAAAATTACAGAATTTTAGTGACTACTTAGTTTTAATGAATATTTAGTAGGATGCTACCATATGCCAGGCACTGTCCTAGGCATTATTTACTCTTGATGGTAAACAGACATGGTCTACGCTCATAATGCTACAGTGACGGAATAAAGCGTGCTTATTTATTTATTTATTTATTTTTAAATAGGGTATCACTCTGTTGCCCAGGCTAGAGTGCAGTGGCGTGATCACGGCTCACTGCAGCCTCAACCCCCTGGGCTCAGGTGATCCTCCCACCTCAGCCTCTCAAGTAACTGTGACTACAGGTTAGGACAACCATGCCTGGCTAATTAAAAAAAATTTTTTTTTTTTTTTTTTTTTTTTTTGTAGAGACGGGGTTTCGTCATGTTACTTTATGTGCTACGCATTTGTGTACCAAAAGCATTTGTTCTTAAGAGCCAAATATAATCACTGGCAATTAGAGGTTAACCTTAATGACAGTTCTGACTCTTCTTCAGATGAAGAAACTAATTCAAAGAAGCAATCAAACTTGGCAAGCTTCTAATGCTACAAAGTAGTACACTCTAGTCTGAATTTTAGGTTCTTCCGTTTTTAAAGTGTCAAACAGAGAAACCACTGTAAGTCATAGGAAGAAACAACCACCAATTGCCTATTTGTTAAATGAGGAAACCTCAACATCTCCAATTAAAAGAGCCGATAGCTTTAAAGAGTTAATAAGTCAGTCCTAATTGTATCAGTATTAAATCTATTCAAATATTTTGAAATTTAAGAAAGCTCACTTTTTTTTTTTAAAGCTTGACTTTTGAAAAACTAAGATAAACTGTGCAACGATCAGGACAATTTAAAAGATAAAGTCAAGATACCAGTTATCCTCCAGCAAAGTTAAAATATGCCAAATACAATGGTCAATGTGGATTTTTCTCCACAACACCTCTATTCTCCTATCTCAGCATAAGCACATCAAATACATTATTTACATATTCTCTATTCCTTGTATTACATTTCTGATTCCAATTATGAATCTTACTCTATTAAAACGCACTGTTAATCTATGAGATCAAATACAACTTTTCATGTGACACCGTCAAGTTTACTTGCTGTACATTTCTTGCGTCCAGATCTACGCATGGTAACTTTATGCCACATCACACCTCAGTTTATATTCCAAATATGCTGAAAAATTAGCAAAATCTTTATTCCTGCTGCTATGTGATTTATTCTTCTCTATCCATTCCCTTTTTCTAGTTGTTCCCACTGAGTATATAAAATGCATGCATAGATGATCTGAGGTTTTCAAAAATTCATACTTAAGTGGGCGGGTTTAAAGAGGATGACCTAATCCTACATTTTTAATATCCCCTAAAGAGCCTCACCTATGTACTTAAAACATTAATAACTAATACAGCAAAGAAACCTAAAACAAAGTCTACAAGGAAATGTTAGAAGTGAGCACATCACGAAAATGGCTAAAAGGACAGAGAGGTCACACACATGCTGGGCAGCAACAGAGACCTGTGAGGAGGTCCCAGGCAGGGCTCTCGGAGCAGATGCTGAGACCTGGCTTGGGTGGAAGATGCTTCTTAGAGATGGGCACCCACGAGATGACAAGGAGGAAGCAGACGGGGCAGAGAAAAGATGAACTGTGATGTAGGCCCTATAAAGCCAGCATCACCCTGGCAGGGAACTCTGTAACAAGTGTTGCCAGAGGGTCTCACATGGGCTGCAGGCAAGGCCTTTAACTCCCACTGGGCTGAGAAGGGTGCAGCCCGGTCCAGGCAGCTCTGCAGCTGAGGCCCGATGGCGCTAACACTGGGAGTCAAGTCCTTCCTTGAAGGGGCATCTGGGTGTGTCACCTGTGTATCTACCAGCCTGCTCCAATGGATACAAGAGGCTCAGGCAATGAAGTTTTCCAGTTTAGAGGGGGGGTGTGTGTGTGTGTGTGTGTGTGTGTCTGTTTGTGTGTGTACACACACACACGTGCGCTGCATGCCCATGATTAATCTATTGATGCATCACTCAAGTGTCTGGTGAACTGAACTGACTGTAAAACTGCCTGGGACAATAAAATAGAATATAGGTGCCCACAAAACACTTGCTTCTCTGTTAATGTTGAATTTTACTTTACAAACTATATATCCATATCTTGTAATCAAGCCATCAAAAAATGTCACTCTTAAGCAGATTTCATAAAAGTCAGAGAGGTTCAAATGGTTTTTAGGTAAGGGGTAAAAATATTTTCCTCATAAATCACGTCTCATAGCTAGAAAACCTAGGAGGTCCCCAAACCTAAAGATATTAAAAACAAACAAACAAACAAAAAAAACAAAATATACTTTAGGAAATCAGGTAGTTTTCAAAAGTACTCAGGTATAGGAGATCCGTGGCATCGCAGGAGTTACTAATTGTGGTTATGAATGTCCACGCGTTTTGGGCATGTACCCTACAGATGTGCCACCTCCTGACTTGGACACACAGGTGGCTGGTGAGTGAAGCAGGCCGACAGCAGGGGCAGCCACAGGGCCCCTCACAACTTCAGTGTTCTCTAGACGGCCAATCCCCGGAGAGGAATTATCATTTTCTTGACAGGAAACCAAGGCATAAGATGCAATTAGTCAAGGACAAGAAGCAATGGCAGAGCCAGATGTGCCTCCACACAACTAGCTGCTGGCTCCCGGAGCCCACATGAGCTTTTACTACAGACACACACGCGCACCACAGTTACACTTCACTTTCGTCTAACCCTTGGAAAATAATGGAACACAACAGTCAAAATAAACAGGTCTAACAGAAGAAAAGCAGTCATATATTTAAGAACTTGTCTCACAGAAAAGACTGTTTTCCAAAGGAAGATGAAAGCCAACAGAATCAATATGAAACAAGCTCCCTAACAATTCTAACTGTGAACTAATCAAACAGGCTGTTTCTCAAGATTAACGGTGCACAAGATTCCTTCACTGAGTAGAAGTGTGAACTAACTAAAGGACCTGCAAAACTCCTGAAAAATATATCTTCTTTGGTATTAGTAATTCAGTTTCATCCATACATACTGGAAGGGCTTTTGAAAAAGAGCACTTACAACAGTCTTCCACTAAACACTAATTGGAACATCAACTGAACTGAACATCAAGGGATTACTAGCTTTAGTCAAGTTAAATACTTTGTTTGCTAGAAGACTTCAGAGGTCTTGATAAGTGAACGTGTCTTATGAATTTCCATCAGAAAAACACAGTATAAAGCATCTTCCCTCAAACTTACTTGGCCATGAAATATTTTTTCCTGAACATATCTTGAGACCAGTAGTAATTCAAGAAAACTCCAGTATTTCAAGGAACATGGCTTTAAAAAGAAAAAAAAAAAAATTTGTGCTGACCCCTACTGATTTCTAGCTCTTTGGGGATCAATCACACTGGTTCGGCAACTTTTTTCATTTAAAAATGATATACCTCACTTCACTTAATGAAATATACCTCTTTTTTTTTTTGGTGAGTCATATATTCTATTATTTATCAACAACAGTACCTAACATAAAGCTTTCAAGTATTTACTTTTTAACAATTATAATGGTGCAACAAGCAGCCTTATAAGTATTTACTTTTTGCTTACTTGAGTGATTGATAAACACCTGTATGTACCTATCTGATAAATATGATATTGACTATGATGCCGTCTACCAAGACAGCAAACATCAGAGAGGAACAGGTCTACAGGAGGGTAGTTGTCCTTGGACGTGTGAACCTGAGGTCCTTGTGAATCATCCCAGGCAGCTGGACACACAGGGCCTCAGCAGAGAAGAGAAGGTGGCCCTAGACAGCTGATCTCTGGGGTTCACCACCTGATCCTGGGAACCACAGTTCCTCAGGGGAATACGGCAGACAGAAGGCCCAAACTGAGTCCTGAGTAACATTTAAAAACTGACTAGATGATGGAGAACCCATAGTTTGTAACTGCAAAGTTACAGCCAGAAACAAAGAGAAGGAACCCAAGCCTAGAAGCCAAGAGAAGAAAAGGTAGCGGTTGCGTGAAACTGTGTGACCTTGTAAGTTCTTTCATCTCTCTTAACCCACCTCATGGGTTTGTGGTGAGGATAAAATAAGCCAATACTGTTTCAAAAATGCTATTACTTTAGTAGAAATCTAACTGGAATGGGTGGGGAGGGACAGAAAAGACAGACGACCTTGAGCATGTGGGCTGTGAAGGAAAGCTGGAAAGGGTATGATTAGTGCATGATGCCAACCAGGCTCATGTGCCTCGTCCTCTTCCTGCCTCTGGCTGGGAAGAGGGTTCTCAATCAAGGGGCACTGTGGGAGTGCCACAGTCCAGCTGAGAAGGCTCAGCAGGGCCCCACCTGCAAATGACTAGAACAAAACACAGCTCAAGGAAACAAGGCTGAAGCCTGGGGTGGCCTGCAACCACCTCTGATAATAGGTTTCAGGAGTGGAGAGGAAGGTTCTGGGCTGTGCCAAAGTGTCCAATTAATTTCTGAACTCTGGTGGTTAGCAGATGACCACTGCAGGGAGAGAAATGGCTAGTGCAGAGAGGAACTCCAGAGTCTTTCTCTGGGTCTACGGCTGTCAACCCACACGAGGAAGAGGGGGACCCCCGCCTGCAGCCTGGAGGCCTGCAGGATGGCAGGGGACAGGAACAGCCACATCTGGAGAGGGCTTTAAGGGGTCTTGGTCTTTATGGAAGAGCAATGGGGTTGAAGCAGTGTGAGAAGCGGCTATGGAGGAGTTTCGCATTCATGGATGAGGACTCTAGAGAGGTCCAAGAAGAACTGAGGTGGGTAAAGAAGTGAGGGGACTGGAGTGGGGAGTCTCAATCCGAGGATGTAGCAGGCAGCTGAGGGCATTCGTTAGTCCAGACGACAGAAAGATGACCTGATGGCCTATGTTAGTCGGTGACCACAGGGAGAGCCACTGAGGATTCAAACCTCCAGCTTCAGGAGGGAAGAGCTTCCGCTTTGCAAGATTCAGCCATGGCCCCGAGACTGGACAGGGCCAAGCATTTCTTCATCAACTATCTAACCAATTACGCCTTATGTATTTTCCTAATCTATTACTCCTTTGACAATTCCTAAATACACAGTAGAGCAGAATATAACTTCTTAAAACTTTAAGAATTTTAAGTTTTTACTTGCAGTGTGGCACATAAGATATGAAACCGACAGTAAAACAATTTAGACTTAGAGAAACTCTTGTATATGAACGCCAGAAAATATGCAAACACATGCATTTGCTGCACTGTTTATAATAGCAAAACACAAACAAACCTGGAAACAACTCACATGTCCACCAACAGGAGAATTCACAACTAAGCAGTAGGACAGTCACACAACAGACCACACAACATGAGCCAACTTCAGCTACACGCTTCAACACAGGTGAATTTCAGGAGTCTTGAGTGAAAAAAAAAAAGGTGACAAAGGAATATATACAGTATATCATTTTTATATCTAAGATTAATTTTAAAGGAACACTTCTACGAAGAGAGAGGTTAGCTGTCCCCGACATGAATGGAAGGCACCATAGTGAACCACACACACTTATCTGCTTAAAACACTGGCTACTGTGGTTTCATTGTACTTACGTTAAAAAAAAAAATACTAGCTAGGGATACATATTTTTATGATTGAAATGATATGATGCCTGGGATTTACTTTAAAATTCTGCAGAGAAAAAAAAAGCTGAGAGACAGGTACACTGCAGTTTCTACTTTCCATAATAAAAAGCTAACAAAAAACTCAGCAAACCTATATAACATAAGTAAAAATAGAAAAGCAAAAGCATTTAGGGTGAGGGGCAGGCAATTAAAATACTGTGGGGTAAAAATGGGTTTGGGAAGAAGCGCTCAGGGAGCTTCCACAGTACTGGAAATATTCTATTTCTTAGGGGGGAACAGGTTGGTGGGTGTTCACTGCAGTAGTAAGCTTGCTTCTTAACATGGAACATGCTATGTTCTCTTGTGATCTATTTGCTACATACATAAGAAAACAATTTAGCAAGTTAAAGGATACTCTATGCCACTCAGAACTGAGACTGGCAAGTTCAAGCTCAGAAATTCTTGAATTCCATAAGAAATTATTAAATTCTCTTTAAGTTTTAAATGAATGGAATGCCTGAAAAGAAAAGAGGCTAATACAGCCAACCTGAGTTTTAAGTGTACAGCCAAGATTAGGTAAAACTGCCTAGGCAAGAAAACTGAAGCTTTAGGCTATATATACATGTTACAAAAAGCTCTGTTGAGGATTTTAATAATACATTTCTACAGTTTCAAGTTAATAATTTCAGGAGTAAGAAACCAGCAACAAGCCACCAGATCTGTTGTGGCACCTTCTGCTTTGCCCAACCCTCGACAACTCCAAGCTGCTCCTCACTCCAGCTCTTCCTCCTCCTTCCGCTGGATCTTCCAAAGGCCACAGACTCACACGTTCGACACAGAACTCTCTCCCTGCCTTTCTTCCCAACTTAGTTGTCAGAAGCCTCGGCTGCCCAGCTTGGAATCCTAGGAGTTATGAAAGCACCACCCTCTCTTCTAACTGCCCAAACATCTAATCCTATCTATTTTCCTCATGTTGCGTGCAATCTCACTTTTCCTCCCCATTCCCTCTACCAAGACTTTCAACTGAGGGTCATGCTTCGCCTCTTGACTGGTCTCTCTCCCTTCAAACTCACTCCCCCTTCTGCATTTCCCATCAGCTTTGATTCCTCTCTATTCTTACCCCGATGAAAAATCAGTTCTATGAATTCTATCTCCTTCTTATCCTACTTCTCTTTACACTCCCAACTGCCAGAGTCTAGGCATTATTACCTCCCATCTGGCTCACTAACTAAAGGGTCTTCACTGGCCTCGTCCCCTCCAATCCATCCTCCATATTGTGGCCCCACAATTTCTAAAACACAAACAGGCACTCACTCTGTTAACTGAAGGAACTGCAGGGACCTTCTTCTATACGCACGTTTTATTTACCCACACCCATGGCACCTCCAGAATGTCCACTGAGTACAACTGTTCCATGTCAGCTTATTAACTATACAAAGAAAGGAGCTAATATTTACTATAGCTGCTACGCTAGACTCTGTACAACAGCTTTAATGCTTTTGCTGATTTACTCCTCACAGTAAGTATATTCTCTGCATGTACAAGCTACACTTCACAAATGAGGAAGCCCAGGCTCAGAGGTGTTACCCATGCTGTTTCCTTAGAAGGTAGGAGTTTCTCATTCCACCTCCTTAAGAAGTATGCTACCAAGAGTTACTCCTGCATTTGACATTACAACCTGGCTTCAAAAGGAAGCATGCAAAAAGACAGGTGAAAGCTTCATGATATGAATACGTAACGACACATCCAAACTGCTGCCAATGAATAGTTCAGGGAAGAACTAGCGAATTCATGAGCTTGCCTTTTATTTATATTTACATGCCCGAAGCTAGTTAAAGCTCTACTTTGTTGGATCTTCGCTGGTTACTATTTGAATGTTATATTATTCTACAGTTTTTAATCAAGAAAAATTTTTAACTAAAGATGCCAGGACAGGGACTAGCATCTTGTAAATATAGACCAAGAACTTGTGCATTCAGTGTTTGGACATCTACCAAGAAAGATTATCTAATTAGATAAGACTTCATGAGTCCGTTACTGAAATTCAAGGCTTGAAAAATTTGCACTTATTTATAAGATTTATGCTATCCCTTTCTATATAAAACTATGGAAACTCTCAAACAATTAAAATTGACAAGCAGCATAAAAAAATTTCAATTAACAAACACCCTAATAGATGGCTTCCTAGAGACAGTAGCTAAGGTTTTTTTTTGTTTGTTTGTTTGTTTTTTTTTTGAGACGGAGTCTCGCTCTGTCACCCAGGCTGGAGGGCAGTGGCGCAATCTCGGCTCACTGCAAGCTCCGCCTCCTGGGTTCACGCCATTCTCCCGCCTCAGCCTCCCGAGTAGCTGGGACTATAGGCGCCCGCCACCGCGCCCGGCTAATTTTTTGTATTTTTAGTAGAGATGGGGTTTCACCATGTTAGCTAGGATGGTCTCGATCTCCTGACCTCGTGATCTGCTCGCCTCGGCCTCCCAAAGTGCTGGGATTAGAGGTGTAAGCCACCGCACCTGGCCGACAGTAACTAAGTTTTACCTCTACTTACTTAAAGCCATTCTAAACCTTCAAGTCCACTGGCTCCAAAGTCAGAGAAATAAAATAAACACACACCCAAATAAGAAATGGGTTCTGTTTCTCAAACAACCAATTCCAAGTCAAATTCTCAAGACTTGAATTTATCACATATGCTTGCATTGCCTTGTTCCTGTTGTTACCCAAAGCTAATAATTAAACATCTGGGGCATTAAAAGACCATGTCCACTCAACATAAATCTGTCACATGCTCCATTATTCTACCAGATATCTACCCCCCAAAAACAAAAAAAATCATACATCCACCCAAAGACTTGTACATGAATGTTCACAGCACTTTATAATAGCCCCAAAGTGGAACAACACAAATGTCCACCAACAGGTGAATGGATAAGCAAAATGTGAGGCACTCATACAATAATGCCAAGTAGTCAGACTATTTGGCAATAAAAAAAAAAAAATCAAGTACTGATGCGGCGTGGATGAACCTCAAAAATATTAACACTAAATGAATGCCAGATGCAAAACACCACGTATCATATGACTACATTTATTACATGAAATGCCCAGAATAGGCAAATCTATAGAGACAAAGTAGGTTAGTAGTTGCCTGGGGTTGGGGGGAGGGTGGGAATGGCAAGTGACGGCAAAGAGACACAAAGGATCTTTTCAGGGTGATGGAAATGTTCTAAAATTGCATTGTAGTGATGGCCACACAACTCTAACTTTACTAAACATCACTGAATTATACATTTTAAATGAGCGAATTTTATAGCATGTGCATTAAATCTCAATAAAGTCGTTAAGAAAAAACAAAGAACAGACTTAAAGCATCTAGCTGTAAATCTTATGGTTCAAATTCAGTTCATTCACAGAAAGGAATGCATCTCTGCAAGACGAACAGGTTCTGTGTACATATGGGTCTCGGTATCAGCACCAAAAGCAGTATTACTGAGTATTCTACCAGAAAGTTAGCTTTAAGAAATGCTATGTAAGACATTACCAATAGAGGGGTTTATACTCTTCTGCAACAATATATAAACAGGCGAAAGCACAAATGTCAAAGTTTTGCCTGCAGGTATTGGAAGAGATTCATATGGCATGGATGATTTGCTGCCATATTAAAGATACAGACAAAAATGGCAATACAAGTTAATAGGGGAAAGAAGTCATTTCAGGCTACAAGATCAGGAAGCCTTTACAGAATGTGTGCTTTGAGCGTTTCTCAGAGGATGAGAAGGATTTGAACAGCAGTAGAGGTACAGGGACGCTGATATCCAAGGGAAGACAAGCATGAGGCAGAAAACTGATCACAGGAGCCCGGTGAAAGATTTGGGCAAGTCATGAGAGGTGGCGGCTGGGTCGGTGGGAAGAGGATGCAAGGCCTTTATTCTGTGAGGGTGACAGAGTTATGGAAGGTTTCGGAGAAGACAAGTGACACCGAGATAACGGCTCAACTTAGACCAACAGCAATGGAAAGAGAGAGGCCCAAGACACAGGCAACACAAAGCAGTTATGGTGGTACTGGTCAGACCGGATGGGGTGACACAGGTAAGAAAGAATTCAGGATGACAAAGGCTCAAATTTATACTTTTGAACTTCCAGCAATTTATTTCTGGATTCCAGAACTTGACAGACACTACTTTCAAAATTCAAAACAAGGCCGGGCATGGTAGCCTGTAATCCTAGCACTTTGGAAGGCTGAGGCAGGCAGATCACCTGAGGTCAGGAGTTCGAGACCAGCCTGGCCAACATGGTGAAACCCCACCTCTACTAAAAATATAAAAATTAGCCGGGCGTGGTGGCGCGTGCCTGTAATCCCAGCTACCCAGGAGGCTGAGGCAGAATTGCTGGAACCCTGGAGGTGGAGGCTGCAGTGAGCAGAGATCAGCCCACTGCACTCCAGCCTGGGTGACAGAGCGAGACTCCATCTCAAAAAAAAAAAAACAAAACAAAAACGAAAAACAAAATTCAAAACAATACAGCTTTTGCTGAAGAAATGTTCCATGGTAAGAATAGGAATTTGCCAGATCTAGTAACATGACAGATGCATTTACCCTTTGACCTAGCAATCCACTTCTAGGAATCTATTCCCAAAACGTACAGCCAAAGCCAAGAGAAGTGGTAACTTCAAGTTTTGTCACTGCAAAAGACTTGAAATCAACCCCAAATCCATCAGTAGGGGACAGGAAGACTAAGTTAGGACAATGGAGCACTGCGCAATGATACAAACTGTTAAGAAAAAAAGAAAGGACCTCCACATACTGACAAGAAAGTAAATTCTTAGCGGACACTTAACTGAAAACAGGCACCTTTTGTGTGTGATGGGAGTAAGTACTAACACGTAAGTGTAGATATATTTTTCTTTTCAAGAAGAAAAATTGGACTGCTAAACTGAACACTAATAAAAATGGTTACCCATGGCGGAAGGAGAAAACAGTGTGGGAGATGGGTGGAAGTGAGACTACAGTGGGTTCCATGGGTGGATTTCAGGGGGCTTCTCAATGTAGATGGGGCAAAAAATTACATCTTTATTTTCACTAACCTCTGATGGAAATTTGACAATTCCTTTGATTACGAATGCAGGCAACAGATGCAGTATTTTTAACAAAGTGTCTAACTTTGTCAGCAAGAACTCATAAAGATTTTCATTATTCCATGCTAGACATGCCAGTATCATTTATGCTCATCAACGCCTTGAAATTATAGTAGTTACATATAAAGTCTATAACTACCGGATCTTAAATAGGAAGATGTCTGCATGTGTTAGCATGTGGAATTCTCAGGAATGGACATGTTTGCTACACTTTTGACACTTTTTATGATTAAAAAAAGCAAAAAAGTTGTACTGTAAAAGCTAGAAGAACATCTTGGAGCCATATGTGGCCTACAGGATCTGAAGCAATTATAGCCTCTGTCCTAGGTAATTATCCGGCAACAATATAATTGTAAATAAATATGAACTCACAAGTACGAAATATCATGGCAGTTCTAGGTCACAGGATGATCATCCAGACATATAAATGTATTTATATGAAATTCTTTATATCACTAAATTGAACACTCAGTTTAAAAATTCTCATGCTGGCAAAACCCCAGGAGTAAAGGGAGTTAGAGAGGAACAACTCTATATAAGAAAGTGAGGATTAACAGAAATAGATAAGTTACGAGAAGAAGCCTGAAACTAGAAAGAAGATGAAGAGCTTAACTTTAGATAAGTTGAATGTGATTTCTTTTTTTAAAGGCTGGCAGTTTAAAAATTGTAGCCCAAAGGAAATCACACCTGTAGAAATAAATTTAGTAACTGACAAAAAAGTAAAATTGTTGGCAACAGCGCAAACAAAAACCTTCAAAGTGTGAATAAAGAACTTAATAGAGATGAGGACTAAAACTCTGTGCTTAAAGGACGTGGGCAAACTAGTCCCTTGCCTCCCACCCCTCCCAAAAAAGGAGAGAGAATGCTTGCAAGAGACAGAATATATAAGTAAGAGAACCAGGAGGCCAGAAGGCAAGCCAAAGGAGGCTCATCCATGAAACTTCTAGTTCGACAGTGTTAAGGGTGAAGATAAATCAAGGAAAAGGTCTATTACGAAAAAGTCAACGACTGGTAAGTGCCAGGAGACACGGCCTTCAAGAACATAGCTCCGAACGAGTAGAAAGCGATGAAACCTGGCTGCAGCCAAGTAGAAATGGAAATGACTCGCTTAAAACGATGGTGAGAAGACAATGGTGGACTCTGTCGCTAGCAAAAATCACCAGATACCTGCCTCTCCCAACATCGCTGTCACAAGAGGATCCTCAGGACTGACTCAGAGACCGTGATGACTTATTACCCCATTCACCATGATACAATGATGGGTAGGAGTGAGACATGAATTTTCCTTTTAAATTCTAAAGCCAGTATACAAGCATAATTACAACAAACTTGCAAATGAACAGACATGACAAACATCATGTCTTCCAAAACCACATACCTTATTCAAAAATAAGGTACAACTCGGGAGGCTAAGGCAGGAGGAGGGCTTGGGCCCACGAGTTCCAGGCTGCTGTGGACTGTGATCATGTGACCACATTCCATCCTGAGGGACAGGGCAAGACCCTGTCTCTCACACACAAAACAAACAAACAAACAAAAAACAAAGTACAACCAATGATACTTACTTACAGCAGAAGTCTCACAACAGAACTTCTGTGCGTGTCTCTCAGCTGGAGGTATGTAACCCTGGATTCAAAGTCTGGTGTAAAGACGACCATGTTCTGCCCAGGAGTGATCATGCTTTCCACTGCCCTCTAAAATGAGTCCCTTTGGCAACCTCAACAAGACGACACCCACTCAGACCACCACCAGATGGCAATGAGGAAATACCACACCAATCACTACAGAGAAGACAGACAGACTCCAAACTAGCCAGCACTGCTATTCCGATTCTCTTAGAAGGGACATTGGTTCCTTCTATAAGGCCAATTCTAATTTTGTTCATTCATTTTTAAGTTTTCCTTAAAAAATTAAGCACCAAGGAGGGGGATGGGGAGATACTGGTCAAAGGTGCAAAGTTTCAGTTAGATAGGAGGAATAAGCTCAGGAGATCCAGCACCCAGCATGGTGACTCCAGTTAATAATAATGTACTGTATTTTGAAAACTGAAAATTGCTTAAAAGCAAAACAAAAGAGAAAAAACTGCTTATAGTACATCTTAAAAGTTCTTACCATAAAAAAATGTTAAGTATGTGAGGTGATGGATATAATTAACTTGATTTAATCATTTCATGATGTGCAGCGTACATATATCAAAACATCAGGTTGCATGCTATATGTTTTGTCAATTATACCTTAATAAAGCTGGGAGTGGGAATTAAACACCAAAATACTGACTTCTCAGAATTGCTATAAAGAATAAATTAGTAGAGCCTCAAAGTTTTACTAAATAGATATAGCAGCCTTCTCGTTGTGATCAATCTTTGTCCTTCTAATTATATAAATATACACACATGCAGCCAGGCGTGGTGGCTCACGCCTGTAATCCCAGAACTTTGGGAGGCCGAGGCAGGTGGATCACCTGAGGTCAGGAGTTCAAGACCAGCCTGGCCAACATGGTGAAACCCCATCTCTACTAAAAATACAAAAATTTGCCTGGTGTGGTGGCACACACCTGTAGTCACAGCTACTTGGGAGGCTGAAGCAGGAGAATCACTTGAACCCAGGAGGTGGAAGTTGCAATGAGCCGAGATCGCACCACTGCACTCTAGCCTAGGCGACAGAATGAGACTCCATCTCAAAAAATATATATAAAATAAAATACACACACATGCTAATTTAATTCATTCCTTCAAATACACACATTTTATAATTACGAGAATTCTCAGATATCATTACGTAGAAGTACAGAATTTTCTCCTATGAACATCTTAGGAATTAGAAAACAATTTTTTTTCTCTTAGAGTTGATACCTGAATAAGTAATAGAGGAAGGTCCTTTTTAAATCCTAAAAAATCCACACACAAGCACTAAATGCCTTAAATATTGCTCAATTCAGAAATGAATCTTAATTAAGTCAACATCTATATTCTTCCTATTTTACTACATGACTTCCAAGTAAGATGCCACAAGTGTCATTGGTAAAATTTGCTCCGGAAAACCTGAAAACTTACAGAAAATCACAATCACATTATATTTAACAGGTGTTATAAGGACTGCCCAGTTTGTCCAAATAAACTAGTTTTAACTGCTGAGGACTGAATTTCAGTTCTCAGTTTCAGCACAATGCTTTTATTCAATTACCTAGATTAAATCATGCTTACTCAATGGTCTAGATTGGTACTTGCATGTATTTTGTTTCCAAGTATTTGCATTCACTTTAGGACAAGAAAAAACAGTATTACATTTGATCATGATCATCTACACCACAGATGCTTTTCAAACTGAGGGCTGCAATTCATTATTGTGTAGATCATGAAACCAACTTAGTAAAAGGGAACTGGAACTTTTAAAAAATCAAATAGAAAAAAAAGAGCTCATAGAATGTAACAAGGTAACTATTACTCAGTGCATTTTTTTTTTTCCCAGTTATGTCTGTGTGGGTGCTGGGTTATCCCACAAAAAACATTTTACTAAAGAAATAATTCAAGAGGCACTGATTGACAGTACACAGTGACAAATTTCAAACAGCTAATATAGAAATGCGTGGGATGTCTGTGGAACTTCACAGTTCTGGCTCCACAAGTCACTGGCAGTGTGAGCTTGGTGAGATTCCTTAACTTCTGCGCCTGTATTTCATTATCTGTACTAGAGATAATACTGTAGTACCTGTTGTATAAGGTGGCTGTGAGGAATAAGTGAGTTATGAAAAGAAAATGCTTAGCAGAGTCCCTGACACACAGTAAGCATTTGCTACTATTCATGTTAACACTACTATAAAGGGTTTCTAATATCTATGCAATTCCTAAGATAGTATTTAAATGTTAAACCACCCATGCTTATTTTTGAAGTCAAAATGAAGTAAATTAACGTTACGTGAAAACTCCACAATACCTTTGATAACCGATGACACCAGAGGTGGCACTTCTCTAAAATTCCCACCAAAATGTAACTTTCAGCACAGGGTGGAGGAATCCTTTGTATCGGGACAGACCTGGGGATCCAGCCTAAGCTGTGACAGAGTTAAATTTTCCTTGAAATATCACTCTACCTTAAAATTCACATGCATCTTTCATTCTACCATGAAATACATGTTTAACGGAATACTTTAAAACACCAGCTTCAAGGACTTCCTAGCTCTCTTGCTAGTGAATGAATGGGATGCTGTTGTATGAAACCCACTGACTTTGGAAAAGCCACTACTGAAGAGCTTTCACTGCACATCAGCATCCAAAAAGTTTCTGTCTTGGCACCACTGTATTTTCAGAACCCAGCTTAACACAAATACAAAGATACAAACAGCAAGCCATTCTGCCCTCCTTTTAGAGGGCCTGTGGAAGTGGTGCTCCAGGGAAACATCCTCAGGCCACTAAGCGTGGAAGGCCAGATGTGCACCTCCTGGTGGGTCTCTCCCTCTCCCAGTGAGGCGTGCACATGAGGTCCACTTCCGTAAAGGATGCCCTTAGTCAACCACAAACGCTATTAACTCCCATTTAGATGAACAATCTCAACTCACAGTTCCCACAATCCTCTTCAACTAATTTCCAAATTTCCCTCATGCGTGATGAACCGTTTGCCTTGCAGTTGAGTGTGGGGCCTTGAATAAGTATCTGCTCAGTAAGCAGATTTTGGAAGCTAGTGTATCACTAAGTGAACATGAATCTACTCATCAATAAGACACCCCTTTTCATTATTTTTCTTTCCACTAAGATAACTGAACCCTGAGTTGAAAATTCTGATCAGCAATTTTCCCTAGCTGAGCAAACTTTCAAATAGACTTCCTGTTTCACTACAAACTGGTTCAAAAGGAGAAACGGCACTACCATGCTCTTTATTTGATTTAGGGCTTTTATGTTTTTCGTTTTAAAGACAATTTACCACTTTAACTGCTCTCCTGAAGGAACTGGGCGCAGTTAAGCAACACCTCTTTCCGGTAAGATGCTCCTGACACATGTCCCCCGTGGTCCCTGAACCACTCAAGGCTCACAGTGAGTGATGTCACCCACCGCACCTGTGGTTCCACCTGTCAGATTTGCACTCCCATTCTCTGCACATATGTTCAATGCTGCATTTGCTGAAAAGTATCTTGCTGAAAATTTCCTTACTAGCTATTACAACATCAAGTACTAAGAACTTTTTAGGATTTTCCGAAATTATGGACACTGGGGAGAGAGTATGAGGAGAAACATATATGCACAGAAGTGTACATTTAAATCAGCCAAGAATAAATAATTTGGAAAAACAGTTTCTCAATCATTTGAGTATGTCTTCTGAGCTCACAGAAATCTGCAACTCGATGACAACCTTCAATAAGAGGCAGGGTTCTCTTGGGAAGGGGACTTTTTAAATTTTGCTTCCCACTCTGTCTCAAAACAATCTGGCCATACCTATAATAAAGGAGAAAATGTAAACTGGGCACGATGGCTCCTGCCTGTAATCTTGGTACTTTGGGAGGCCGAGGCGGGCAGATCACCTGAGGTCAGGAGTTCGAGACCAGCCTGACCAACATGGTGAAACCCATCTCTACTAAAAATACAAAAAAAAAAATTAGCCAGGTATGGTGGTGGGCACCTTTAATCCCAGCTACTCGGGAGGCTGACGCAGGAGAATTGCTTGAAAACCAACCGGAAGGCGGGGGTTGCAGTGAGCTGAGATCGCGCCATTGCACTCCAGCCTAGGAGACAACAGCGAAACCCCATCCAAAAAAAAAAAAAGGAGAAAATGTGGTAAAACCTGTAGCATCAGCTTCGCTTATGATTCCGAAACAGCAGTAAGCCTCTAGACATTTACATTGGCTTGTATTTTTTCTGAGACGGAGTCTCACTCTGTCCGCCCAGGCTGGAGTGCAGTGGTGTGATCTCGGCTCGCCACAACCTCCGCCTCCCGGGTTCAAGCGATTCTCCTGCCTCAGCCTCCTGAGTAGCTGGGATTACAGGCATGCGCCACCATGCCTAGCTAATTTTGTATTTTTAATAGAGACGGGGTTTCTACATGTTGGTCAGGCTGGTCTCAAACTCCTGACCTCAGGTGATCCACTCGCTTTGGCCTCCCAAAGTGCTGGGATTACTGGCGTGAGCCACCGCGCCCAGCTCGCTGGTATTTTTTATAGTAATGCCCCTAGTCAAGATGCACCTTTCTTTGTAGTTACACAATTTTCTAGTCAATTTCCCTCATGGTCTGTACAATTTGTATTTATTTGTCACCTAAAGAGTGGTGGGTTTTGGAGGTTATTGCTAAGGGGCAAAGACATAAAAGCATCAACAATAACTTAAACCCATATTTTACTTATTTATTTTTGACACAGGGTTTCACTCTGTCACTCAGGCTGGAGTGAAATGGCGCCATCTCGGCTCACTGCAACATCTCCCTCCCTCTAGGGCTCAAGCGATCCTCCCACCTCAGCCTCCCAAGTAGCTGGGACCACAGGTGTGAGCCACCACACCCGGCTAATCTTTTCATTTTTTGTACAGATGGGGTTTCGCTACATTGCCCAGGCTGGTCTCGAACTTGTAAGCTCAAGCGATTCGGCCACCTCGGCCTTCTAACAGTTCAAATTACAGACGTGAGCCACCACACCTGGCAAAACCCATACCTTAAGCAGGCATAAAGAACATCCTGCATGTTAAGATTGCTACTGATTTCTGTCACCACCCTAGCTGTGGCTGGGACAATACCATAGTCTTCACTGCCCAGCCTAAGTTTCGTGTGGAAAGTCTCAACAATAGTCTGTCCATATTTTTTATTTCATACAATTTACATTAAGTTGTGTATTTTCTCAAGCAAGCTTTTTAAGCTTATACTTCAAGTAGCTTATTTTGAAAACCATAAATCCATGTTCCCAGTTGAAAACACAGTTAATATTTTTAAAAAGGTAAAGAACTAATGCTAATATCACAAAATCCAGATTTTTTCCCCATAGTTTTGTTATTGTCAAGAACTCATATATAATAAACTTACTTTAGAGGACTTGAACCTCACAAACTTCATTCAATTTTCTAAAATAAAATGTATACATCAAAACTGCAAATAAATAAACTTTTGAAAAATATAAATACAATGGAATAAAGAGATGCACACTTTAGGACTATTTTTCTTTTTGCCAAATCACACACACAAAGCACAGAGTATGTATGCGCATATACGCAGTTTGGCCTGTACTCAATTGTCAGTAAAACAAATCCTCCTCTGCATTTTTGGTGGGGAAAGTACTCTTTTTAATGTGAAACTGTAGTTTCATTCACTGCCGCCAAGAGAGGCATCAGAATGCTTTTTAGAATAACTTTTCCTATAACTATTAAGGGAATCACTATCCTAGTTACACATACACGCTCACCTATATGTTTACCATAAAGAGCTATGTGGATACTCATCTTCCACAATATCCATATTTTTGAAACAAAACTTTAGTGTAATATATGGTTTGCTGGTTATAATCAGTGAATTATTTAATCAGTTTTCCACAAGTTAGCCTTATCAATAGAAAAATTCCAACATTTATAATTTATTATGGCAAAACCTCAAAGTTAACAGAACTTCCACAAACTGGTTGCTTTGTTGAAATTTTGCTAAATGTTGTTATTAGAAATCACATTCCCAGTTTGAAGAGCTGAGATAGAGACAAATACCCAGAACCAACATCCAGCTACTTTCAAGTGAGAATTGCAGCAGAGCCAGTCTTTTTAAAAAGCATGTTAGCATGATACACATAGCTAGATTTTCAGGATTTTTTTTTAAGCTTATGAAGATGAGATAGGATGGTTGTGGCAAAGCGCTGACAAAGACGAAGAGCAGAGCCCACTCTATCAAATGCTAGCAGCCCAATACCTGCCCTGGAGAGCCTCTGTAATCAAGGAAGCCAGGCAAGTTCTGAACGAAGCACGCACTGCATCGCCAGGCGTGAGGGCAGAATGAAGCTGGTGATGGCAGGGCCAAAGAGGAAGGTATAAATACAGAGCGTTATAGGGGAGGAACTAGTAAGATTTGGTAGATCGTTGAATATGGACAAACAAAAGAAATAAAGTCTGAAATCTGTGTCTCTGACATAACGCTAGAAATAGAGATGTCGGATATGGTCTAGGGAGCAAAAAAGAGATCGGTTTGGGGCAAGCCAAGTTGGAAGGGCAGGTTAGTCAAATGGAAAAGCCCTGAAGGCTATTAGCAGGACTGGAAGGCTCTCAGCTGAAGTTGCTGAGAATTGCTTAACCTGAAAAAACTGAGAAACCACAAAGCAAAAAAGACTAGAAGAGAGGATCAAGTTAAAGCTATCTCCTGAATGCTCATGAAGAGTTACAAAAGACAAGATGAACTGGAACAGCAAGTATTCTGCATAGAACCCTAACCTCAGGCGGTCACCCAAGAAAAAAGACAGGTAACCTGGTCCACAAGTCTGGGAAATGGGCAATGTGGCCCCTACTCAGAAGGGGACACTGAAGAACAGACCTGGTGATGCTTCCTAAACTCCTCTAACGCAAGACATCCTGAGAACAGCGTTCACCCTCTGGAAACCATGAATTAGAAATGCAAGAGAACCAATCTAATGAATCAAGTACAAATCTAAGAGTGCCTTCAAGAGAAGTATTGAGATGCTTTTAAAACTCAGGAAGTTTTAGATTTTTAAAGAAAAAATGTGAAACAACTTTGTAGTTAAACCATTATTTTACAGGTTTAAAAAGTGTTCTCCATGGACACTGGGAAGGGAACAACACTCACTGGGGCCTTTTGGGGAAGGTGGGACCAGCACCAGGGAAAACAGCTAATGTATGCTGGGCTTAATACCTAGGTGATGGGTTGATCGGTACAGCAAACCACCATGGCACACGTTTACCTATGTAACAAACCTGCACAGCTGCACATGTACCCTGGAACTTAAAAAAAAAAAATTATTTAACAAAATAAAAAGTGTTCTCAACATATGACACCACCAATAACATGTAAATGACATAGGCTTTGATTGTGTTGTCTCCCATATGCCTTAAAATTTTTTTAATATAATTCCTCTGATAGTATTTAGGATTTAAACAAGGACTAGGGTGAAGCAAAAATTATTTCTAGACACTAAACTTATAACCATACTCATTAGGATCCTGGCCTCTATGGCACTTCCCACACTGTGCTACAAAGAACCATGAATATTTCCAGGTGCTCGTTCCAAGAGAAAAAAATGAACACATCAATTCACTCCATATCAAATCTCTACTGTAAGGACCTAATTTTCCACATTCTATGATTTTAAAATCAGTACGTGTTCTACAAAACATGTTAATACGGTAGGGGAGTTTTCTTCCTTCAAAGGTAATTTCTTATTAAATTAGGAGTGTGCTTTTTAATATATATGAATGTATGTATATATACATATATACATACCCTATAAGATAGATCTCCCTGTAACAGCAGCAAAACAAATTAAGATTTTAAAGGCCCTTCAATATGCCACCTGGCATTTCCTACATTTATTCACAGATCTTCCCTCCTATTCCCATACCTTACATATCACAGAACACAGATAGCCAAATATTGGTCTAAATAAAAATCCTGAAAATGCAGTAAAACAAGTGGAGTGGTAAGGCAGAGCTCCATTATAAAAATAACAGTGACCAAAACAAACAAAACCTTCATAATGTCAAGAGAGAACACATACGTTTCACCTGTAAAGCCCCAGCTAAACTGCAGACATTAAACACCCACCCCGCCCCCGACCGCCCCCCAACACACACACCTTGTGTAAGGCAAAGTCCCCTACACATAGAACATGTGACAAAAGGCACTACTGAAGAGCCAATTCCAGTATGTGTCTTCAGCATCCTAACCCTTCTTCCCTTTTGTGTGTTTTGGGTCCCTTGTTGGTAGGACCTACTCTACACAGGTGCCCAAGTAGCCTTTCATCAACACATCAAATAGGAGACCCTCTCATTTCAGTAGCCTCTACTTGATGATTGATGTAATATATTCCCATGCTGTGTGTCAAAGTCCACCCTCAACCAGGACTGCATTAGACAGCCTTCTGTCCCATGTGAGGTATCTGCAAGCAGCAGAAAGCTGAGGGCAAGCAGCTAGGGAGTCACAAAGCAAGCTCGGCACGGTCTTTGGCTCATACCAAGCACTGAACACAAACTGAGTATCCCTTATCTGAAATGCTTGGGTCCAGAAGTCTTTTGAATTGCAGACTGTTTCATATTTTGGAATATTTGAGGTACCTTGGGGATGGGATCCAAATCTAAACGGGGAATTCAGATGTTTCATATACACCTTATACACACAGCCTGAAGGTAATTTTATTTTCCCCTTGGGGACACTGAATAAACTGTTGGGCACCTGCATGTTGACCGTGGCCCATCACATGAGGTCGGGGTGAAATGATCCACTTGTCACACCATGTTGGTAACTAAGGAAGTTTTAGATTTTGGAGGATTTAGAATTTTCAAATTAGGGATGCTCAACCTAGACTAAGGATTACTATTGCATGTAAGATAAAATGGCAAGTAAGCCTTTTGAAGACTTTAAATATTTAAGATGAGAGAAGTCAGAAGAATCAGTCTGGAATTTTCCTTCTCCACCATCCCCCACACCAAAGTCTCCAAGTTCCTACAGATAAGCTTGAAGTTTGGGGAGGGGGAAATGGCTCTATTCCCTGAATTCCACTTGAGATCAAAGAGTCTGGTTTATTGACATCATCTAGGGTTCCAAACCTTTCCCTCCAGTCTCACCAAAGCCTCCTTCCTGCCTTGAGAAAAGGAGGTCTGAGCTGTCTGCCTTTTTCCCCCGTTCTGACTTTCGGATGCCTATTAGGCACACATAACTATTTTAGTTAGCATTTAATTAATTTCGACATAGCAGAGGCGCCCCCTCCCAGCATGAGGTGACACGTTTCTGTGCAACTATTTTCTCATAATTACAACAGTATTTCTCATTTGTACTATTTAGCATACATTTCTTAAATAATTGATAGTAGCCTCTGAATTTTCCAAGCTACTGCAGAAACTGGATCAAAATACTTTTTCTAATTTTTAGCAAATTCTTATCTTAAGCATAATGACATTAAGTTTAAACATTAATTTAAAACACATCTGCTATCACTAGGAATTGTGAACTAAGCAAAAAAAGAAAGTTCACACTATTACGAAAAAAAAGAAACTTCCACACTGAAGACAATTCATTAGTACCTAATCTAGGTACTAATAAACCATCAAAACATCAATCAGTTTCATGAGATTAGGACAGTTTCGTGGAGGGCATTAAATGAGGGGACTAAAGTATTTGAAGGATTAAGATACGGGGAAATAAATGAGAAGAAGATTAGTCCAGCAAAGGAGAACCCGACCGCTGGAAATACAGCCCAACGAAAGTCAGATATTTAACCCTGTGCATCAACACACCTGGAAAGGGGCTGCCAGTATGGCAAACACTAAGTGATTTCAGCATTAAACTAAGCAGAAATGTCTTCCTTGCAAGTAGCTCCCCTGCTTCTCCTGTTTTGGGATTTCTTGATATTATAAATTAATCCACTGTATTATAAATATATGTGCACTGTAGAAAGTTGGAGGAAAATAAAAAAAACTAAAAATAACCTACTGCTAAGAGAAACTAAAAATAACTCCACCGCTCAGAGATAATCAATGTTAACATTTTGGTTTTCATCTTTAAAAAAAATGCATATACTCACACACCAAAATAAAGTTTAGCTATTACTTACATATGTTGTTTTATGTTGCATTTTATCATTAATACTAACTAAATATTCATTAAATATAGTATTATGGAAGTTAAAGATTGATCTAAATGCTGAAATAATCATCCTTAACAACAGCAAAAAACCCAAAACAAATGCTTAAGAGGGTATTAGTTAAATAACAGCATACCCTGGACAGAATATTAATCTATTAGTCTTTTTTTTGTATTTTCTTAGACTAAATTCTTAGAAATGGAATAGCTATTTCAAAGCACATACATATTTTACAAGCTTTTGTTACATACTTTGCTCTCAAAAAATCATATTAAATTACACTCTTTCTAGCAAGGTATAAGTGAGCTCACTTCTCCATACCTTCACCATAAGTAGTTTATTTTTTAATCTACGCCAATTAAAAAAAAAAACAACAGTATCTCACTGATTTGCATTTCTGGGAGTACTGCTAGTAAAGCTGAAAGTTTTTTCATGTTTCCTGCTCCTCTTTTTATAAATTACCAGTTTGCCCATTTTTTTCCACGGGGGCGGGGGGGGCCTCTTTTGTTGGTGGTGTTCACATGCCCGCTTTTTACAGTAAGGAAAGTAAATTTGCTTGTAAGTTACAATATTTTTCTGTTTGCCAGTCACCTTTTAATTCTGTTTATGGAATTTTAACACAGAGAAGTTTTATTATTCTAAAGTACTCAAATCTTTCCCTTTACAGTTCCTGTGCTTGGTGTCATATCTAGGTCTTCCCCATCTTGAGATCGCCATGCTGTTATTTTTTGGTTCTTAAATTTTTTCTTAAAAAATATTTTAAAAGCACCCAAGTTTACCCCCCTAAAATGACAGCCATTTTTACTACTTTAAATATCCTCACGGCCGGGCGCAGTGGCTCACGCCTGTAATCCCAGCACTTCGGGAGGCTGAGGCAGGTGAATCATGAGGTTAGGAGTTTGAGACCAGCCTGGCCAACATGGTGAAACCTCGTCCCTACTAAAAATACAAAAAATTAGCTGGGCGTAGTGGCAGGCACCTGTAATCCCAGCTACTCGGGAGGCTGAGGCAGGAGAAGCGCTTGAACCCAGGACACGGAGGTTGCAGTTAGCCGAGATCACGCCACTGCACTCCAGTGGGGGCGACAGAGTGAGACTCTGTCTCAGAAAAAAAAAAAAAAAAAAAGGAAAACCTTCACTAGTACATATATACTTCATACATATTTTAAATGGCTGCACCCATTTTATTCAATCTATTTTCCGAAGTATTTTCTGACACAGACCTTTAAAAAAATTGTGGCTTGTTATATTTGAACAGTCTTGAATGGTTTTACAAATTTTTGCAAGGCCAATGAGTCATAACATCACACCCAATTTAACAATAGCCCCAAAGTTCCAGAACTGTTCGTGTCTATGCTATCAGTGCCCAACTACTCTCCCACAATGTTACTAAAAGACCAGGAAGAATAAGCTCATTCTTGGTAGTGGATCACAGTTCTGCATAATGAATTCTGCCATAATGATCAGATATCAGTCCTTAAAGCATTTTCATTTTAATCTCTTCTAGTCTTCTTCCATCTTCACATAAACTAGTCAAACACTCAGGGAACATCTGGTTAAAAGCCTGAGCTCTGGAGTTATCCTGTCCCATTTAACTCGGGCTTAACTACCTTCCTAGCCCTTACCTGCACCACTCAAAGTCTCAGCTCCTTCACCTATATTCTGTAAAGTGGGTTAAACCATAGTACTCACACTTCAGAGGGCACTGTAAAGATTTCCAGTGGAAGGATGTATGTGAATGTTGACACATGCAGTATGCTAGGCACTGGGGACAGATGCATATCACAGTGTCCCTGTCCCAAAGGAGGTCAGTTTGGTGAGAGAAACCAAGTACAATCAAAAAGTTAAATACTGTGACAGTGACATAGGCAGGACAACATGGGAACCCAGAGAAGGCTCCTAACCCAGACCAGGACATCAGGGCCAACTTTCCAGAGATGGTGATGTGGGAGCCGTCAGGTGATAGAAAACGCAGAGTCAGATCCAGAATGGAACTGCAATAGCGCTCAAGCATGGAGTGAACACTAGGAAAGGCAGACTAGTGCTTACTTGGTCCAAGTTTCCCAAGGGAAAAAATTTAACTATCAAACTTAGGTTTCACAACTCTGCTTTTCAAACATGAATACAATACTTAATGTTCTTTAAGACCGTTTTTCCAAACTCCTGTTAATGTTAAAAGCTGTCGCATTCCCATGGAATCCACATACTTTCGGGGCCTAAGGAAATCAACAGTGTCAATTAAAAACCACCTCATTTTACAAATGAGGAAATATATGCCCTGCAAAGGTAAGCCTGAACTAGACTCCATGTCTTCTCTCCCAAGCAAGATGTTCTATACCTAAGCAAAAATAAATGACTTAAATCTCTCTCTCTCTCACAGAATTTTTAGAAATGAAACACCTCCATGAGTGAATAAAAAACTTAAGTCATTAAATGTTATAATAATTCTGTTTATAGTGTGTTTACTAAATCTTCATATTATAAACAGGAAACTTCCTATAAACAGGAAATTATGTCCTCAGTAGTAAACATAAGGCTTTTATCCAAATTGGATCTATTTTTCATTTAATGCTCATTTCTTCATTTGGAAGCAAAACAAACACACTGATAAACTACCAAATGTTTTTAAAAAGCAAGGCAACTTTAGAATTGGCCCTTAAAATGGTTAACACTCTTTTCTCCAGACATACCTAAAAGACAAGTTCATAATGAAGCTGACAGTCCCCCAAAGACATTTTATTCCAGAATGACTCAAGGTCACTAGCTTTAGGACCTACGGAGGGCTGAAACAGCAAAACAAACAAAAAACCAAGTTCCTAAGTTTTTAAGGCCCTAATATTTTTAATTTGAAGAATGGCAAGTAACAACTCCTCAATTTAAAGTACATTCATTTTAATTTTCCATGCTGAAAGACAGACACAACGCCTCTGGGTATACTGGGAATGACATTCTGATGAATGGCCCTCAGAGACCCAGGGATGGTTCCTCCCACAGCAACTTCCTATCCCACTCCAGCAGAACCATGGGGCTTGCCTCATCTACAAGGAGGAGCCTTAACTACCAAACTGCTTCATTTCAAAGGCAAGGCTGGATACTCTACCTGGGGGGAAAAACCTGATCGTGTTTCCAAAAAAACACCAAACACAAAAAGTAAAAAAATCCACACCTTAAAACTAGTTTTAAGGGGGAAAAAAGTTAAAGTTTCACAACCTGTTTTTTTCGCACTTTCCCGGACTTCCATAGGTATAGAAAACCTGGGCATTTTTGTTAGGGCCCTGTACTAGATACTGGGGTGTTTCGGGGAGAAGGGAAGTGAAGAGGGAAGGGGGAATAGAAAAGGAGGGATGAGAGAGACGATCAATTTTACTCGAGAAGTGTATAATAAAGCTTGCATTCTTAACCGGCTTAAGCGCAACGACTGTGTTTTCTGTAGCCAAAAATCAAGGCATGTTTTCAAACGTTAAGTTAGAATTATTCCAGAAAACTCATGCATTAAAAAAAAAGCAACTGAGGCACCACCACAACCAAGTTCTGTTACTCTGGGGACGCAAAAACAAATAAGGAATATCCCCTGCTCTGGAGGAATTCACAATCGGAAATGTATGGAAAATAAGGCTGTAATGTAGTTAATTACAGCTAGAAGATAACATTCAGTAAGTGGCAAGAGTCTAATGAACTGTAATATCTAAGGAAACCATGCAGAATCAGCTCAGGCATGCGTGTCTGTCTTCTGATGTGGTACACACATTAGGAGTGGGGGGTGGGGCTGCCTATAAGGACCTGAGCATGTGGCTCTCAGGGAGGGAGGCTTTTATAAATTGGTGAAAAACCCTCGCATATCTAAAGTTGGTTTGTTTTTTGACAAAATCGTTTTTAAAAGATGAAGCCAATGAGAAAAAAATTTAACATATTTAGAAAGCAATTCAGCCATCCCTCTCAAGCTTAAGGAACAAACACTCTCCTGAAACCTCCAAAAATGGGCATAATAGAGTTAAAGCGAGCCAGTCTTGTGTTTGCATGCTTTGGAATTTGAAATGCAACGCAACTATTTCGACTCACCATGGAAAACAACAAATAGAACCTTCAAGTAAAACATTTTTCAATGTCCAAAAACAAACCTTCTTTAAACAAAGAAAAATCTCATCTCCAAATATTTTTTTCAAACAGAATGACTGGTTTTACATTTTAAACATCATTACATATTTTACTACATAATACACTCTCCAGGATTTCAGAAAATCGGGTACTGAAGTGTTAAACTTAAAACTGCACACACTTCTGCGAGGCGTTAAGCTATGCTTAGGTCCTAGAAGCTCATGGCTTGAAGTAAAAAAGGAATCTAGTTCCTCTTCTGCCGCTTCGTTAAGTGCATTCCAAAAAGTGTGATCGTTTACTCCACTCAGAACTTTTGACGATTTTAATGCTACTACCGGAAAGAGCAATTACACGGAGCAAATAAATACTTAAGTAGACTGCAATTCAGTATTTGCGCACTTACCACTAACCCCTACTACGAACCAGAAGCAACCAAGAGTGACCCAATCGGAAAAGAGAATCCTCTTTTTGGCAAAGCCAGCAAGGGAGAAAACCCTAACTTTGGGGATTCATTTCAAGGAATGTCTACAAGCATTCCTCTCTTTCTTATCTTATGTCTGCGCTACACAATACTGCACGGGTGGCAGAAACAGGGGTCTTTCAGATCTTGGGGGGAAAAAAGCGCACGACCCCCAAGTCTGGGGACCCCAAGTCCCAGTAGCCTGGCGGGCGCACGGCTACCCTCAGGGTCAGGGCGCGCGCTCCCGTTGGGGCCGGGGGCGCGCCGAGGCCGCAGCGCAGGGCCCGGCCGGACTAGCGAATGCTAGGCGGGCGCCGGGGGGCTCTGTCCGGTTCGGCCGCCGGGCTAGCATCCCTGCGCGCATGCCCTGGCCCGCTCTCCCAGGAGAACGGGGCAAAAGGGCGACTGTTACCCAATAATAGCGCCCTGCACGTTCGCAACAATGCAGGCGGGGAACCCGAGAGCAGGCAGGGAACCGGAAAGCGACAGAGCCCGGCTCCGCGGCTGCTCCTGCGCGTGAGCCCAGAGCTCACAGGAGAGCACGCGTCGGCCGGAAAGCAGCGCCGGGAAGAAGCGTGGGCGCGAAGGGGCAAGGGCACGGGTCCCGGCGTCCCGCGGAGGTCGCCTCACCAGGCGAGGCGCGGACGCCCCAGCCGCCCCGGGCCACAGGTCGGCCCACCCTCCGAGAACCCAGCCCGGTCGCGGCGGGGAAAGGGGCCGGCGCCACCAGGCCGCCGCCTCCAGGCGCGATGAATCGGGCTTTTTCCCAGTGCGTAGTCCAGGCCCGGCCGCCCCGGCCCGTCCGGGGTGACTCAGGGCCCGGCCCCGCTCGCTCTTCTGCCACCTTCGGCGTCCTCCGCCCACGAGTCCCCCGGCCCAGCCGCCATTCTGCCCGGCCGCGTTTCGGCGGCTCAGGCCTCGACAGGAGCCTGGGCTTGGCCGCCGCGGCCCGAGTCACTGCGACACCGCGGCTCGGGGCCGGGCCTGCGCCGCCGCCGCCACCTCCTCTCGGCCCCGGCGGCTGCCGACACTCACCCGCATCTCTGTGGTGCCCCAAAGGCTTCCGCGACGCCTCCGCCTGGTCCCTGGGCCTGGGCCCCGGCGAAAGCCCCGTCCCGCCAAGGTCTGGCTGCGTCCCTCAGCCACCGGGGCTGCCCCGCCTGGAGCTGCGTGCGACACGGCGCCCGCCTCCTCCTCCTCCCCTGCCTGCCCGGCCCTCCTCCTCCCGCCGCCGCCGCCTGCACCACGCAACCTCCGCCCTCTCGCCTTCCCTCCGCGGCTCCCCGCCCTCTCGGCCTCACCGGCTCCGGCGACCGCGGGGGAGAAGCTGTTGGGGGAGGGCCGGAACGCACCGCCATCGGCGTCCGGGGCGGGGGAGCCGGGAAACCGTCGTCGCCATCGCCCCGCCAGCCCGAGGCGCGGGAGGGGCCCGGAAAGCTCCCGCCCGCCCTCCGCTGCCGGCGGCCCCGGGGGCGCCCCTTCCGCGGCCGAGGCCCCCGCTCGCGTGGGGAGCTTCTACCTGCGAGCCCGCGGCCCCTGCCCCGGACACCCGACATCCCCGACCAGGCGCGCCGGATTCTCTGCCAGGTTTTACAGCCTCCCTCGCCTTGGGACCGCCGCGGAGGACCCGTTCCCGCCACTTCGGACCTCGCGAGCGGGGCTGAGCTGCTTGGGTCGGGGACACCACCAGCCTTTGGAGAAACGGCCCGAAGCACCCCGAAGAAGAGGGGGTCCCAGTCCCCTGCCCTTCCCCTGTGCGCACCCCCACCCCCAGCTTGCCTGGAACCTGATTCCCCGCCTTTGTCGACCGGGACAGGGACTGGGGGATGCACCCCAGATCAGAAAGTCAGAGGTGGCCAGGTGGCCTTCCGAATCGGCGCAGACTTCCGAGGAACCTTCAGCCAATTCTCGACCCCCTTAACACCTGCAAGGCCTTAGGAATTGGCTCCAGAAAGCTCGAGCTTATCTGCGTGTTCCTTTTTAAAAATCACTTCTAAGATAAAACCTCACTAGGCTTTCACCTTCAGACTTTCACTTACTCCTGTTTGGCATTTTGACATTCACTCTACCCTTCGTCTTTGTAAGGACAAATCAAGACTTAGAAGGCTTTGATGACACGTACGGATGGCATGAGTCGTGATATAAAATAGTATTGTTTTCACGTGTACTTCGAAGTCATCTCATTTGAAATTAACTGTCATAATTGACTATTTGGAATATTCAAGCTAAATACTACCCGCTGCTGTGGTGACGGGAGGTGGAGGAAGCGTGGTGGAACCCCCACACCTAGTGAGGGGTGGCTGATTAATACCACGGCTCACAACAGAGCGGCTCATTCCATGAACAACCCCGGGGGGATTTCGAATTCTGTCATCTGGGCAAAAGACGTGATGAGTGTAACTTCCTGTTTTCTCCAAACTAAAACACTACGCAGATTCCTGTACCACCCTGGGACAGAAATCCTCAGCCAGAGCAGAGGCCGTCCCCAGAGTCCACACTGTTTCGTGCATAACGTGCGTTTATCTCAGAAGAAATATCCCACTGGTCTGTGTGATCCCTCTATTGAAATGTGGTCTTTTATCTACATCTAAGTATCTTTAGAAGTAATGGGTTTGTATGTATTTGTCACTCAGATATGTAATCCCTTAATTTGTGCGGGGTGTTGGGGTGTGAAAAATTCTTGGTTTATATCCTACACTTTTAAATAACCTCGTCAAAACTTAGATGTATTTAACACCTTTTTTTGTGAGCACATGGTAAGGTTGGAAGTAAAAATGGAAGGTTTATCCCTGTGGCCCATGTGTTCCAGTGTACCTATGTGGGTTTTTAAAAAAATGTCCCAATTTCTTCCTTTTACTGGAAGCTGCGTTTTTTACACAACAACTTACCTTCCTATTCCCTAACCAGTCTTCTCCAATCTTACCATTCAATATAGCCTCCTTTTCTGTGACTTCCTCCAGATGAATAGAAGGGCTGAGTGGGTCAACCTTCCCTGTATTGTTTGTTTCCTCCACCCTCTCTTTTGCCTTAATAGCAGTATTTGGTCCACCCACACCACTCTCCCTCTTCTCACTGCCTCCATTCCTGGTTCTTAACTCTTCTATTCTTTACTCTCCACCTGCCTACACGATCATTCTTAGCAGCAAATTTATTCCATCGACTTTTATGTCCACTTAACATCCAGATTGCATTTACTTTGCGCAGATAACCTTGCCTCCTACCTCACAGGTCAAGGCCACCTGCTGCTCTCTTTCTACTTTAAAACATCCTTCCTCCATCTTTCTCCCCCAACTCAGCAAAATTGATGTCCCTCTTGGATGACCCAAAGTTTGGAGGGATAAGTAATTTGATAGATGTCAGAATCAAAGTTCAAAACAGTCTCAACAGACTACAACATTAGGCCAAAAGCAATGAAATAAAATATAACTTTCAAATCTAAATATGATGTGCTAGTTGGAAAAGCCCAAGTTTTAGATTTTAGCAGACCTTGGTTTATATCTAGTTACTCAAATTTGAGTCATATCCAGTAACTCAGATTACTATCTTTTGCTTTAGTAAGGTCAACTGTTAATTTGAGATAAAAGTACCTACTTCATAAAAGTGTGAAGAGTAATTTCTTTATAATTCCCACATAATTCGTGGAACATTCACCAACCATTAGTTCCCCTCCCTTCCTCATCTTCCACAAAGTAGATGTCTCTGTTGCCATTCATAACACATTCTTTAATTCATACAGACCTGGAAACAGACTCAAAATCCTGGCCCGTTCACCTTGTATCCCAGAGCTGTCACCATCCTAGAGAAATCCTTTGCCTATTTTGGGTCAGTCATTATTATCATCATACCCATTTTTTCAATGAAAAAACCTAAGGCTCAGAGATGTTAGGCAATTTGCTCCAAATCACTCAGCCTGATCAGTGGCATAACCTGACTCGGTGACTCCCAATTCTGTGTACATCCACTCCTTTACTAAGATATTCTCCCACACTTATGTTGGTCCTTTAACCTTCTAAATGCTTTTCCTGGTTCTTATCTCTTCTTTATCCTTCCACTTGTGTTATGACTGATGGCAGATTATTCCTTCTAAACTGATACCTTCATCTTTGTAATTTTGTCCTTTCAAGCTTCAGTGGTTCCATATTGTTTATAGTGTTCAATCCAAATTTGGACCTGGCAGTTAAAGTCCACCAGATCTTGTCCTAACTTGCTTTTCCAAATTTATTTCCTGCCATTTCCCAGAAGGAACTCTCAATGCCATCCGGTCCTGTTGGTTGTACTCACTGGCCCACAGATGAGCTGTGAATCGCCATTTATGAGGGCCTCCTTCAGTTGTTCCCTTAACAGATACCGTTCCCCACTTCTTTCCTCCATCTCCAAATCATGCTCACTTTTCAAGATCCAGCTCACACCCCCTCCCAGGAAGCCCAACTTACACCTTCTACCCAAGCTTTGTGATCTCTCCCTGATTGCCTGTTCACATGTGCCTTTAGACTAGGTGGTCTGTGCTGTGGGGTGAGAGACAATTTCCTAACGTTCACCTGCCCCCTCAGCACTGTGCCCGAAGAACACTGAAGCAGATTTCAAGCAAATTTGCTTACTACTGAAATGAAAGGGTACAGGTGTTACTTGATTAACCATATGAACTATTATTTCTAAGACACAGGTAAGTAACTAGCCATCCAGTGCAAAGTGAATTAACAGGATGGTTCTCAAACCTGGCTTTGCTTCAGAATCAGCTGGGGACTTTACTAATTCAGAGGGCCCCGTTCCAGATCTACTGAATCAAAAGTGGGTGGGAAGCAGCAGGGAGGGAACATGAAACTGCCAGAGTTTATATCCTGGCATCGCTGCTTATTATCTGGGGAACTTTGAGCAAGTTACTTAACCTCTCTGTGCCTCAGTTTCTTCGTCTATGACACAGGGATGATAATAATAGTAGTTTGGCCGGGCATGGTGGCTCATGCCTGTAATCCCAGCACTTTAGGAGGCCAAGGCAGGTGGATCACTTGAGGTGACCAGCCTGGCCAACAAGGTGAAACCCTGTCTCTACTAAGAATACAAAAATTAGCCGGGTGTGGTGGCATGCACCTGTAATCCCAGCTACTCAGGAGGCTGAGGCAAGAGAATTGTTCAGACCCAGGAGACAGAGGTTGCAGTAAGCGGAGATTGCGCCACTGCACTCCAGCCTAGGGTGACAGAGTGAGACTCTGCCTCAAAAAAAAATAATAAATTAATAGTATCTCATATAAGGTTGTTGTAAGTTAAATCCTTAATAAATATTACTTATGACAATAATTTTTCAATTAAACTTGTTTATTTAATCCAAATCATGAAATATACATTACTTGTGATTTAAAAAAAAATTAGTTCTGCTTATAAAAGTAGTTACATATATGCTATAACTATACAGAGTAATTCAACTAGATTAGTATCCAAAGGAAGCAGGAAAGAGATGAAATAATCGAATGATTCCTCATACCTAGATTTTTAAATTCTTTTTGAAGAAGCAGGTGTTAAAGTCCCCTACTTTCATTTCTTTCTTACTTTCTCTCCTTTTTTTTTGAGACAGGGTCTCACTTTGTCACTCAGGCTGGAGTGCAGTGGCATGATCATGGCTCACTGCAGCCTCAACTTTTTGGACTCAAGTGATCCTCCCACCTCAGCCTCCCAGAGTGCTGGGATTACAGGCATTACTGTAACCTGGCCTAATCCTCTACTTTGGTTTCATTAGAAAGGATTTCATAGCTAATTTTGGTCCATCAAATGCCAAATAAGATTGTAAAAATAGAGGTAACTAGATGTAAAGTATGATGCAGAAATATACTTACCAAAGTCACAAACTCTCTGAAGGGGAAACATAGTATTGGTAGACCTCATCCTCTCGACTCTTGACTTATAAGTTGCCTATCTAAACAAATACCCAAAGGCCTTGTTTTCATTGCCTGGAATTCCACCAAAGATTCTTAAGTATCATTTCTTGAAGATGCAAATGGCTCTAGGAGGTAGGAGGACTTGATAGTCATTCACACATTGGCATTAACTAGTTCAATCAGGTTTTTTTTTTTTTTTTTTTGAGACGGGTTTCACTCTGTTGCCCAGGCTGGAATGCAGTGACATGATCACAGCTCACCGCAGCCTCGACCTCCTGGACGCAAACAGTCCTCCCATCTCAGCCTCCCGAGTAGCACCTGTCACCATCCCCAGCTAATTTTTTTACTTTTTTATAGCAATGGGATCTTGCTCTGTTGCCCAGGCTGATCTTGAGCTCCTGGGCTCAAGTAATCCTCCTGCCTCGACCTCCCAACGTGCTGGGATTACCATACTTCATGTGGCCAGGTCACCTTCCTTTTAACACAGATCAGTAGCACCTAAACACAGAAAGTTTGGGACAAATCAAGTTTTGGAAAAACACAGAGTGCCTCAGGGAAGGCTGAAGGCCTTAGACCAGAGGTTCTGGGAGGAGGAGCCTTAAGCAAAAGAAGAAAATGAAGAAAAGGAGAAGGAAGGATTTAAAAATTTAACCGGTCCAATTTCAGATCTTGCATATTTCCAGTTCTAGGCCTCTTATTTTGGAATCCAGAAAATACTGCTGTAAGATAGTCATGAATTAACCTTTTGAGTCTGACCTGGGAGACCTAAACACCATCGCAACATTGTATCAGTTTGGATCAGATGAAATAGCAATGTATTTTCCAATTATTCAACCTAGTTTCTATGAGATATTATTCAGAGAAAGAAAAGTGTCCTAAAATATTGTTTTCTTTTTCCTCTTCTTCTTCTTCTTTTTTTTTTTTTTTTTTGAAGACAGGGTCTGTCTCTGTCACCCAGGCTGGAATTGTGGTGGTCTGATCACAGCTCACTGTGGCCTTGACATCCCGGACTCAAGTAATCCTCCCACCTCAGCCTCCTGTGTAGCTGGGACCACAGGCATGTGCCACCATGCCCAGCTTTTTTTTTTTTTTTTTTTTTCTTTTCCCCTGCAATGTTGCCCAGGCTACTTTTTTCCTTTTGTTGTTGTGTATTTCTGTGTTTGGTTTTTTTTTTGAGACCAAGACTTGATATGTTGCCCGGGCTGGTCTCGAACTCCTGGGCTCAAGTGACCCTACTGCTTTAGCCTCCTGAGTAGTGGGGACTACAATGCACCCCTGAGCCTGGCCTAGAATTGCTTTTTCCAGGAAGTTTTCTATGATCCTCCATATCTCAACCCATCCCATGTCTGCACCTGGATTAGTTGTCCTTCTTGTGCAATTCTTTTGTACCATGTAGTTATTATATTGCATTATAATTTTTCCCTTCTCTATCTCCTACTTCCTCACAGATTGTGAGCTCCTTGAATTCAGATGCTGTGTCTTTTGTCATTATATCTACAACATTTAGCACAGTGCGTGGCACATATTATACTGAAAGTGGTTAGAACCCAACTCATGCACTAGTGGGATTGTTTGTACTATGAAATTCAGTCATTCCACTTTCCTGCTCAAAGACCTTTTGTAATTCTCTGCTTCCTAAAAGAATCTCAAACACCTCATTCCTAATATTGAAGCATTCTCTACACTTTGGCTCCAATGGATCAGTCCCTCTGGTTTCTTATACATATCATACCAGATCCAAACTAGATTCCTATGAATGCCTGATTAGGCTCCATGCATTTCCTCATCCAACTGCAACTTCCACAGAAATTGCTCTTCTCCAGTCACTGCTTACCCAAATATAACCTGTCCTTCTGGGCCTACCTTAAATGCAATCTCTTTAGTGGAACCTTTCCTGCTCTTCTACCTGATGTGAATTCCACTTCTCCCCTTGCACTGGGTAAGCTTCTTAAAGACATTCTTGAACAAGTTTGTATCTCTACAAGACTGTATTAAATTATGGAGGCTGGCAAGTCCAAAATCTGCAGGGTAGGTTGGCAAGCTGGACGCTCACAGAAGAACCAGCGTTGAAGTTCAAGTGTGAAGGCCATGATCAGGGTGGCAGAATATCTTCTTGCTCAAGCAGTGTCAGTCTTTTGCTCTATTAAGGCCTTCAACCAATTTGATGAGGCCCACCCACATATGGATAGCAAGTTGCTTTATTCAGAGTCCGCCAATGAGGCCAGGCACGGTGGCTCATGCCTGTAATTAATCCCAGCACTTTGGGAGGCTGAGGTGGGTGGATCACTTGAGGTCAGGAGTTCGAGACCGGATTGGCCAACATGGTGAAACCCTGTCTCTACAAAAATACAAAAATAGCCAGGCATGGAGGCGCACCCCTGCAATCCCAGCTACTTGGGAGGCTGAGACAAGAGAATCGTTTGAACTCGGAAGGCAGAGGTTGCAGTGAGTTGAGATGGTGACATTGCACTCTAGCCTGGATGACAGAGTGAGACTCTGTCTCAAAAAGAAAAAACAAACAAAAATAAATAAATAAAACAAAGTCCACCAATGACTGTTAATCTCATCCAAAAAACACCTTCACAGAAGCATCCAGAATAATGTTTGACCAAATATCCAGGCACCATGGTCCAACCAAGTTGATGCATAAAATTAAACACCACAAGAACTAAGTGGGATACCCTGGATGTAGCAAATGGCATTTTATTTCTTTAAAAAGTAATTTATACTTGGCCGGGCACAGTGGCTCACACCTGTAATCTCAGCACTTTGGGAGGCTGAGGTGGGCAGATCACTTGAGTCAGGAGTTTGAGACCAACCTGGGCAACATGGTGAAACCCTATCTCTACTAAGAATACAAAAATTAGGCAGGCGCGGTGGCGGGCACCTGTAATCCCAGCTACTTGGGAGGCTGAGGCAGGAGAATCGCTTCAACCTGGGAGGCAGAAGTTACAGTGAGCCAAGATCACACCACTGCACTCCAGCCTGGGTGATGAACTGAGACTCTGTCTCAAAAAAAAAAAAAAAGTAATTTATACTCATTGCCTCAAGTTTCCTACCTCCTAATGACTCAGCCCATCTCTACCCACCTACTAAGTTCAACAGTTCCTCTCCTGCATTTGATGTTCGTTCTACCTGCCCCTCCGTCATGAAACCACTCATCCTTTGACTCCCAAACTCTTATGCCCTCGTGGCTCTTCTAGCTGATAAATCTTTCTGCATCTGGCTGTCTTCCACCCTCCTCTTAAATGTGGGTTCCTGAAGGTTCCATTCTTGGCCATCTTTTCTTGCTACATCTTCTTGTGTGATCTTGTCAGTTTCACTTGTCATCTATGTTAAGTTATCATCTCCGACTTTATTCAGGGACACTTCTAGGTTTCATGGTGCTTGAAGTTTATATAATTTAACACAGGAGTACTCTTTAAGAAAATGTCTATACTAGGATGGCTAGCAATAACTTAGTTACACATGGAACTCTCCTAAATGTATCCCATGAAGCCCAACCTATATTGTATCTCAAACTTATCTTGCCCCTAAACGGGTCCCCCAAAATGCCTAGAGGACTCCAGTGCCACCTGACCTGGAGGGAAGTGTGAAGAAGAAGATGTTAGGGTGGAAAGAGGTAACAGTCTTAGTCTTAATCACAGCAAAAATAACCTTCTTTTAAAATTTCTACAAAAAAGAAACATGACAACATGAACATATTGCTAAGGCCCTTGCCAGGTGCTTGGAAGACCCCATGCGGGTGAGGAGAGCTGAAGCTAACGTTTGCTACCTTCAAGAGTAGCTGGTCCATCTCTGTCTTCAGCCTGACCTCTCCCACACTTCAGGTCTGATTCTCTAGCTGCTTGCCAGACGCCTCTACTTGAACGTCCCTCATATTTCAAACCATTTGGCCTCAAATAAAGACCATTATTCCTTATTCTACCCCTGACCCATCTCATATCTTTTCCTTTGTTTTTCTGTCTCTGATATTGGCATCACCATCTGCCCAGTTATTCAGGTTAACAGCCTCAGTTATTTCCTGTTCTGCCCTTTCCCCGCTCCGTATCCATTTGTTTACTAGATCCCATCGAGTTTGTTCCTGTATTTCCTTTCATTTGGACTGCTGAAAGGGCCTCCTCACTGTCTGCCTGCCTCTGATCTCCTCCAATTCATCCTCCACACAGCCGTGGAGCTATTTTTCTAAAATATGGTAATGACTTCCTCAAGAAGCAAGACAGCGTGGGCTCTGGAGCTAGCACGCAGGTTTAAATCTTGGCTCTACTGCTTACTTCCTGTTTGACTTTGGACAGTTATTTAATCTGTCTATGACTCAGTTTCCTACTTATAAAATCGGAATACTGGCCAGGCGCGGTGGCTCACACAGTAATCCTAGCACTTTGGGAGGCCGAGGTGGGCAGATTGCCTGAGCTCAGGAGTTCGAGACCAGCCTGAGCAACATGGTGAAAACTTGTCTCTACTAAAAATACAAAAAAAACTAGCTGGGCATGGTGGCAGGCGCCTGTAGTGGGAGGCTGAGGCATGAGAATTGTTTGAACCCTGGAGGCAGAGGTTGCAGTGAGCCGAGATCGTGCCACTGCGCTCCAGCTTGGGTGACAGAGTGACTCTGTCTCAAAAAAACAAAACAAGACAAAAAAACAGGGAATAGTTGACACTTCATAGGAGATTTTAACAAATAAATTATAGCATTTTTTGGTGTTGGATATTTGATACATAGAAAGCTTTAGTATGTTATTATCACTATTAATATAGCTATCAAAAACTTTTGATGGGACCGGGCACAGTGTCTCACGTGTGTAATCCCAGCACTTTGGAAGGCCAGCGCGGGAGGATCGCCTGAGGTCAGGTGTTCGAGACCAGCCTGGCTAACATGGTGAAGCCCCGTTTCTTCTAAAAATACAAAAATTAGCCGGGTGTGGTGGCACACGCCTGTAATCCCAGCTACTCCGGAGGCTAAGGCAGGAGAATCGCTTGAACCCGGGAGGGAGGTGAAGGTTGCAGTGAGCCAAGATCGTGCCACTGCACTCCAGCCTGGGTGACAGAGTGAGACTCTGCCTCAAAAAAGCAAAACAAAACAAGACAAACTTCTGATGGTTTCACGTACTGGAACAAGACATTCAATAATCATCTTCACGTTGAGACCTCAGTCCCTTTTCCCAGTGTCTGTTCTTGCCGCGTCTCTTCCTAGACCTTGTGCTGCAGACACACTTGAAACCAGGCAGATGCTCCCTGGGCCATTTGGGTGCTCCTGGTTTTCCTTTGTTGGAAATGTCCTCTTCCTTTTTCTTTCTGTGGAGAAATCTCAGTCATTCCTCAGGTCCCTGATCCAATGTCATCTTCTCTCTGAAGTTTCCTCAGCCTCTTTGCCCTCACTGTATCCTGGTGTTTCTTAATAAACACCGAGCAAAAGACCTCTGACAAACCCCTCCTCCTCCTGAACTTTCTTTTTTCAATTGCCAAAAATGGATTTTAAGTGTTTGAGTCACGATTCTTGCATGCATGCTCTCATGTAATACTTGTAAAGTATATCTTGGATTATTCCAAGTTTTTATTGGCATAAATCAGAGAGAACATTCTAGTCATGAATGATGAAGTGTGTTTTCCAGGTCATACTACATTCATGCCAGGAACATGGCATAGCCCATCAACACCATTTTTTTATATGATGTATTTTAAAGAACAATTATAGTATTTAGATAATGTGCACAGAGAATTTAAGAAATTTCAATGGCTTTAGAACTTTGTTTTCTTGGTCTGTAGGGTCAGTTTCTTTTGACTTGATATTCACTCTGGGAATGGAAAAATGGAGCTGGCAGGCTGAAATAATCAATTAACAGATAATAACTAGAAAGATATTATACCGCCGCTTTATGGGAAAAGGTACTTTTTGCCAGTTAATTTTTCTGTGGGATGCCAAGGGAAGAGACTACTTTAGAATTTGCCTAATCTCTCTGACCACTTTTAAAGAATAAAGGTGTTTTTGTTTTTTGTTTTTTCTTGAGACAGAGTCTCAGTCTGTCACCCAGGCTGGAGTGCAGTGATGTAATCTCGGCTCACTGCAACCTCTGCCTTCCAGTTTAAGCAATTCTCCTGCCTCAGCCTCCCAAGTAGCTGGGACTACAGGTGCGCACTACCACGCCTGGCTAATTTTTGTGTTTTTAGTACAGACGGGGTTTCACCATGTTGGCCAGGCCGGTCTTGAACTCCTGACCTCAGGTGATCTGCCCACCTTGGCTTCCCAAAGTTCTGGGATTACAGGCATGAGCCACTGCACCCGACCTTAAAGAATATATGTTTAATTTATAGTTGAAATCTGGATTAATTTACAGTTGAAATCTGGCTAGTTCTGCTGACAGAGTAAGTTCAGAAATCAAACTCACTGAACAATGAGAGCTGTATGTTATTTTTGCTGATAATGTCCCAGAAACTTAGTCAGTGCTATTAACCACAACTCCTCTGGTTTTGGCTCCTCTGAGGACTCCATCAGCCTACAAGTCTGTTTCTGTGACCTTAACAGCTAATCAAGAGAGAAATACCAACATGAAAACAAGAATTTCAAAGATTCCTCTTGCATGATTGCGTAGGAGAGAAGGAGAGACAATGTAGGTGGGAGGCTGGCAACTAAATATTCAAGAGAAAAACTCAAATTTTCCTCCCAGTTGGGAAGCCAATCCGTCTTCCCCATTCTTCTTCTTTTTTTTTGAGACGGAGTCTCACTCTGTCACTGAGGCTGGAGTGCAGGGGTGCAATCTCGGCTCTCTGCAACCTCTGCCTCCTGGGTTCAAGCGATTCTCCTGCCTCAGCCTCCCGATTAGCTGGGATTACAGGTGCGCGCCACCACGCCGGGCTAATTTTGGTATTTTTAGTAGAGATGGGGTTTCTCCACGTTGCCCAGGATGGTCTCGATCTCCTTACCTTGTAATCTGCCTGCCTCGGCCTCCCAAAGTGCTGGGATTACAGGCCTGAGCCACGGCTCCTGGCCTCTGATTCTTTTGTCAATGATATTTCCTTTTATTTTTCCCATCTCTTTCCTTCCAACAGCTCTAACCTTTTACTAAAGGATTAGAAATGGGTAAATATTCAGTAATCTAATCCCTGGTTATTTTAAGACAGCCGACTTAATTGCCTTTGAAAGAAATGCTCCTTGGACAGTGCAAGGGCACTTGTATTTTGGAGGTACCGGCAAGACAACCTGGAAGAAACTGGTAACAGACAGAAATTTACTCGGAGCAACAGATGCTTAAGACACTTAAGTTTTCCTGATAGAATAAGATGAGTCGATGTAAAGAGTGAATATAAAACTCTAATGGTCAAAATAAAGTGATTTTTTTTAAATCCCAGGGTACACACATGTTTGAAAAATAGTCAAGCATTTACTGAGATGTGTTTCTTGAGTAAGCACTTCATAAACCACTTGCTAACTGACCTACTTTTTGTTTTTCTTCCCTGTAGTGAGAAAAAAAGCTTTTTAGCTTAGACAAGGGAAGGAAGGGTGGCTCTACCTTGCACAGAGCAGGATATAATCCCATTGGATTTGTGCTACAGGTGTGCTTTTTCCAGCTCTGCTGTCAGTCTGAAGAAGACTGTGGGAAGAAGCAAGGGAGAGGCTCCCACGGGAAAAGGATTGACTCAAGTATCCCAGCCTGTGCCTGGACAGGTGGCAGAAGAGGGAAAGCGCAGGCTCAGAGGCAGCCCAGCCTTTTCCGTCCTGCTGCCTCCAGGCTCTTCCAAAGGAGTGGATGGGATCTTTCAGGACAGCCCCTGGCTAAACAATCTCATTCTTCTGAAAGCCCAGAGTTCATTCCTGCCAGAGTTGCCTGCATCTTATTGTAATTATCATTTTGTACCTGCAAGCTATTTGGGAGCAGGGCTGTGTCCCCACACTTTGTCCTCAGGAACCTTTCCAGGCTCACTTCCCATCCTGCCCTCCCTCACTCCTTTATCTGTACTGGCCTATGCACTGCATACGTGTTCCTTACACTTTCCTTCCACGTAGCTTTTGCTAATTCTCCTCTGGATGTGCTTCTTACTCCCAGGTTCATCCATTACAATCCTACTTAGCTTTCAAATCCTGCTTCAGTTCTCATCTCATCAGACTTTGCAGAGTCCTTGGGCTGAAATAAATCTCGTTCTCCTTTGTGTTCTCACGGTTGTTTGCTTGGGCCTCTTTGATACACATGGCTTCTTGTTTGTATTTCCACTGTGCCAAACTCTAGGCTCTTTGTCTTTTCATCCTGTTAATATGGTCTTTCGCAGAGTGAGAAATTTTAATTTTGGCAATGTGCGGTTCATCACTTTTTCTTTTTATGCATTGTGCTTTTGCTGTCAAGTCTGAGAACTCTTCACCTAGCTCTAGGTAGGTCCTGCAAGTTTTCTTTTATGTGTTTTTCTAAATGTTTTAGAGTTTTATGTTTCACATTTAACTGTGGGATCCATTTTGAGTTAGTTTCTGCATGAGGTGTAAGGTTTAGGTCTAGGTTCATTTTTTTTTCTATGGCTATCCGATTGCTCCAGCAATGTTTGCTGAAAAAGCTCTCCTTCCATTGGATTCTTTTTGTAATTTTGTCAAAAAATAGTGGTACATAAGCCTGCGTGTGGTGGCTCACACCTGTAATCCCAGCACTTTGGGAGACAGGTGGGTCACTTGAGGTCAGGAGTTTGAGACCATTCTGATCAACATGGTGAAACCCCATCTCTCCTAAAAATACAAAAATTAGCCGGGCGTGGTGGCAGGCACCTGTAATCCCAGCTACTCGGGAGGCTTAGGTAGGAGAATCATTTGAACCCAGGAGGCAGAGGTTGCAGTGAGCTGAGATCGCGCCACTGCACTCCAGCCTGGGTGACAGAGCGAGACTCTGTCTCAAAAAAAAGGAAAAAGTAGTGGAGCATATTTGTGGTCTTCTATTTCTGGGTTTGCTGTTCTATTCCACTGATTTATGTGTCTAGATTCTAGGTGCTTTGAGGACTAGACATATGCTTTTCTTTTTACAGCGCCTTTGGCATATTGCCTTGCAAATAGTACCATCTAACTCAGTGGCTGGCACATAGTCAGTGTTCAATAAATTTCTGTTGAAAGAAAGATTCAATAACAAGTACCTTATAAATGTGAGTTAAATTATTACTGAATTAATTCTTAAATTTTTTTTTTTTTGAGACGGAGTCTCACTCTGTCACCCAGGTTGGAGTGCAGTGGTGCGATCTCGGCTCACTGCAACCTCCACCTCCCAGGTTCAAGTGATTCTCCTGCCTCAGCCTCCCGAGTAGCTGGGACTATAGGCGTGTGCCACCACGCCCGGCTAATTTTTGTATTTTTAGTAGAGACGGGATTTCACCGTGTTAGCCAGGATGGTCTCAATCTCCTGACCTCGTGATCTGCCTGCCTTGGCCTCCCAAAGTGCTGGGATTACAGGCTTGAGCCACCGCACCCTGCCAATTCTTAAAATTTTGAGAGTCAGACCTCTGTATCCTTGTAGTCTCAGCCTGGTGATAAGCTTTCCTTGGGCCTCTTGACACAGAAACTAGAGCCTCTCACGTCCTGCACACTCTGGAGACCTCTTGCCCTCCAGCAGGGTCACACACTCCACAGCAGCTTCCTCTGCAAGTCTCACCGTCCCCCACACAGCCTGCACCCCCAAGGCCTTCTGCCCTGCTGGTGCCCCAACTCCCACTGCACATCCACACCTCTGGTTGTTGATCCCCACTGCCCTCTTGTGCTCTGGAGGGTGGCTTAGTGCTTGTGCAGCATCTCCAGACCAGCTCTGGCCTGGCAAAACCAGCGAACTCTGCTCTCCTGTAGGCCAAACCACACCTTCACCAGTGAGCTCTGAACTCCTTCAAGGTCTGTCCTTCCTTGGGGACTCTCCCTCACCCTAGGGTAACAAATAGAGTTTGCTTCTGTCTTATAGTCAGCCTTTAATTTTTTTAAGTAAAAAATAATTTTAATTTTTAATTTTTTTAAGAGACGGAGTCTTGCTCTGTTGCCAAGACTGCAGTGCAGTAGCACGATCACGGCTCACTGCAGTTTCGAACTCCTGGGCTCAAGTGATCCTCCCACCTCAGCCTCCCGAGTAGCTGGGATTATAGGTGTGCACCACCACACCTGGCTAATTATTTACATTTTGGTAGAGACAGGGTCCTGCTACATTGCCCAGGCTGGTCTTGAACTCTTGGCATCAAGTGATCCTCTCTCCTCAGCCTCCCAAAGCACTGAGATTACAGACGTGAGCCACTGTTCTGGCCTCTTCCGTCATAATTAATAATGCTTTATATTCAACTTCCTGTCTAACCTACACTGTGGTTTCTTTTTTTATTGCTGTTTTTAATTTTTAATTTTTGTAGGTACATAGTAGGTGTATATTTTTATAGGGTACATGAGATGTTTTGATACAGGCATGCAATGCATAATAATCACATCAGGGTAAATGGAATATTCATCACCTCAAGCATTTACCCTTTCTTTGTGTTACAGACAATCAAATTATACTCTTTTAGTTATTTTATTTTATTTTTTGAGATGGAGTTTCTCTCTGTTGCCCAAGCTGGAGTACAGTGGTGCAATCTTGGCTCACTGCAGCCTCCACCTCCCAGGTTCAAACGATTCTCCTGCCTCAGCCTCCCGAGTGTCTAGGATTACAGGTGTGCACCACCACACCTGGCTAATTTTTGTATTTTGAGTAGAGATGGGGTTTCACCATGTTGGCCAGGCTGGTCTCGAATTCCTGACCTCAAGTGATCCGCCTGCTTAGGTCTCCCAAAGTGCTGGGATTACAGGCGTGAGCCACTGCACCTGGCCCTCTTTTAGTTATTTTAAAATGTACAATAAATTATTATTTTGCTATCAAATACTAGATCTTATTTGTTCTATCAGATTATATGTTTGTACCCATTAACCGTTCCTCACTTCCTCTACCCTTACTACCCTTCCCAACGTCTGGTAACCATTGTTCTACTCTCTACCTCCATGAATTCAATTGTTTTAATTTTTAGCTGTCACAAATAAGTGAGAATATGCAAAGTCTATCTTTCTGTGCCTGGCTTATTTTACTTAACATAATGACCATCCATGGTCCATCCATGTTGCAAATGACAGGATCGCATTCTTTTTTGCGGCTGAATAGTACTCCCTCATTTATATATACTACATTTTCTTTATCCATTTGTCTATTGATAGATCAGTTGCTTCCAAATTTGGCTATTGTGAATAGTGCTGCAATAAACATGGGAATGAAGATATCTTCGATATACTGATTTCCTTTCTTTTGAGTATATACCTAGCAGTGGGATTGTTAGATCATATGGTAGCTCGATTTTTAGCTTTTTGAGGAACCTCCAAACTGTTCTCCATAGTGGTTGAACAAATTTACATTCCCACCAACAGTGTATGAGGGTTCCCTTTTCTTTACATCCTCACCAGGATTTGCTATTGCCTGTCTTTTGGATACAAGACATTTTAACTGGGGTGAGATGATATCTCATTGTAGTTTTGATTTGCATTTCTCTGATAATCAGTTGTGTTGAGCACCTTTTAATTTACCTATCTGCCATTTGTATGTCTTCTTTTGAGAAATGTCTATTCAAATCTTTACCAGTTTTTAAATTGGATTATTAGATTTTTTTATGAGTTGTTTGAGTTTCTTATATATTATTGTTATTGATCCCTTGTGAGGTAGGTAGTTTGCAAATATTTTCTCCTATTCTGTGGGTTGTCCCTTCACTTTGTTGATTGGTTCCTTTGCTGTGCAGAAGCTTTTTAACTTGATGTGATCTCATTTGTCTATTTTTGCTTTGATTGTCTGTGTTTATGGGGTATTACTCAAGAAATCCTTGCCCAGTCCAATGTCCTGGAGAGTTTCCCCAATGTTTTCTTTTAGTAATTTCATAGTTTGAAGTCTTAGATTTAAGTTTTTAATCCATTTTGGTTTGATCTTTATATATGGCAGGAGATAGGGTTCTAGTTTCATTCTTTTGAATATGGATATCCAGTTTTCCCAGCACCATTTATTGAAGAGTCTGCCCTGTCCCCCAAAGTACGTTCTTGGCACTTTTGTCAAAAATGAGTTCACTGCAGATGTTTCGATTTGTTTCTGGGTTCTCTATTCTGCTCCATTGGTGTAAGCGTCTGTTTTTATGCCAGTACCATGCTGTTTTGGTTACTATAGCTCTGTAGTATAGTTGGAAGTCAGGTAATGTGATTCCTCTAGTTTTATTTTTTTGCTCAAGATAGCTTTGGCTAGTCTGGGTCTTTTGTGGTTCCATATAAATTTTAGGATTGTTTTCTATTTCTGTGAAGAATGACAATGGTATTTGGATAGGGCTTACATTGAATCTGCAGATCACTTTGGGTGGTATGAACATTTTAACAATATTGATTCTTCCAATCTATGAACACAGAATAGCTTTCCATTCTTTTTGTGTCCTCTTCAATTTCTTTCATCAATGTTATACAGTTTTCATTGTAGAGCTCTTTGACTTCTTTGGTAAAGTTAATGCCTAAGTATTTTATTTTATTTGTATCTATTGTAAATGGGATTACTTTGATTTCTTTTTCATATTATTCGTTGCTAGTATATAGAAATGCTACTGATTTACTATTATTATTATTATTATACTTTAAGTTTTAGGGTACATGTGCATAATGTGCAGGTTAGTTACATATGTATACATGTGCCATGCTGGTGTGCTGCACCCATTAACTCGCCATTTAGCATTAGGTAGAAATGCTACTGATTTTTTATGTTGATTTTGTATCCTTTAACTTTACTGAATTTTTTTATCACTTCCAATGGTTTTTTGGTGGAATCTTTAGTTTTTTTTCCAAATATAAGATTTTATCATCTGCGAACAAGAATAATTTGACTTCTTCCTTTCTAATTTGAATACCCTTTATTTCTTTCTCTTGTCTGATTGCTCTAGCTAGGACTTCCAGTATTATGTTGAACAGGTGAAAATGGGCATCTTTGTCATCTTACAGATCATAGAGGAAAAGCTTTCAGTATTTCCTCATTCAATATGATACTAGCTGTGGGTTTGTCTTATAAGACTTTTATTGTGTTGAGGTATGTTCCTTCTATACCCAGTTTTCTTCAGGGTTTTTATCATGAAGGGATGTTGAATTTTATGAAATGCTTTTTCAGCATCAGTTGAAATGATCTCATGGTTTTTGTCCTTCATTCTATTGATATGAGGTATCATATTGATTGATTTGCATATATAGAGTCATCCTTGCATCCCTGGGATAAGTCCCCCTTGGTCATGATGAATGATCTTTTTAACATGTTGTTGAGTTTGGTTTCCTAGTATTTTGTTAGGATTTTTGCATCAATATTAATCAGTGGTATTGGCCTGGAGTTTTCTTGTTTTGATGTGTCTTTGATTTTGGTATCAGGGTAATACTGGCCTTGTAGAATGACTTTGGAAGTATTCTGTCTCCCTCTATTTTTTGGAATAGTTTGAGTAGGATTGGTATTAGTTCTTTTTGAAATGTTTGATAAAATTCAGTAGTGAAGCCATCAGGTCCCAAGGTTTTCTTTGTTGGGAGACTTTTTATTATGGCTTTGATCTTGTTACTCATTATTGGTGTGTTCGGATTTTGGATTTCTTCATGGTTCAATCTTGGTAGGTTGTATGTATCTAGGAATTTATTCATTTCTTCGAATGTGTTCAGTTTATTAGCATATAGTTGCTCACAATAGTCTGTAGTGATTCTTTCAATTTCTGCAGTACCAGTTGTAATGTCTCCTTTTTCCTCTCTGATTTTATTTATTTAGGTCTTCTCTCCTTTTTTTCTTGGATAACCTGGCTAAAGATTTGTTGATTTTGTTTATCTTTTCAAAAAACCAACTTTTTATTTCATTGATCTTTTGTATTATTTTATTTCTGCTCTGACCTTTATTATGTTTTTCTTCTACTAATTTTAGGTTTGGTTTGCTCTTCTTTTTCTAGTTCTTTTTCTTTCTTTCTTTTTTTTTTTTTTTTTTTGAGAAAGAGTCTTGCTCTGTTGCCTAGGCTGGAGTGCAGTGGTGCTATCTCAGTTTACTGCGACCTCTGCCTCCCAGGGTCAAGCCATCCTCCCAGCTCAGCCTCCTGAGTTGCTGAGATTGCAGGCATGTGCCACCATGCCTGGCTGATTTTTGTATTTTTAGTAGAAATGGGGTTTCGCCTGTTGGCCAGGCTGGACTTGAACTCCTAGCCTCAAGTGATCCTCCTGTATCAGCCTCCCAAAATGCTGGGATTACAGGCATGAGCCACTGCGCTCAGCCTTTAGTTATTTTAGATGTATCATTAGCTTGTTTATTTAATATTCTACATTTAAGATGTAGGTGCTTATTGCTATAAACCTTCTTCTTAGTACTGCTTTTGCTATATCCCATAGGTTTTGGTTTTGATATGTTGTGTATTCATTTTCATTTGTTTCAAGAAATTTTTCTATTTCTTTCTTAATTTCTTAATTGAACCACTGGTCATTCAGGAACATATTGTTTAATTTCCATGTATTTGTATAGTTTTCAAAATTCCTCTTGTTATTGATTTCTAGTTTTATTACATTGTGTGTGGTTAGAGAAGACACTTGATATAATTTCAGTCTTTTTGAATTTTTAAAGACTTGTTTTGTGGTCCCACATATGGTCTATCCTTGAGAATGATCCATGTGCGGAGGAGAATGTGTATTCTGCAGCTCTTGGATGAAGTGTTCTGTAAATATCTGTTAGGCTCATTTTGTCTGTACTGTAGATTAAGTATGATGTTTCTTTGTTGCTTTTCTCTCTGGAAGTCTCCAGCTATTATTGTATTGAAGTCTATCTCTTTAGCTTGAATAATATTTGCTTACATATCTGCGTGTTCGAGTGTTGGGTGCATATATATTTACAATTTTTACATCCTCTTGCTGATTTGATCCTTTTATCATTATATAGTGACCTTTGTCTCTTCTTATAATTTTTGTCTTGAAATCTATTTTGTTGGATATAAGTGTAGCTACTCTTGGTCTTTTTTGGTTTCCATTTGCAGGGAATAGCTTTTTCCATCTCTTTATTTTCAGTCTATGTGTCTTCATAGGTGAAGTGTGTTTCTTGTAGGCAACAGATTGTTAGGTCTTGTTTTTTATCCGTTCAGCCACTCTATGTCTTTTGATTAGATAGTTTAGTTCATTCACATTCAATGTTATTGATAAGTAAGAACATACTTGTGCCATTTTGTTATTTGTTTTCTGGTCTTCTCTTCCTCTTTCCTTCCTTCCTGTTTTCCTGTTAGTGAAGGTGATTTTCTCTGGTGGTATATATTAATTTCTTGGTTTTTAGTTTTTGTGTATCAGTTGTATGTTTTTGATTTGAGGTTACCTTACCATGAAGCTTGCAAATAACATCTTTTATAACTTATTATTTTAAACTGATGACAGCTTAACACTGATTTGCATAAACAAAAAAACAAGCAAAGAGAAAACTAATAAAAACTCTAATTTTGCTCTCCTGCTTTTTAACTTTGTTGTTTCCATTTATATCTTGTTGTACTGTCTATGCCTTGAAAAGATGTTTTAGTTATTATTTCTGATCAGTTCGTCTTTTAGTCTTTCTACTCAGTAGTTTACACACTGCAGTTACAGTGTTATAATATTCTATGTTCTTCTGTGTATTTACTATTACCAGTGAGTTTTGTACCTTCATATGATTTCTCATTGCTCATTAATGTCCTTTTCTTTCAGATTGAAAAACTTCCTTCAGCATTTCTTGGCTAGGTGTGGTGACTCATGCCTTTAATCCCAGCACTTTGGGAGACCGAGATGGGCAGATCATCTGAGGTCAGGAGTTTGAGACCAGCCTGGCCAACGTGGTGAAAGCCTGTCTCTACTACAAAACTTACCCGGGCATGGTGGCAGGCACCTGTAATCCCAACTACTTGGGAAGCTGAGGCAGGAGAATCACTTGAACCTGGGAGGCAGAGGTTGCAATGAGCTGAGATCACACCACTGCACTCCAGCCTGGGTGACACAGTGAGACTTGGTCTCAAAAAACAAACAAACAAACAAACAAAAAACCCCCACAACAACAAACAAACAAAAAAACAAAAAAATTTCCTTCAGCATTTCTTGTAGGACAGGTCTGGTGTTGCTGAAATTCCTCAGCTTTTGTTTCTCTGGGAAGGTCTTTATTTCTCCTTCATGCTTGAAGGATATTTTCACTCAATATACTATTCTAGGATGAAAGTTTTATTTTTTCAGCACTTTAAAGAAGTCAAGTCACTCTCTCCTGGCCTGTAATGTTCCACTGAGAAATATGCTGCTGGCCATATGTATGTTATTTGTTGTTATTTGTTTCTTTTCTCTTGCTGCTTTTATGTTTCTTTCTTGCTTCCTTCCTTTCTTTCTTTTTTTTTTTTTTTGAGATGGTGTTTCACTCTTGTTGCTCAGGCTGGCGTGCAATGGCATGATCTCAGCTCATACCTCTGCCTCCCTGGTTCAAGCAATTCTCCTGCTTTAGCCTCCCAAGTAGCTGGGATTACAGGCACCTGCCACCACGTCCGGCTAATTTTTTGTATTTTTAGTAGAGATGGGATTTCACCATGTTGACCAGGCTGGTCTCAAACTCCTGACCTCAGGTGATCCACCCACGTTGGCCTCCCAAAGTGCTGGGATTACAGGCATGAGCCACTGCGCCCGGCCTCAGGTTCCTTTCTTTATCCTTGACCTTTGGGAGTTTAATTATTAAATGCCTTGAGGTAGTCTTATTTGGGTTAAATCTTCTTGATATTCTATAACCTTCTTATACTTAAATATTGATATCTTTCTCTAGGTTTGAGAAGTTATCTGATATTAGCCCTTTGAATAAACTTTCTACCCCTATCTATCTACTCCCTCTTTAAGGCCAATAACTCCTAGTTTTGCTCTTTTGAGGTGATTTTCTATAGTTTCTAGACATGCTTTGTTCTTTTTTCTTTTGACTTATTAGACTGTGTATTTTCTTTCTTTCTTTTTTTTTTTTCTGAGACAGATTTTCGCTCTTGTCCACCAGGGCTGGAGTGCCATGGCATGATCAATCTCAGCTCACTGCAACCTCTGCCTCCCAGGTTCAAGTGATTCTCCTGCTCCAGCCTCCCAACTCCCAAGTATCTGGGATTACAGGCATGCACCACCACGCCTGACTCATTTTTTCATATTTTTAGTAGAGACAGGGTTTCACCATGTCAGTCAGGCTGGTCTTGAACACCTGACATCAGGTGATCCACCCGCCTCAGTCTCCCAAAGTGCTGGGATTACAGGTATGAGCCACCCTGCCCGGCCCTAGACTGTGTATTTTCAAATAGCCTGTCTTCAAGCTTACTACCTCTTTCTTCTGCTTGATCAATTCTGCTGCTAGGAGACTCTGATGCATTCTTTGTATGTCAATTGCATTTTTAAAGTCTAGAATTTCTGCTTGATTATTTTCAATTATTTCAACCTGTTTGTTAAATTTATCAGATAGGATTCTGAATTTCTTCTTTGTGTTATCTTGAATCTCACTGAGTGTCCTCAGAACAGTTATTTTGAATTCTCTGTCTGAAAGGTCACATATATGTCTCTCCACGATTGGTCACTGGTGACTTATTTAGTTCATTTGGTGAGGTCATGTTTTCCGGGATGGTCTTAATTCTTGTGGATGTTCATCAGTGTCTGGGCATTTAAGAGTTAGGTATTTATTGTAGTCTTTGCAGTCTTGGCTTTTTGTACCTGTCCTTCTCAGGAAGGCTTTCCAGACATTTGAAGGGACTTGGGTATTGTGATCTAAGTTTTTGGTCGCTGCGGCCATATCTGCATTAGAGGGCACCCCAAGCCCAATAATGCTGAGGCTTTTGCAGACTTGTAGAGGTACCTACCATCTTGGTGGTCTTGGGTAAGAGCAGGAAAAATTCTCTGGATTACCAGGCAGAGATTCTTGTTTTCTTCCCTTACTTTATCTCAAACAAATAAAGTCCCTCACTCTGTGCTGAGCTGCTGGAGCTGGCAGAAGGGTGACACAGTGCCCTTGTGGCCAGCCTAATGCAGATATGGCTGCAATGTTCAAAAACTAGAACTGTGCTGGGTCAGACTGGGTCTCGCCCAGGGTCTGCAGTATCCACTGCCTGGTTACCAACCATGCTTGCCCAAGGCCCTACGGCTCTACAATCAGTAGGTAGTGAAGCCAGCCAGGCTTGTGTCCTTCCCTTCAAGGTGGCAAGTTCCTCTCAGTCCTGGGTGAGTCCAGAGATGCCATCTTAGAGCCAGGGCCTGGCATCAGAAACAAGAATCTACTTGGTGTTCTATTCTGCTGTGGCTGAGCTGGCAACGAAGAACAAGACAGAGTTCTTCCTACTCTTCCCTCTTCTTTACACGAGCAGAGGAGTCTCTCCTTGTGGCCACCCCTGTCCAAGGCCTGTGGTGAGTACTGCCTGGCTACTATCGATTTTCATTCAAGGTCCAAGGACTCTTCAGTCAGCCTTTGAGGACTGCTGTCAGGCATGGGACTCGCCCTTCAGGGCAATGGTCTTCCTCAAATGCCATCTAAGAGCTGAGGCCTGGAATCAGGGATCCCAAGAGCTCACTTGGTGCTCTACTCCATTGTGGCTGAGCTGGTACCTAAACTGCAAGATAAAGTCCCTTTACTCTTCCGTCTCCTTTCTCAGGCATGAGGAGTCCCCATAGCCACCAAAGCTGGGTGTATGCTGGATCACACCTGAAGCCAGCATGTCTCCGAGTCTCACCCTCACTGCTGATTATTTGAGGCCCAAGAGCTCCTTGGTCAGCAATTGATGAATTCTGCCGGGACTGAGCAGGATTCTAGGTTTGGGAAATTCTTTGATATTATGCCTTTGAATAAACCTTCTACCCCTGTCTATCTCTCTACTTCCTCTTTAAGGCCAATAACTGTTAGATTTGCTCTTCTGAGGCGATTCTTCAAGGTAGTGGGTTCCCCTCTGGCGCAGGGTGTGTCTAGAAATGTCATCTAGGAGTTGGGACCTGGAATGGGGGCCTCAGGACTCTGCCTGGTGTCCTGTCCTGCCGAATTGGTCTCCAAGTTGCAAGACAAAGTCTTCTTTACTCTTCCCCTGCCTCAAGCAGAAGGAAGGAGTCCCTCTCGGAGCTGTGAGTTGTGCTGCCTGGGGTTGTGGGAGGGGCAATGCAGGCACTTCCTTGGCTTCTCCCAACTGATGTCTTACTAGGTTGCATGCCCCCCAAGTCTACTGGCTCCAAGCCCCACACAGCACCAGGACTTGTCCAGGAATTGCAGTTCTTGTGGCCTAGATTGCCTTTCAAGTTTATTTAGAACCCCAGAGCACTTTTGCCTGCAGTGGTGGGGCTTGCCAGAACTCAGATTCCAGCTGCTGGGATGTGCAATTCCCCTCTGGCTAGGGCTGGCCTAACTGCTCCCTCTGCGAGCACCAGCTGAGTTCAGTCCTGTATTGCTTTCTGCTGTTCAGCCCTGTATTGCTTTCTGAGTTCCAATGCAAAGTCCCACAATCACTGTGCTCTCCCTCTCCCCAACACAGAGGATTGTGTCTCCATGCCCTGTGGCCACTACCAGGGGGTGGGGGAGGAGTGATGTCAGCAATTCAAGGCTCTCTTTCCTACCCTCTTCAGTGCCTCTTTCAGGGCTGTGAAGTTCAAACCAGGTACTGTGATCACTCACCTGATTTTTGGTTCTTATGAAGGTGCTTTTTTGTGTGGATAGTTGTTTGATTTGGTGTTCCTGTGGGGAGGATGATCAGTAGAGGTTTCTATTTGGCCATTTTGCTCCACTTCTTCTCCATTGTGTTGCTTCTGTCTCCTGAGTGGACCCAGAATGCTAGGCTTGGTTAGCCCCCACAGTTATCTGTTAGGGTCCCTGGGATATTCGGTCTTCTTTCTTCGCCTATGCAGCAGTGCTCCAAGGCACATCTCTGAGAACTGTGATTGACATATTGGTATGAGTTACATTATCCTGTTACAGTGGAAAGATCTAGGACTTTGAAATAAAAAGCCCAGAAGTTTTTTCTGGCCCCTACTGTTGAGTGATATTTTCAACACTGTCTGGGCCAAGTCACTATCCATTGAGACCTCAAAGGAGAATGATTTTGATGATCCTACATAACAGTTTTGATGTGCTGATCAAAATGAGATAATGCATATCAAATGTTTTGGACCAGTATTATGTTCCAAAAAAGAGTAAGTACTTTTATTTAACCTTAAGACAAATTATGGAATGCAAGACCATGACTCCTCCTGATTACCTTTCAAATATTCAGAACAGTGGAGAATTTCTTCTGAAATCAAACCACAGAGGCCAACCCCTTGGCACAACGCTGGACCCGGGCACATAAGAAGACCTTAACATGTATACTCCCAAGAGCAGTAAAATAATAACTCTCTACTTTATTTTAAAGACAAGCAAAGGGAGGTTAAATATAATGGAATTATTATAGAAGAAAAACTGCTGTGTTCACATGCTTTAATTAAGATTTCTAGCTGTTTAGATAGACGAAATAGTTAAGGATATAGGTGCGTGAAAGAACAGGGTTAAATCAAGTGTTTTTAGCCAAAACATTTGAGTATAGAATAATTATTGTAATAAAAGCATGATGTCAAATCAGATCTCAGCAAGCAATTTTTTGAAACTGATGATTCATATTAATGTCAAAGAAGAATGAAAAGAAAGAAAGAAAGTTACAGAAAAGGTTTCTTAAGAATTTCTGAGTTTCTGAGGCAACTTTAGCCCAGCTTTAAAGCTCCCAATGTTTATATTTTGCACAAATTTAATAGGCAGGATGTTCAAGTGCTAGTGAACAATGTAAAAAAACCCCCTCCAAACTGCAAATACCATATGATATTCAATATTTTAGGATGATTTTAACAATCATTACATAAGGTATGTTAAAAGTATTTTCAACAGGATTATTTGAAAATAGTACTTTGTTGAGACATGATTTTTTTTTTTTTGAGATAGAGTTTTGCTCTTCTCGCCCAGTACAAAGGAGTACAATGTACATTGGAGTACAATGGCACAATCTCGGCTCACTGCAACCTCCACCTCCAGGGTTCAAGCAATTATCTTGCCTCAGCCTCCCAAGTAGTTGGGATTGCAGGCATGTGCCACCACGCCTGACTAATTTTGTATTTTTAGTAGAGATGGGGTTTCACCATGTTGGCCAGGCTAGTCTCAAACTCCTGACCTCAGGTGATCTGCCTGCCTCAGTCCCCCAAAGTGCTGGGATTACAGGCGTGAGCCACCACGGCCAGCCAAGAGATGAATTTTCTAAACCTATCAATTTTTAAAATTGATTTGTATTGACAAAGAAACTAAGAATACTAAGAGTTTTGCTTATTTGTCTAGTTTTAATGTCAGCAATGATGTGGGCTCTGCCAAAATCAGATGTTATCATTTAAAAACATGATTTGTAGATGCAAAATTGTATAATATTGTATCTGCTGCATATCACTTCCATCTACCCAATGGAGACCTCAATCTTTGATTTATAGTAGTCCTCAGAATTAATGTTCTTTATGATGGCTTTAATATAAGTACACAGTATTTTTCTTCTTTTAAGACAGGGTCTCACTCTGATGCCCAGGCTAGAGTGCAGTGGTGTTATCTTGGCTCACTGCAACCTCCACGTCCTGGGCTCAAGAAGCAATCCTCCCACCTCAGCCTCCCAAGTAGCTGGGACTATAAGCACATGGCACCCTGCCCAGCTAATTTTTTGTATTTTTTTTTTTTTGTACTGACGGGGTGTTGCCATGTTGCCCAGGCTGCACAATATGTTTATACTCCTCCATTTAAGAGGTGGAACCAAATTCCTCTTACCTTGAAGGTGTACTAGACTTAATGACTTGCTTCAAATAAGTAGAATAAAATGGAAGCAGGGATGTGAACCTTGGGACACTTGGGAGAACATGCTGCCAAAAGGCAGTGTGGTTTCTTCTTTGCTCACTCTCCCTTGGATTTCTTTCTCTGAGGGAAGTTAGCTGCCATGTTGTGAGGAGGTCCCCATGTGGTGATAAACCAAGGCCTACAGTCATGTGAGGGTGATAGATTCAGGAGGCAGATAAGGGAACCTACACAGGGTCTTGCCTGGGCATGCCCACAACAGACTGGAGGCCCACTTGCACTGGGGGAATGGGGTAGAGCCACCAGGAATTCATGCCTTATGCAGAGGGAGGAGCCTGGCCTCTCCAGCTCGTGTGTAGTGGCCTGGTATTCAGTCTGTGATGTGGCAGCCAGTTGGCAGGATCCCCTCTTTCTTTGCTGAGAGCTTTCTTTTCACCAAATAAATCTGCCTTCCTTAACCTTCGATGTTCCACATGCCTAATTTTTCCTGGTTCTGAGACAAGAACCCAGATTTTAGCTGAACTAAGGAGCAAAAAAATTCTGCATCGAGGGCACCATGTTAGAAGTGGATCCTCCAGCCCCAGTCAAGCCTTCAGATGACTATAGCCCCTGCCGACCTCCCGCCCAAAACTGTAAGAGAGACCCTGAGCCAAAACCACTCAGCTCAGCCATGTCCAAATTCCCAACCCACAGAAAACGTGAGATCATAAATATTTGCTGCTTTAAGCCACCAAGTTTTGGGGTAATTTGTTACATAGCAATGGATAACTAACACAGTCTTAGAAGTAACAAATATCTTTTCTGTGTCCACCAGGAGAAGATCACCCAGGGTAAAGCACCTTTCCATTAATATGCTACTCGAATATCTGACAAGACTGTAGAATTCATCAGACTTCTAATACCACATGGAACTGGGTCAGGGCTGGAGGGAGCATTTGAGGCCAGCCAATCCAAGGAAGGCTCTCATCCTTTCCCCCACTGTATCAGTTTCCTACTGCTACTGTAACAAATTACCCTGCATGTAGTGGCTTTAGATAACACAACTGTATTATTTTACTGTTCTGGAGGTCAGAAATCTACTCTCTATCTGCAGGGCTATGATCTTTCTGAGGGCTTCAAGGGAGAATCCATTTCCTTGTCTCTTCCAACTTCCAGGGGCTGCCCACACTCCTTGGCTCACTGCCCTACATCACTGTGACCCCTGCTTCCAATATCACATCTTCTTTGACCCTCACCCTTCTGCCGTCCACTTAGAAGGACCTTTATGATTATTTGGGCCCACCCAGGCAATCTGGAATAATCTCAAGAGTGAAGATCCTTAGCTTAATCGTATTTGCAAAGTCCCTTTTGCCATGTAAGGTAACATATTCCCAGGTCCAGGGATCAGCCATGGACATCTCTGAGTGGCCACTTTTCTCCTACCATGCTTACCATTGCTCACAGTTCAAAATGCAGAGCCAACCTGCTCTCTGCTCTCTTCCGTTTGCAGAGCAGCACCACACCACCAACCCCTCTTTATTCTATCTGAGGAGCCTTCTGATTTCCTGTTTTCCCACATGCTCATCTTCTTTGGAGAGGGCTCTTCATACTTCCTCATTTTAACTGAAACCCGAATCTTCCCTAAGAACACTGCTTCCACTACAGTTCTCTGAAAGCTGAGTTTTCAAACTCATATGCTGGGCTGGCCACAGGACAGGAAGGATTTCTGTATCATCCTAATTTTGGATTGTCATTTCCAAGGCATTCATCTTTGCCCCTCATTCATGTCTTCTTCATTTAAGAATTATGCTACCTTCCTCGCTTACCACTGACATTTATCAACTACATCTATTATTTTTTGCTTCTTTCCAAAACTCAACAGTTCTCTTCATCCTGCTATTTTCCTAGGGGACTGCAGAGTGTATGAAGATGACTCATCTCGTGCAGTGTCCTGAGCTCCTCTCAGCCTCAGCTCCAGTGACTTTACCTCCATGCTTATGATCATACTCTGAACCTTTCTTCATCATTGTCTAAAAGTCTTCCTCCTCTGAAAGTTTAAAGGGCAAGATTCCATTCTCTCATCACAACTTTCCTATCGTTCCAGCCATCCCATTCCTCATTCCTACAACACCCCATCACCACTAGCAATGACTCTAATACGTAATATGTTTGTAATAGTTTAAAAAATTATTCCCTCCTCAAAAAAGTTAAGCATAGAATGACTATGATCTAGCAATTCGTCTTCTGGCTACATACTCAAAAGAACTGAAAGCTGGGATCTGAACAGATATTTGTACACCCAAGAAGCAGCATAATTTACAACAGCCAACAGAAAAAGCAACCCAAGTGTCTGTCAACAGCTGAATGGATTAACAAAATGTGGCCTATCTATACAATGGAATATGAGTCAGCCTTACAAAGGAAGGAAATTCTGATGCATGCTACAACATAGATGAATCTTTAGGTTTAGGATATTATGTTAAATGAAATAAGCCAGATTCAAAAGGACAAATACAGTATGATTTCACTTATACGAGGAATCTAGAATAGGCAAATTCACAGAAACAGAAAATAGAGGGCCAGGCCCAGTGGCTCACACTTCTAATCCCAGCATTTTGGGAGACTGAGGCAGGCAGATCACTTGAGGTCAGGAGTTCAACACCAGCCCGGCCAACATTGTGAAACCCCGTCTCTACTAAAAATACAAAAATTAGCCAGGTGTGGTGGTGCGTGCCTGTAATCCCAGCTACTCGGAAGGCTGAGGTGGCAGGATCGCTTGAACCTGTTAGACAGAGATTGCAATGAGCTGAGATGGCGCCACTGTACTCCAGCGTGGGCAACAGAGTGAGACTCTATCAAATAAACAAACAAACAAACAAACAAATAAATAAATAAATAAATAAAGGTAATAGAATAGTGGTTGCCAGGGGTTGGGGAAAGGGGGAGAATTGGGAGTTAGTATTTAATGAGTACGGAGTTTCAGTCTGGGAAGATGCAACAGTTCTGGACATGGATGGTGGTAATGGTTGAACAACAGTGTGAATATGCTTAATGCCACTGAACTGTATATCTAAAAATAACTAAAATGGTAAATTTTATGTTATATATTTTACCACAATAAAAAACTATCCCGATTTTTCAGGTGAGAAAATCAAGGCTCAGAGAGGCTAAATATCTTGCCAAAGATCCAATGAAGGTCATCTAATTTGCCAGTGTTTTCAAGTGGGAATCAAGGCTCAGAGAGGTTAAATATCTAGCCAAAGAGCTGATGAAGGTCATCTACTTTGCCAGGGTCAATGTTGGAGCTAGGATTTTGACCTGAGCAGTTCGACTCCAGAGCTCACACTCTTAATCACTATCCCATTAAGAATTACCAACACTCTGACTCTCACTTGTTTCTCATTGTATCACCACCTTTCCAGTCTGCCTCTGTCCCTTGAAATTCTTAAATACCTCGACACTTCCAACTATCCAGGCAAATGGGCTCCTATAGCCTGGGGTCAGCCCCAGGGCTTATAGGTGCAGGTGCTGGCTGTGGGCCATGAACACTGAAATGGTGAAGGATCTGGGGGACCTGGCAGAGCATTGTGGGCACCTGCCCCGCGTGTACGTCTTTGGACTGCTCTAGTTTCCCCTCTCCAGGGCAGCCTGTCTAAACCCTGCCACTCTTCTCAAAGCAGCCTTCCTCTCTTGCCACTTTTCTCTCAGTAGATGATCTTCTACTTCCTTGGGAAAACTGAAGCTTCCAGTCTTGCCTCAGACATGTCTGTCTTTCTGTCCACTGATAATTCCTCCATCTGGGCTCCAGCTCTCATTTCCTTTCATCTCCATGCAGCTCCCATTCCACCCATGGTCCCCCTCTCTATTTTCTGTGATCAACCTTTTACTATCTTGTTTCTGCCTTTCTGTAGAGTGTGTAAATGTACCCCATCTTAAAAACAAATAAACAAAAAGTCTGCCAGACGTGGTGGCTCATGCCTGTAATCCCAGCATTTTGGGAGGCCAAGGTAGGTGGATCATTTGAGGTCAGGAGTTTGAGACCAGCCTGGCCAATATGGTGAAACTCCATCTCTACTAAAAATACAAATTTTTAGTAGAAATATGTGGGTATGGTGGTGCATTCCTGTAATACCAGCTACTCAGGAGGCTGAGGTAGGAGAATCGCTTGAACCCAGGAGGCAGAGGTTGCAGTGAGCCAAGACTGCGCCACTGCACGCCAGCCTGGGCAATGAATGAGATGCTGTCTCAAAGAATAATAATAATAAATAAACAAATAAACAAAAAGTCAAAACCCCAAAAAGACAAATAAAAGAAACTACCTTGGCCCTGTGTTCTTCCTAGCTATTGTCTGCTTCAGAGCCACTGTCTCCCATGTACTCCTCAACCCTCCTCAGTTCAGTTTCTATCCCATCACTTCACTAAAACTGGTCTTCCTAACGTCCCCCCGAATCATAACATAACATAACAACATAACATAACATAACATAACATAACATAATGTAACATATTTGTATTAGTCCATTTTCACACTGCTATAAAGGAAAGCCCAAGGCTGGGTAATTTATAAAGTGGTTTATTTGACTCGTGGTTCCTCGTGGCTGGGGAGGCCTCAGGAAACTTGTAATCAATGTCAGAAGGGGAAGCAAGCACCTTCTTCACAAGGTGGCAGGAGAGAGAGAGAGCAAGCAAAGGGGGAAGCCCCTTATAAAACCATTAGATCTCATGAGAACTCCCTCACTATCACGAGAACAGCATGAACAGCATGAACAGCATGGGGGAACAGCATGAACACCCATGATCCAATCACCTCCTACCAGGTCCCTTCTCTGCACATGGGTATTACAATTTGAGATGAGATTTGGGTGGGGACACAGAGCCAAATTATATCAATAACATAACATACATAACACACCATAACACATAAACATAATATTTTAATTACCTAGAGGAGACTTCTCAGTCCAAACACTAGCTGATCTTTCTGAAGCTTTTCAGTTTCCCTTTGCCTCCTTTAAATTCTTTCTTCCCTTCATCTTGGCAACACCATTCTTTCCTAAATCTCTGTATCCTCCAACTGCTCCTTAATACTTATTGTTTTCAGCTGTGCGCGGTGGCTCACGCCTGTAATCTGAGCACTTTGGGAGGCCAAGGCAGGCAGGTCACCTGAGGTCAGTTTGAGACCAGCCTAGCCAACATGGTGAAACCCTGTCTCTACTAAAAATACAAAATTAGCTGGGTGTGGTGGCACATACCTGTAATCCCAGCTACTCAGGAGGCTGAGGCGGGAGAATTGCTTGAACCCGGGAGACAGAGGTGGCAGTGAGCTGAGATTGCGCCGTTGCACTCCAGCCTGGGCAACAAGAGTGAAACTCCATCTCAAAACAATAACAACAACAAAAACAACTTAGTGTTTTCCAGGATTGTCTCGTCTGTTTGCCCTCGTGTTGAGGGGCTCCCAGCAGGGCTTTAATTTACTACCTATGTGTGAATGAGTCTTGAATCTACTTTTCTTCCACTGGCCTCTCTTCCAAGTTCCTACTCACATCTCCACATGTCTTCTTGGAATCTCCACCCAGTTGTTCCCCAAGGGTTTCAAGCTCTCTCGCTTTGCCATCCTGATAAAAGAGCCAGCCAGCCACTTTGATTCCTTTGTAGCCTCATCTTTCTTTCCCTGGCTTTTAAATGTTGGTGTTTCTCAGAAGGCCTGGTCTTAGCTTTGCCTTTTCTCACCCTATGTTCTTTTGATTACAGGCAGATGACTCACAAACTTATATCATTAACCTAAGACTTTTTTCAAAGCTCTGGACCAGGGGTATCCCATCTTTTGGCTTCCCTGGGCCATATTGGAAGAAGAAGAATTGTCTTGAGTTACACATAAAATACACTAACTATAACAATAGCTAATGAGCTAAAAAAAAAAAAGAAGAAAGAAATACTATCTCATAATGTTTTATGAAAAGTTTACAAATCTGTGTTGGGCCACATTCAAAGCTGTTGTGGGCCACATGTGGCCTGTGGGCTGAGGATTGGACAAGCTTGCTCTAGACCACTGTACCAAGCAATCGCCTTGATTATTCTTCTTAAGTATCTCAAAGGCTCCTAAACTCAACAGACACAGAGTAGACTCATGATTTCACCCTACGAATCCTATTCTTCAGAATTCATTATTTGAACCGCTGGTTTTGCTATTCAGTCAGTTGCTTAACAACTCTTGTTCCTTTCCCTCTGTAAGGTCACTTCACAGGAATTTATCAACCCATAAGTTTTACCTTTAAGTATTGTTTACCTTAAAAAGACAGCTTTCTTGGAGTATAATTTAGGTGCAATAAAATTTAACAATTTTAAGTGTAAAGTTGAATGAATTTTGACGAATGTACACAGTTACATAGCCACTACCACAGTCAAGATACAGAATCTGGGCCGGGGTGGTGGCTCACGCCTGTAATCCCAGCACTTTGGGAGGCCAAGGTAGGTGGATCGCTTGAGCTCAGGAGTTCGAGATCAGCCTGGCCAACATGGTGAAACCCTGTCTCTACTAAAAACAGAAAAATTAGCCAGGCATGGTGGCATGCATCTGTAATCCCAGCTACTCAGGAGGTCGAGGCAGGAAAATCGCTTGAACCCAGAAGGTGGAGGTTGCAGTGAGCTGAGAACGGGCCATCGCCCTCCAGCCTGGGTGACAGAGCAAGACTCCATCTCAAAAAAAAAAAAAAAAAAAAAAAAGGTATAGAATCTTTCCATCTTTCCATCAATCCAAAAAGTTCCCTTGTGCCCTTTTTCAGTCATTCTTCTCCCCCATCCCAGCTGCTTCTGGCAACCACTGACTTTTTTTTTTTTTTTTGGTAGAATTTCAAATAAACAGAATGACATAGTATGTAGTCTTTCGTGGCTGGCTTCTTTTACTTGGCATAATGCTTTTGAAATTCATGTTGTTGCACATGTGAGTTCATTCCTCTTTATTGCTGAGTGGTATTCTATTGTGGAGATACACCACAGTTTGCTTATCTGTTCACTAGTTGTTGGACATTTGGGTTGTTTTCAGTCTGTGGCCATTATGAATAAAGCTAACCACAGGTCTTTGTGTGGACATATGTTTTCATTTCTCTTGAGTGAATTTTATGAGTGGAATTGCTGGGTCTTATGGTAAGAGTATGTGAAACTGCTAAACTGTTTTCCAAAGCAGTTGTACTGTTCTACATTCCCATGGACAATGTATGAGAGTCCCAGCTGTTCTATATCCTTACCAATACTTGATGTGGTCAGTCTTTTAAATGTGAGCATCCTGATAGTTGTGCCGTGGTATCTCACTGTGGTTTTGGATAGCATTTACCTAATGACAAATGGCATTGAGCATCTATTCATCTGTTTATTTGCCATTTGTATATCTTCTGAGGGGAAGTGTCTGTTCAGATATCTTGCCTATTTTAAAAAATTGGTTTGTCTTTTTGCTATTGAACTGTAAAAGTTCTCATATATTCTGGATACAAGTATCAGATACTGTATGTTTTGCAAGTATTTTCTGAGTGTACAGTTTGTATTTCATTTTCTTAAAAATGGCAATTGAAGAGAAAAAATTAGAGTTCAATTTATCATTTTTTTCCTGTTTTAATGAATTTATTTTACAAAACTACTCTTACAAAAATGCACACATACCACCATTGTTTGTAGAAGAGAAAACTGAAATCTGGCCCCCACCCTCTACCACTGACTGTTGCATCTGCCCTGTTCCTAGAGATGAAGGACAGAGCAGGTTCAGCCCCCAACACCACAGGGCTGGAATGTGAGCCTGGGCAGGGGCCTCAGAACCCACCCCTGGGCGTGTAAATCCTGGGCAGAGATTCAGAAGACTGAGCAAGAGGAGGTAGGCAGTCTGTGAAGTGGAGAAAGAAAAGCAAGTTGCAGAGCAATGCACGTGGTATGAGAGCATTTTTACAAGAAACAAAGCTCTGTATGCTGCGGCCAGGACTGGTTTCTGCAGTAACAGGCTTGGGAAAGGAGGCTGCTCCACCGCAAACACTGCTTCTCTCTGGAGACCGGGTTGGTGCAGGAGAGGGCAGGAGAATTTCCGTTTATTTTGGATAGTCTTGCATGACCTAAACTGTTTTTTTTTTCTACACAGAGACTCTATCATTATTATTTTTAATAGATAATTTTTAGAAAAGTTTTAGGTTCACAGAAAAATTGAGCAGAAAGTACAGAGAGTTTCCATATACTCCCTGCCCCCCAATAAAGGCATAGCCTCCCCTACTATCAACATGTCTGTTACAATAGATGAATCTATATCGACACATCATTATCACCCCCAGTCCATAGTTTACATTAGGGTTCGCTTTTGATGCTGTACATTCTATGGGTTTGGACAAATATATAACAACACATATCCACCATTAGAGTATCATGCAGAGTAGCTCCACTGCTCTAAAAATCCTCCGTGCCACTCCGATTCATCCTTCCCTGCGTACTGGCCCCTGGCAACCACTGACCTTTGCAATCATTTAGTGTAAGTCCCTCAATGTTGTTTTTCTTTTTAAAAATAACTTTGGCTATTCTAGACCTTTTGTATTTCTTTATAAGTTTTAGAATCATCTTGCCAGTTTCTGTAAGAAAGTCTGCTGGGGGCCAGGTGCAGTAGCTTGTGTCTGTAATTCCTAGCTACTCAGGAGGCTGAGGTTGGAGGATCACTTGCGGCCAGGAGTTTGAGACCAGCCTGGGCAACACAGTGAGACCCCATCTCTAAAACAAACAAACAAAAAAAATTGAGATTTCTTCTCCCTAATTAACTCTTGGATCTGTTTGTTTCTCTCCATCTCTACCACAATCACCGCCCTAATAGAAACCAAGATGAACAATAGTCGGCTTACTGGTCCGTCTACCTTCATTTTGGCCCCTCATCTGTCCTTCACCTGTAAATTGAAGTGGCATTTTTTTTTTCTTTTTCTTCTTTTCTTTTAGATGGAGTTTCACTCTGTCGCCCGGGCTGGAGTGCAGTGGTGCGATCTAGGCTCACTGACAGAGCCGCCTCCCGAGTTCAAGCATTCTCCTGCCTCAGCCTCCTGAGTAGCTGGGATTATAGGCACACGCCACCATGCCCAGCTAGTTTTTTTGTATTTTTAGTAGAGATGGGGTTTCACCATTTTGGCCAGGCTGGTCTCAAACTCCTGACCTCAGGTGATCCACCTGCCTTGGCCTCCCAAAGTACTAGGATTACAGGCGTGAGCCACTATGCTGGGCCTCTGACGTGGTATTTTCAAAACATGTATCTGATCACGTCACCTACTTCAAGGATGTCTCTTTATTCTTGTTAAATTGTGGAAAAGCAATATCGCACAGGTACTGATCCATCAGAACACATGCCAGCATCTTGGAGCAGCATTGAAAAGCTGCTGCCCCCATATCATGCCAAATAGTACTCTTTTGCTTGCCAGATCTTGGGGAAGTCCAGACAGGGACTGGGCAGCTGGATTAGTGTGTGGGGTACTAGGAGGAACACTTGGGGGTAGCTCTGGGCAGCAGCTATTCACCCACTGGTAGGAAGTATGTGATGTCTTAACAATAGGGCGGCCATGTTGGTGCAGATGGGCTGCCCCTTGGGCCTGCTTCCAAGGCCTTCTGTGGTCTGGCATCTGTCCATCTCCCCAGCGTTATCTCCTGGCCTCCCTGCTCCAGCCACACTGGTTTTCTTTGAGTTCCTTGAAAATGCCACACTCCCACTACAGGGCCCTTAGACATTGTTTCCTTTGTGAATGTCTTTCTTCCCTCTTTCTCTTAGCTAACTCCTACTCATCTTTCCTGTCTGACACCAATCCTCTGACACTAATTCCTCAGGAAGCCCCCTTGACCCTCAAGGAGGTGAAATCCCGCAATGATAAACCCTCACAGCACCATGTTCTTCTCTCTAGCGATCATCACAGGGGTCGTTTATACATATAGTTACGTGATTACTCAGTCTGTTCTCTCCTGTGAGCTCCAGGAGGTTGGGGATCTTCTCTCTTTTTGCTAACCATTGTGACCGGCTCATAGCAGGTGGCCAATCAATACTTGTTGAATAAATAAATAAAAAACCAAACTCAGTATCTTTCCTGCCGTGCCCATTCTTTCTGAATTTCCCATTTTGGCTAATGGTGTCATCTGTCTAGTTGACCTAGTAAGAGTCTTAGAAACCACTCTAGATTCTTCCTTCTTTTTTATTCCATTAAGATGGACACACATACAGGCTGGACGTGGTGGCTCACGCCTGTAATCCCAGCACTTTGGGAGGCCGAGGCGGGTGGATCACGAGGTCAGGAGATTGAGACCATCCTGGCTAACACGGTGAAACCCCATCTCTACTAAAAATACAAAAAATTAGCCGGGCGTGGTGGCGGGCACCTGTAGTCCCAGCTACTCGGGCGGCTGAGGCAGGAGAATGGCGTGAACCCAGGAGGTGGAGCTTGCAGTGAGCCAAGATCGCGCCACTGCACTCCAGCCTGGGTGACAGAGCAAGACTCTGTCTCAAAAAAAAAAAAAAAAAAAAAAGATGGACACAGATCCTGTCAGTTCTACTTCTTAAATCTGTTACGGCTTTGGCTCAGGTTGGCGGCCTTTCTTGTCTGGACTGGAACAGCCTTCTCCAAACTTATCCCGTTGTCTCCAGTTTTGCCCCTACCCTGTTTTTTCTTCCTGCTGTCTTAGGGTGATCCTTTGAACCTGATCAGGGACAAATCCAAAGTCACTCATGATCTGATTCTCGCTTACTGGTCCAAGGCCAGTTGTCTGCCACCTCTCGCAGTACATTTCCTGTGCTCTCAGGTTCTCTTAGTGAGAATGAGAAACCCCGGATGCAGGGCCCAGGTTTCATTCATTTCTATTCTTAGAACCCAGGATCATGTCTAGCACAGAGAAGGCAAACAAACACATGTGGTATTGAATGGAAATTCATTATTTTTGTCTCTCCATGCTGTTACAATGCAGTTCAAGGAACAGTGTTCATAAGGATGACTGCAAGTCATTAAGAAGTGGATTAAATTATATTTATAAACTTAATACAGGCTGGGCGCGGTGGCTCATGCTTGTAATACCAGCACTTTGAGAGGCTGAGACAGGCGGATCACCTGAGATCAGGAGTTCGAGAACAGCCTGGCCAACATGGTGAAACCCTGTCTCTACTAAAAATACAAAAATTAGCTGGCGTGGTGGCAGGTGCCTGTAATCCCAGCTACTCAGAAGGCTGAGGCAGGAGAATCGCTTGAACTTGCAGTGAGCTGAGATGGTGCCATTGCACTCCAGCCTGGGTGATAGAGCAAGACTCTGTCTCACAAAAAAAAAACCAAAACAAAACAAAACAAACAAACAAACAAAAAACATAATACAGTACATCTTGGAAAGTATTCAAATGAGAGTGATTAGGCTTTTAAGGTTTAGATTCTTAAAGGCATAGTAGTTTAATTGTTTTGGAAAGTTAGCTATGCTAAATCACATTCTGTAAGTCCTTGGGTATCAGGGCAATTTGACTATGGATTAAAAATATTGTTTCTCTCTTGATTGGGGGGGAGGGAGATTTAGCATTTGTGAATTTGGCACAGTCTTTCTTAAATTCCACATTTACATCATTTTTCTGTTCCTCTATGTTATTGTTATATCACAAACTTACAAACTTCTAATTACTTGTTTTTATTTGCTGCTCTGAAAGACTGTGTTTGGAATTAAAATTAAATTTAGGTATAATTTAAAGTGTGGCTAGAGAGGCCCAGAGGCAAAAATGTATGCAATTCAACGTGAAACAGGAAGAAACAGTGCCAGCAGGTACCATGATAGACACAGCCTATTTAAGGGACCAAATTTCCATCTGCGTAAGGCAGCTGGCCCAGCAAGACTGAGAAACAAAAATCAAAAGGAGATGACTTCGGATATATGGTATAAATCTCCTTTAAACTAGGAAACTCTAACCAAAAGCTGAACAGCATAATTTTACGAAGCTATTTTAGTGAGGGATGGGGCGGTGTTTATGGAACAGCTGTAGTAGAAAGGCTGAATAAGACACTATAATTATAGCATTTGAGACTCTATGACTTTTTCTAATGTGTGGTATGAACAATTAAGATGATTAAATGATAATTGTCTCCATTTTCTTACCAGGAAAATGACCTTGCCTCTAAAGGTAAGTAAACTGGTTGCCAACAGTTTGAGTGCCGACTTCCACATTCAACTTGGAAATTCACTTGGAATTAAGATCTAACCTTAGGCTCTGTCCTAAGAAACAGGTGATATGTCTTCCAACAGCCAACATAAGGCATTGGCACAGTCAGGCCATGTAATTTGAAGTTGTTCTTTTTATAATTCTGTGAATTTCTCAAGTTTGGTCAGCTTTCCTACTGTGGATAATGGTACTAAGGGACTGATGAAGACAAGTGTTACTGTAAAGTCTTATTTATAGTGAAATCTCATATATTGGCCCTGATTAATATAAAATTTGAGTTAATTTGGACAGGGCCTAACTTACATCTTACCATTATACTATGTTTGTAAAAAATATTTAAAAATTAAATTTGCATTGTCAATAAGACTTCAGGCCAGGCGTGGTGGTTCACACCTGTATCCCAGCACTTTGGGAGGCTGAGGCGGGCAGATTACCTGAGGTCAGGAGTTCGAGACCAGCCTGGCCAACATGGCGAAACCCCGTCTCTACTAAAAATACAAAAATTAGCTGGCGTGGTGGTGGGCGCCTGTAATCCCAGCTACTCAGGAGGCTGATGCAGGAGAATCGCTTGAACCTGGGAGGTGGAAGTTGCAGTGAGCCGGGATTGTGCTGGTGCACTCCAGCCTAGGCAACAGAGTGAGAATCTGACTCAAAAAAAAAAAAAAAAAAAGATTTCAAAATGATTAAACCATTTTTAGGCACCCTCAAGGATTTACAAATATCATTTAAATATAACTTACTATAGCACCATTGTCTTTTCATAAAATAAGTTCTGTTAGTAGGTAGTAATGTGTTACCCTACATCCAGTCTTTCATGTCAATACACTTTTTCACTGAATACATTCTATGTGCTTAATACTATGTTAAGTATTGTTGGAGACAAAAATAAATACCAAGGAGCCAATAATGCATTTCGCAGGATAAAACTTTCACCCACAAATATTTTTATAACAAAATGAGAGTAAACAGTAATCCCTAGGTATCTGCAGTGGATGGGTTACAAGATCCCCATGGATACAAAAATCCATGGATGCTCAAGTCCTTTATATAAAATTTTGTGATGTTTGCATATAACCTGTGCATATCCTCCCATATACTTTAAATTACTTCTAGATTACTTATAATACCTAATACAATGTAAATGTCATGTAAAGAGTTTTTATACTGTGCTTTAAAAATTTTTTTTATTTTTATTGTTATTGCCATTTATTTTTTTCAAATATTTTTGACCTGAGGTTAGTTGAATCTGCCAGCACCAAACCCGCAGATAACGGAGGGCTGACAGTATAACCACAGGGTGACACGTGTCATGATTAAGTATTACAGAAATTCAAAGCCGGGCGTGGTGGCTCACACCTGTAATCCCAGCACTTTAGGAGGCCAAGGCGGGTGGATTGCCTGAGGTCAGGAGTTCGAGTCCAGCCTGGCTAACATGGAGAAACTCCATCTCCACTAAAAATTCAAAAAATTAGCCAGGCATGGTGATGGGCTTCTGTAATCCCAGCTACTAGGGAGGCTGAAGCAGAAGAATCACTTGAACCAAGGAGGCAGAGGTTGCAGTGAGCTGAGATCACACCACTGCACTCCAACCTGGGTGACAGACCCAGATTTTGTCTAAAAAAAAAGAAAAAAATTACAGAAATTCAGAGGGGTAGATACAAGGAATTCTGGGTTATTGAAGACAGGTTTGATAGAGGATGTTTGTCCTATGAATAGAAAGGCAACTTCGGTTATTTCCAAAAAATGTCAGTCTAGACTTCCATCAGTTTACCAAGAACTTTCTGCATTTAATTTAAATGAGTAATATTGACTTTTTTGGAGGCTGTGAGAGCAGTATACTGAGAAGCTCTTTTTTTCAGCTGTCCTCCATGCTCACCCCCATCTCTGTAACTGTTCAGGGTCTCAGGTATGGTTGCTGGGGCTGTCCTGTACCAAACCACCAACCCTTAGGGCTGAGGTTGCAGAAGTACTTACTCAAGAGCTGTTCCCTCTTGATATTGTGAGGGGTAAACACACACAAGGTCTTCATGTCTCCCTAATTCTCCAAGATTTTCTCTTGAAATACATTTTGGGCAAGACAAAATTTTCTTTTGCATATCCTCACACTACAATAGTATTAATTTTCAACTTTCACAAATCATACCTCTCACTTATAAGAGACATCCGTTATCTTTGCCTACTCAGCATTGATTTTCTCTTTTTCTAACAACAGAAACCTTCTCCTTTTGGAGCATTTGCCAGTAGTATGATAGATCTGCTCACACCAGCTCATAAAAGCCAATTGTTAAGATTTCAGGAATTTGGCCATACATAGTCATTATTTAACATTAAATTCTAAAAACTTCTCCTTTTTTTTTTGAGACAAGGTCTCACTCTGTTGCTCAGACTAGAGTGTGGTGGTGTAATCACAGCTCGCTGCAGCTTCCGCTTCTTGGGCTCAAGCAATCCTCCTGCCTCAGCATCCTGAGTAGCTAGGACCACTGCTGGGCACCACCACACCCAGCTAGTTTTTAAATTTTTTTATAGAGACGGGGTCTTGTTTTGTTGCCCTGGCTGGTCTCCAACTCCTGGCCTCAAGTGATCGTCCTGCCTAGGTCTCTCAAAGTGTTGGGATTACAGGCATTAGCCATCGCGCCTGGCTCACAAACCTGTGATTTAATAAATTATATTAAAAACAAAGGTAATACATACTGAAAAGTCATCACTTCCTGATTATTTTGCTACATTTTATTATTATGGACAATCTTGAGGCCATCCATTTGGCTATAAGGTAGAAATGTTATCTAATGGCTACTCCTGCACACCTCTTCCCAATCCTATGCTTAGGGACCGTATTGGTGGTGTGAAATCTGCCATGGTGACAGTATTTACCATGAAAATTAACATACATTACAGATGAGGACCTCACCCCCAACCCCGAAGCTGGTTGTTAAACATTTACCAGCATGCCACTGGGCATCCCCCACTGTACCCATTTCAGTTGGTGTGGTTCAAGTATTTTCACCACATGCTCCGACTCCACAAATGGCAACACGAACCCTTTGAGGTTGCTAAGTGAATAGGATGTAAGTTTGTAGCTGGTGATAGACTTTTTTTCTTTTTCTTTTTTTCTGAGGCGCAGTCTCACTCTGAGGCCCAGGCTGGAGTGCAGTGAGGCGTGATCTCGACTCATTGCAACCTCCGCCTCCTGGGTTCAAGCAATTCTCCTGCCTCAGCCTCTTAGGTAGCTGGGATTACAGGTGTGCGCCACCATGCCCGGCTAATTTTTATTTATTTATTTATTTTTTTGAGGCGGAGTTTTTGCTCTTGTTGCCCAGGCTGGAGTGCAATGGTGCGATCTCGGCTCATTGCAACCTCCACTTCCCAGGTTCAAGTGATTCTCCTGCCTCAGCTTCCAGAGTAACTCGGATTACAGGCATGCGCCACCATGTCCGGCTAATTTTCATATTTTTAGTAGAGACAGGGTTTCACTATGCTGGCCAGGCTGGTTTCTAACTCCTGACCTCAGGTGATGCGCCTGCCTGGGCCTCCCAAAGTGCTGGGATTACAGGCGTGAAGCATCGTGCCTGGCGGAGTGGTGATAGTCTTTTTGTCACCACAAGCAGAGAGACTCCTTGAGAAGGAAACTAACACAGAGGAAGTAAAGTGGAAAGATGGAAACGTCTTCTTAATGGCATCATTTAACACCTAGACCTAACCTTGTCTGAAGCTATTGTATCCTTAGACCTTCCGGTTATATGAATCAATGATTTGCACCCTATTTTTGGTCTGGGCCAATTTGAACTAAGTTACTACCACTTGAAACTAAGCAATTTTTCACAATAAAAACTTTTTTTTTTTGAGATGGAGTCTCGCTCTGTTGCCCAGGCTGGAGTGCAGTGGCATGATCTTGGCTGACTGCAACCTCTGCCTCCTGGGATCAAGCGATTCTCTTGCCTCAGCCTCCCGAGTAGCTGGGACTACAAACGCACACCACCATGCCCAGCTAATTTTTGTATTTTTAGTAGAGATGGGGTTTCGACGTGTTGGCCAGGCTGGTCTCGAGCTCCTGACCTCAGGTGATCCACCTGCCTTGGTCTCCCAAAGTGCTGGTGTTACAGGCATGAGCCACCGTGCCTGGCCAATAAAAACAATTTTTAAAGATCACTTTAGGGTTGTTACTGAGCACTCGGTTACAATAAGAGAATAGCAAAGCTATGTTTGATAATGGGTGGATGCTTGGGGTGATTGTAATCTAAGAGATTATCCTGGCAAAGCCAAATTCATGTATTAGCAAAATTACTGAATTTTTAGGTCTTTCTGATTACCTTTGGATAGCACGACCTTTGAACATTTACTCTGTTTATTGATAACCATGCTTAGACTGTGGCTATCCTAACTCGTCCAACATGCTATGAGAGGAGGAAGTCCATGTTTTCTGGGAAACATTCCCTGTGGTTCCAAAACCCATTACACACCTAGTCAAACTCGGTGTCACGTTTCCTCAAAAAGTGAAAAAGCTCGACACTAAGAGAATACGCCTTAGGCCAGGCGTGGTGGCTCACGCTTGTAATCCCAGCATTTTGGGAGGCCGAGGCAGGTGGATCACCTGAGGTCAGGAATCTGAGACCAGCCTGGCCAACATAGTGAAACCCCATTTCTACTAAAAATACAAAAAATTAGTCAGACGTGGTGGCAGGTGCCTGCAATCTTAGCTACTCGGGAGGCTGAGGCAGGAGAATTGCTTGAACCTGGGAGGTGGAGGTTGCAGCGAGCTGAGATGGTGCCATTGCACTCCAGCCTGGGCGACAACAGTGAAACTCTGTCTCAAAAAAATAAAAAAAAAAGAATATGCCTTGGCCAGGTGGGGTGGCTCATGCCTGTAATCCCAGCACTTTGGGAAGCCGAGGCAGCAGATCATTTGAGATCAGGAGTTCAAGACCACCGACATGGCAAAACCCTGTGTCTACTAAAAATACAAAAATTTGCCAGGTGTGGTGGCGTGTGCCTGTAATCCCAGCTATTTGAGAAGCTGAGGCAGGAGAATCACTTGAGCCCGTGAGGTGGAGGTTGCGGTGAGCTGAGATCACACCAGTGTACTCCAGCCCGGGTGACAGAGTGAGAAATATGCCCAATTCATGGAAAGAGTCCTGGATTATAAATAAAAAGTTTGTTTTCTAATCCAGATCTTTCTATAACTTTGGGCAAACACCTCACCTTTCTGAGCCTCAGTTTCATTTTCCAGAGAGTGAGGAGCTGAGGCTAAATGATTTCAAGGGTATCTTCCACCATTCTAAATTCTATGATTCTACTCTAAATGTTTATATTACTATTTATTCTCAAATCCTCTAACATTTTCTTATCAAGTAAAAGCAAAATATTTCATCCAATTGTCACATTTCCAGAAAGGCCCATATTTTCACCTTTTTAATGTAATAGAGATCAGGCAACAGGAGTGAGTGACACCTGACTTTGCACTGGAGGGAGACAGAGAAGAATGAGTCCTGGAGTGATGGTTGCTGTGGGGGAAGGCAGCCTTTGTGGAGTCCATGCTTTGGCTACTCGCTCTTGCATCACCAGCCTGTGATCACAGGTGCTAATTAATAAAAAGGCATTTTGTTAAGACATGTGCCCCACACCTGCTGTGTCACCAGGCACAGGTTTCTTGCCTGTTGTGATGGAACAGTTTTTACCAATCAACAATGAAGGCAAAAAGACAATAACAGCGAGAAGGAAAAGTCAACCTATAGCCAACATGACACTGATTCTCCCCTGACAAATGCCTATTAATTTGTCGTGACACATTAGGAAAGCACACATTTTGAATTTGACATTCCCAATTACGTAGGGCGTGACAACTTTGTTTAATAGTTATTATACTTAACAGAAATAACATGCTGTCCTCACCCAATTAAGGATGAGGATAATAAACTGAGAGGTTATAGCATGTAGAAACAAAACTTTAGATGCAGATGAGGATGATAAACTGAGAGATTATAGCATGTAGAAACAAAACTTTAGATGCAAATGAGGAGCACACCCTTCTCTCTATAATGATACTTTTACTGAATGGTCTGGAGGTCACTTATTTGGAATTATTTTGAATAGCTCTGGTAATGTCTCTTTGACTTGCTTGCAGATGCCATGTGTTTTTGTTTGAGGAAGATACATAAAAAGATATTTTTAGCTTATGCTACATTTTATGTTAAAAATTGATATATCCCAACATATTAGGATTATATTTAGTTGTGAGAGATTTAAAATCCAAAATAAGAATTTATTTTCCTCCCATTTAGAAATCCTGGCAAAATGTCCAAGTCTAACATGGTTCTCCATGGTGCAAGGACCAAGCAGGTCCCACCCCTCTTCTCTGCTGTGCATGGCTGCTATTCTCAAGCTCATCTTATGGTTCAAGATGAAGTTGTACACAATTTCCACTTACTTTTTTTTTTTATTTTTTTGACACAGAGTTTCACTCTTGTCTCCCAGGCTGGAGTGCAATAGCACGATCTCAGCTCACTGCAACCTTCGCCTTTCAGGTTCAAGTGATTCTCCAGGCTCAGCCTCTTGAGTAGCTGGGATTACAGGCTCCTGCCACCATGCCCAGCTAATTTTTGCATTTTTAGTAGAGACAGGGTTTCACCACATTGGCCAGGCTGGTCCCGAACTCCTGACCTCAGGTTATCCACCCGCCTCAGCTTCCCAAAGTGCTGGGATTATAGGCATGAGCCACTGTGCCTGGCTCACAATTTACACTTGTAAGTCCTGTCTTCTAGGCAGCCATGCACCTTGCTTAAAGTTGTGTGTTCTATTATTAAACAACAAGAGTTGGCAATCGTTTTCCTGTAAAAGGCCAGTTAGTAAATATTTTAGGCTTTGTGAGGCACATGGCCTCTGTCTCAACTATTTAACCCTGCTGTAACCGTACAATGGCAGCCATAGACACTACACAGATGAATGCTCGTGATTGTGGGACTGTATGAGTACGTTTTCACGCAGCTGATAAAGACGTACCCAAGACTGGGTAATTTATAAAGAAAAAGAGGTTTAATGGACTCACAGTTCCACATGGCTGGGGAGGCCGCACAATCATGGTGGAGTGTGAAAGGCATGTCTTACAAGATGGCAGATGAGAGAATAACAGCCAAGTGAAAGGGGTTTCCCCTTATAAAACCATCAGCTCTCATGGGACTTATCCACTACTATGAGAACAGTGTGGGGGAAAACGCCCCTATGATTCGATTATCTCCCACTGGGTCCCTCCCACAACACATGGGAATTATGGGAGCTACAATTCAAGACAAGATTTGGGTGAGTACAAAGCCAAACCATATCAGTGTCAATAAAACTTTATTTACAAAAGCAGGTGGTGGGCTGGATTTGGCCCAGAGGCTGACCTCTGTTATAGAAAATGGATTAATAATAGAAAACAGAAAATAGAGATCTCTAGTAGCTTCTGCTATGCCAGATAGTAGAAATATTAGTACTATTAACTCTGGTAAGTCCTTCCCTCCCCTCTTCCCCTTTAGTACAGTTGGTGGCAAGCAAGATTGCCAACAATTTACAAAAATCAGTGACAGGGCAGAGGAGGACAAATTTGTTTAAGGCTCTCTTTGAAAGACTAGCTAGTGAATTTCAATTATGCCTTTTGTTTATCATTCTGACTCTTACTTTGCTTAGGCAAAAACTTCTGTCATATTTCTGACCTTAGTAAGATAATGGCTATTTTCTGGACAACCACTGAGAAGTGCAAATTTCCATGGAGTAAGCAAGCTGACTGAAGGAAATGAAGAGGAGACGCTGAGAAAATTCCCTGAGGGAATAATTATGGTTTTCCCCTCTTTTTGACAGAGTGGGATAGGGCTGTGATCTTTAAGATCTTGTCTTTCTTCTTGGTGGACAGGGGAGAAGAGGTGTAGGATTGTGATAACCTACCTTGTTTTAACCTGAGTGACTCTCTCCTAGCAGAGAGAGCAGGACAGACTCCATTTTAGTTTCTTCACTTGCAGTCCCCCGTATCCCCCTTAAGGGAGTAACTAGTGCAAGCTGACTCCAAGCACATCCAGGAATGCACCTGCTGATAAGACATTGAGGCAGGCTGTACCAGCAGCTCCTGGGAATGTGCTCGGTGGAAGGCATCTAAAGCCCCTGCATTTATCTCTTAGTGATAATTTAAGCCCCTGCACCTGGAACTGTTTATTTTTTGTAACTGCTTCCATAACCAATTAATGTTTTTAACTTTTTACCTATTCTGCTTCTGTAAAATTGCTTCAGTTAAACCCCCCTCCCCTATTTAGACCATGGTATAAAAGAGAATCTAGCCCCTTCTTCAGCGCTGAGAGAATTTTGAGCGCTAGCTGTTTCTCGGTCACCGGCTAATAAAGGACTCCATAATTTGTCTCAAAGTGTGGCGTTTCTCTATAACTCGCTTGGTTACAACAGGATTACACTAGAGAGCTCCCCCTTGAGCAAAATAAACCCAAAAGAAGATTGATAAACATTCATTGTGGAAATTTTACCTTTCATCAATTTTATTTAACTTATTTTAATGAATCCAATGATAACATGTGACTTAAGTCACATATAGATATACAGGCCGGTCGCAGTAGCTTGCCCCTTGTAATCCCAGCACTCTGGAAGGCTGAGGTGGGCAGATCACCTGAGGTCAGGAGTTTGAGACCAGCCTGGCCAACATGGTGAAAACTGCCTCTACTAAAAATACAAAAATTAGCTGGGTATGGTGGCATGCATCTGTAGTCCCAGCTACTTGGGAGGCTGAGGCAGGAAAATCACTTGAACCTGGGAGGCGGAGGTTGCAGTGAGCCAAGATCACAGCACTGCACTCCAGCCTGGGTGACAGAACGAGACTCCATCTCAAAAAAATAATTATACACACACACACACACACACACACACACACACACACACACACACACACACAGAATTAAGAGTCTTCCATGATCCATCCCTCCCAGTCTGTCCCAGAATATCCTAACAATCAAACTCTGTGCTAGGAAAAAGGGATTGTTAATAGTGACTTCTGTTGCTTCCAGAACTCTTAAAGTGAGATAAGCTGCTCTGCAAACTCCCTTCCTGGTTCCTTTTTCTTTTTTTTTTGAGACCGAGTCTCGCTCTGTTGCCCAGGCTGGAGTGCAGTGGTGTGATCTCGGCTTACTGCAACCTCTGCCTCCTGGGTTCAACCAATTCCCTGCCTCAGCCTCCCGAGTAGCTGGGATTACAGGTGCCTGCCACCACACCTGGCTAATTTTTGTATTTTTAGTAGAGATGGGGTTTCACCATCTTGGTCAGGCTGGTCTTGGACTCCTGACCTCATGATGCACCCGCCTCGGCCTCCCAAAGTGCTGGGATTACAGGCGTGAGCCACCGTGCCCAGTCTCCTTTTTCTTAAGATCCACTTAAGATCTAGTTAGGATATTAACCTGCAAGATCTTCCCTTTCCATAGTACTGACTACTGGTAAATCTACTTTTAGATTATCCCAAACTTCTACTTTTGTATTCAGTAGCAAAGATACTTTAATTAAACTGGTCAAACATTTTTACTACATGGATTCAAGACTAGAACAATAGTGGCTTTAGATTTCCACATTTATGAAAGGTGACTCAGAAAGTTAGCATGCAACAGTCAAGCTAAAGGAAGCTGAGAGATAATTTAGTCCAAATTCCTTAGTTGACAGGGAGGAATTGAGGTACAGGGAAGGAAAGTGATGTGCTTTGGATTAATTAGCAAGCCTAATTAATAATAAAATGTGGTAGAAACTCAGGTCTTCTAGTTTGCAGAAACACTTGAAAGCTCCACTCTCCCTCCGGAAGAGCTGGACTCAGCGGGAGAGCAGCCCTTACGGGGAACAGGGAGTCGAGGGATGGCCGCCTGTTGACAGTCGGGTATTAGCAAGTGGGAGGAAGAAGATGTCTGGCTTCTCCATTCCTTCTTTTTTTCTCTTTCTGGTTTTGCTAATTTATTTAAAAATTACATTTGTTCACATAAAATTACCACTTGATACTCATTGTTGGATTTCTGTAGGTCATCCTGCTGCTCTCTCAGTTTCCCAGGGGTTTGTGTGTCTGCCTTGTGCTATTCATTTTCCCACGGCCTTGTTGGTTGCTTCCACAGAGGCAAATGTAAGTGCTTTTCCTTGCTTTAGAATATGTGCTGTGTGCTGTAATCACTGTATCTACTATTTTTGTAGGTGGCATAGACATTCTATTGACACTGAATCCGGGTATTCCCTGGAGCACTTTCTATGCTTAGCAGAGCTTTTTTTTTTTTTTTTTTGAGACAGGGTCTCGCTCTGTTGCCCAGGTTGGAGTGCAGTGGCATGATCTTGGCACACTGCAGCCTCTACCTCCAGACTCAGGTGACCCTCCCACCTCAGTTTCCTGAATAACTGGGACCACAGTTGAACACTACCACACATAGCCGATTTTTTTTTTATTTTTTGTCAAGACAGCGTCTTGCCATGTTGCCCAGATTAATCTTGAACTCAAGCAATCTGCCCACCTTGGCCTCTCAAAGTGCTGGGATTACAAGTGTGAGCCGTATTGTTGTTACATTATCTACTGAGGTGGCTGTCAAACCCCTGTGGAGAGTGCCTATTTTACTGATACACTGTTCTGCTTTCATTTCACACATCACTTTCCCAAGAATAGCAGAGACAAGAGACATCTTTTCCAAAACTCTATCAAAATGACAGAGCCTTGGCCATGGCCTCCCCCACCTCCTGCAGATTCTGTGTCACACAGCTCACAGTGGACAGTTTGCCAGCTTTTGGGCATGGCGAAAGAACGATCTTTGGAAGAGCAGGGAAGCCCAGAAGTTCACAGAAAAGAAAGCTCTCAAATTCTTCTTGCAACAGTGGTAAGTAAGAAAGACCTTAGCTTCTTCTGAAAAGGCCATATGTCCCCTGGGACAAGGATGAAGTGCAGCGTTGCAGGGAGAACTGTCCAGCCTAGGTGGAGAGCGCACAGTGTAAGAAGCGCAAGATGCACCTCAGCAGGAATTCTGGGCTGTTTAAAGCATGCAGGGGTGTCTCCAGGTTTTTCAGGTGGTGTCAAGGAATTAGCCCCAAATCTAGAGGGCATTTAATTTACTTTGGCTTAATATGAGAGTTTTTGGGAAGAAAGGAAAAGTATCACATTTAGGCCAAACAAAAAGGTTACTAACATTTCCTTTGGAGAAATGTTGGAATTATTAAACATTAAAAATTCAAACAAATGTGTATGGCGGTGTAGTTTTGTAAGGGACATAAATACTTAGTACATCTATTAATTTCCAGGGTCATCTTCATAAGTGGATAAAATTTTTGTAGATGCATATGAACATATGGGTTTATATACACACACATATTCATATTATGTATGTATAATATACACACACACATTCATATTATGTATGTATAATATACACAGATAATACACACAAACATCTATATATAAATAATATGAATATATTAATATATGTATTGTTTGTATATGTATGTGTGTATATGTATACATACATACAGTACATATATAAATGTGTATTTGTTATTTATAAATGTATATGTAACACATGTATACAAACATATGTATACTCTATAATATACATATATAAAATATATATCATATATCAACATAAAATATATGTGTATTATAAAATATATGTGTATAGTATACATATTATACATATGTATATAATATATGTGTATTTTATGTATGTATAATACATAGTATACATATGTATGGAAAATACATGTATTTTACATACATATATTACATAGTATACATATGTATATGAAATGCATGTATTTTATATACATATATTACATAACTTACATATGTATATAAAACATGTTTATTTCATATATGTATATTACATGGTATACATATTTATATATAGAGGCATTATATACACATAATGTGGAATATATGTGTATATATTTATATAGGTATACATGTATATATGTGTATATACACATACATACGTGTGTTCATATGCATCTATTACAATTTTACTCATTTATGAAGATGACCCTGGAAATTGATAAGCATGTTGAAACTGAGTCTTTATATATACATATACACACATACATGCACACATATGCGTATAAACATACACACACACACATACACTAATAGATTATATTGACATTGCTGCAAATCCTTCTTTCCCCATATGTGATTATATTGCGAGGTCCCTCTCTCTACATTTGTATATCTGTGTATATTGTGTACTTTTCTCTTTTGAATTATTTTTTTTCTTTGCCATCAGGAAATGTGGCAGGCAGGAAAGCGAAAAAAGAGAAGAAGAGAGAACAGGATTGGGTGACCAAAAGATGCCCAAACATTAATATGAAAAGAATAAATTCTTAATCATAATAATTAGGGACATATGCCCTTTTTGAATCTCATCTGTTTTAGCTTAAGGAAAAATGTTATTTTTAAAATAACATTTTTAATAACATTTTTAAATGAAGGAAAGTCTTTTTCTTACTTTCTAGAACCGACAAAGGCAACCTTATGTTGCAAGTCATTATAGCAAAAGCGTTAGGAAGGAAGGACCATTTAAAGTGAGATCTGTCATTAAGTTCCTAACTACTCGCTTGAATCTCATAAATAATTTTAAGTAGAAAGGGTTGTCAAATGTGATTAAGGTCATTATTTCATGTTAAAGTAACCCACAGGCTTTCTGATATAAAAATCTTTCTATAGAGCGATGAACTAAGGTTTCTTCAAGGTTAACGGTCTCTGGAGCCCATTCCATGAAGATATATTACAGTAGAGATGATCAAGTGCAGAGAAGTCACCTGAGAAGATTGTACAAGGTTTCTCAAGGTGAGTGGTCACTGAACAAGAACTGATTAAATTATTTTAAGAAGATTTGCTGGGCGTTCAATTTCCAAAATGAATTATAATATATATTTTTTCAACCTAAAAACCTCACGTCTGTGTTGGGAAAATAGTAGCCTAGGCATCATTTAGTTTATTTAACAAATATTAACTGAGAGGGTACTCAGTGTGCCAGGCACAATTCTAGGCTCTTGGGATGCAATGGGGACCAAATGAAGTCCCTGCTCCCGAACAGCTCAGACTCTAGTGTGAAGACAGGCAATAAAAGCAATTATAAAAGATAGCAGAGCTCATCATCTGCAGCGAGAAACAGACAAATAGACAATGGCAAAGCCCAGTGGTAAATGTTATGGACCGGGAGAGGATGGGGCATTCTCCAAGTTGGGAGGCTAAACCTGTATTAGTTAGGGTTCTCTAGAGGAACAGAACTAATAGGACATATAAATGTATGAAAGGGAGTTTCTTAAGGAGAATTGACTCACACGATCACAAGGTGAAGTCCCACAATAAGTCATTTGCAAGCTGAGGAGCAAGGAAGCCAGTGGTGGCTCAGTTTCAGTCCCAAAACCTCAAAACTAGGGAAGTGGACAGTGCAGCCTTCAATCTGTGGCCAAAAGCCTGAGAGCCCCTGGCAAACCCCTGGTGTGAGTCCAAGAGTCCAAAAGCCGAATAATCTGGAGTCTGATGCTCAAGGGCAGGAAGCATTCAGCACGGAAGAAAGATGAAGGCCGGAAGACTCAGCAAGTCGGGTTCTTCCACCTCCTTTCCGCCTGCTTTTTCTAACCGCACTGGCAGCTGATTGGATAGTGCCCACCCAGATTGAGGATGAGTCTGCCTCTCCCACTGGGAGAGGCAATACCCAGAAACACCCAGATACACTCAGAAACAATACTTTGCATCCTTCAATCCAGTCAAGTTGACACTTAATATTAACCTTCACAAAAGCCTATCTTCCTCAAACAAGTGATGTTTAGCTGAGACCTGAAGGATAAGCGGGGGTTGGCACAGCCCAGGTAGGTGAGGGATTGAGGTGAGGTAAAGAAAGGGTGTTCACAGCAGAGTGGCCAGCATTGCAAAAACCCAGAGGTGAGAAGGCCCAGGTGAGAAGGGGCAAGTTGTGTCTTAGGAAATGGTTGTGTGGCTGGAAAAGGAATTGAGGAGAAATGGCAGAAGATCGGCTTGAAAAGGCATGCAGAGGCCTGGTCATGCTGAATCTTGTAAGCCATCATCAGAAATCTGAAATTTGTTTTAAGGGCAATGGGCAGCCACTGTTAAGTTTCTAGTAGGGAAGTGACATGAACAAATTTTGTTTAATAAAATCCTTTTGAAGGTAGTGTGAAGACCAGATTGGAAGGGGAGCAGGGTCGTAGACAGAAAGCCCATCAGCAGACTGCATCGGTCAGCCAGGAAACAGACGAGAGGGTGGCTGCTACTAGTGGGCGGCAGTGAGGACTATACGGAGAGGTAACACCGACCATGTGCCAAGTACTCTTCTAAGTGCTTTCTTTCTTTTTTCTTTTTCTTTTTTTTTTGAGACAGAGTTTTGTTCTTGTTGCCCAGGCTGGAGTGCAATGGCACAATCTCGGCTCACTGCAACCCCCTTCTCCTGGATTCAAGTGATTCTCCTGTCTCAGCTTCCCGAGGAGCTGGGATTACAGGTGCCCGCCACCATGCCTGGCTAATTTTTGTATTTTTAGTGGAGACGGGGTTTCACCATGTTGGCCAGGTTGGTCTTGAACTCCTGACCTCAGGTAATCCACCCGCCTTGACCTCCCAAAGTGCTGGGATTACAGGCATGAGACACCGTGCCCGACCTTCTTCTAAGTGCTTTCTATGCACGAGCTCAGTTAATCCTCATAGCATCTACACGAGGAAGGCTGTATTATCACCACGTACATCTTATAAATGGAGAAACTATAGAGAGGCTAAGTTGCTTGCATCTCCAAGTAAGTAGATCTGGGATTTGTTTGTTTATCTGTTTGTTTTTGAGCAGGGTCTCACTCTGTCGCCCAGGCTAGAGTGCAGTGGCATGAACCCGGCTCACTGCAGCCTCAACCTCTTGGGCTCAAATGATCCCCCTACCTCAGCCTCTTGAGTAGCTGGGACTACAGGTATGTGCCACCATGCCAAGCTCATTTAGGTCTCGCTATGTTGCCCGGGCTGGTCTTGACCTTCTGGGCTCAAGCGATCCTCCCACCTCGGCCTCCCAAAGTGTTGGGATTATAGGCGTGAGACACTGTGCCTGGCTAGATCTGGGATTTGAAGCCCTGTTGTCTAACTGCAAGTTTAACCATTTCCCCACAGTTTTCTCTCCAGGGGTAGGCTGATTTGAGGAACGTTTAGAGTTGACTTGAGAGCATCCAGTGATTGACTACATTTGGGAGCCATGAGGGTACAAGGCGTTCAGGAGGATGACTGGGTGGGTGATGTTGCCTTTGACTGGGAGGAAAAAAAGGAGGATTTTGGTTTTCTTTTTGGTGGGGGGACATGGAGATAACGAGTCTAGTTTTAGGCATTGTTGAATTGGGGATGCCACATGAAGATGTCCAGTAGAGTTACAGATGTAGAACTCAGGACCCAGGCCAGGACTGGCAGGTATGGATTTGAGAGACCTCAATATGAATGTAATTGAAGCCAAGAAGTGGATGAAATTGCCCAGGGACAGTATTTGGGGTGATCAGAGAAGATACCAATGCCGAGGGACACCATTAAGGAATGGATATAAGAAAATTAGCTTGAAAAAGAGGCTGACAATGTGGCTGGAGAAGTTTGAGAAAATCAGAGGAATGTGGAGTCACAGAAATCAATAAGAGAATGTTTTCAAGAAGAGGACGACTGCTCCCAGCTCCTCAGGAGGCTGAGGCAGGAGGATTGTTTGAGCCCAAGAGATAGAGGCTGCAATGAGCTGTCTTCATGCCACTGTACTCCAGCCTGGGCAACAGAGTGAGACTCTGTCTCTAAATAAATAAATAGAATAAGAAGGGGACCGCTGAACAGGGTCAAATGCTGTCAGCAAGGTGAGGACTGACACGCTCACCATAGACAACAATGAGGTCCCAGGTGAGAGCAACTCTAGCTGACCAGAAGCACCCACCAGACTGTGGTGGGAAATGGAGATGACGAGAGTGGATAACTCAAGAGGGGAGCAGTGAGGCGGCTGTGGGAAGAGAACAGCGGGGAACACAGGGCTGCGGAAGTGTGTTTGATTTTTAAAATAGGAACCACCTGTATGCATCGACTCAAGTCTGAAGATAAGCAAGTGCTTCAGAAGCGAAAGATGGAGCAGAGAGAGGGGCAATGCAAGGCAAGGGGTTTTGGGCAGGGACGGAATTCAGAGCGCGAGTGAAGTCCTGCCCTCAGACTGTGAGGGGAAACGTGCTCCTTGTGAGTGTGTATGCAGATGTACATGTAGGCTTGGTGGTGGGGATCTGAGCATTTTCCCATCAGAGGACTTCATCTTAGTAGGATTGAGTGAAAAGGGGAGATTCAGTGGGACCGGAAGTTTGAGGAGAGTAGACAAACTTGTGAAATAACTAGAATGGAAACTCGGAGAGCGTGGACAGAGAAAGATTGATAGATTGCTGGCAGCATCGAGGGCCCAGTCAAGTCTGGCAGTTATGAATTTCTAGTGGAACCAACCTGTGAGGTTGTCTGATATTCTCAAGCAGAGCCCAGCAGCCCGGGTGTACAAAAAGATCAGAGACCTTGGTTCGATCTGAGTTGAGGTGTTGCCAGGTGGCTCAGGAGGATGGACAATGAAAACAATGAAGCAAGAATGAGTTGAGGGTCTGCAAGAGACTGGGTGAAGGGTAGGACATGGATTCTCAGCCAGATGGGGTAAATGGAGAGTGAGGAGGATACTTGCCCCACTCTCTCACTGATTCTGTTACCTTGGGTAAACTGTCGTACCTCTGGGCTTCAGTTTTTCATTCCTTCTCATCACTAGGGCCAAACAACTCCCGTTATGCTGGAGACGCAAATTCCACTGATGTTTCCAGATCATGGATACAACTCTTTCATTTTCTCATAAAAATATGCAAAATATCCAGCACTCTTCCCAGAAACCAAGAATAAACCTCCCATTGATATTGGTAATCTAACCCTGCTGCAAACTTCAAGTTTGAATCGTTACTTGATTCAATTCAACTCAACTTAAAGACATAGTCACTGAGAGTGTACTTTGCATAAATTACTGTGACAGCAGTTTACTGTAGACAGTCCTTGCTGTGTTGTTGTCTAACAGGAAGGGCAAGACTGGTATATAAATAAGTATGTTGGGAGAATAAATCCTAGTATTCAACCCCGGTAAGAAAGAACAATTTCTGTCTCTATTTATTTAACAACTTAATATCTGTTTTGAGCCCTACTTTTTTACCAGGTTGGAATAGGCTCAGTTGGGGTCCTCACCATTTTTTGGGTCATGACTAATTCTAGGGGCTTACATAATCCGAAGCCATCAGGAGGGGGTGCTTTTTGGTCCTCAATGTCATCTGTCAGCACGATCTGCTGAGACATCACTGCCCCTGTGGTTCTGTATTATCTGTTCGTGCAGGCAGCCATGGGGACACACTCATTCCCTCTGCAAGGTCCCTTCAGGACCTACCTTTTGATTCCCTCTGCTACTTCTAGGCCTTTCTGGGTTACATGTAACCAGTGTGCCTCTTTGCAGTATGCATAAACACAGCACTCATCCATTTTCCTTATGGAGTCTTGCTGCCTCCCTAAGGTTCTACCAGGGGCACAGGAGAAAATGCTGCTTCTCTCCAGGACCAGTGAGCATTTTAGCTCTCTGAATCTGCTTCCATCTTTCCTTCTTGCTTCTAACTCTGAGAATCCTCTGGTCCAGGAAGATTGGGCAGGTGAGATAGAGAATCTTACTATTACAAATAATATTTGCTTCCAAATCTGTTGTCTGTGCTGTGGGGTGTTTCTGTTACTAGGAAACTTCTTTTTCTCTCTTTTCTGCTCTCTCACACCCCTCTAAGGCAATGAGCACAAAGTGGACCAGCTGCTTGAATGTAGAGAAAAGCAAGGGGGAAAGAAGTAATGTGGGGGAAATCATGGAAGCTATTCCATACAAGGCAGAAATAGGGTGTGTTATGAGATGAAAAAACATTGTGCTCTGGGGCTTCAAATTATATTAATAGCGCTCTTTGGATGCACATGAAAGAAATGAATACTGGTTAACTCAAGTCAGAAAAAATAATGGATTTATTGAAAGCCTTCTGGGTAACTCACTGCGTAGAAAAAAGAGCTTAACAGATGCTTTGAGAATGACAGGAACCAGGCAGCACTGAGGATTGCAGCAAGAAGAACCCAAGAGCCATCGAGGGTGCCACGATCAAATGACTCAGTTCCAACCACCTTCTGTCTGGTGTGAGCAAATCCCCAGAACATCGGCTATGATTGGCTGAGCTTGTTCACACTTGTGGCCAGGGGTTCTCTACCTGGAAGCTCCATCAGACCTATAGTGGAGAGAAGTCATACTCCCAAGGCAGGGGAAGGCAAAGGAATGTGAGGATGCGGGATGAACGAAGCAACTGATATCCTGCTCAAAGGAATGGGAGAGAAAGTCCCATCCAGAAAGCAGGACAGCTTAGAGGACAGGGCATTTGTGAAGGACTTTGAAGGATGGGAAGGGTTCTGATGAACAGAGATATGAGATGGAGATAGGAAGGGAATGCATATTCCAAGCAGATACATTTAGTGGGGTTGAAAATGTTAATTTGGAGTCATATTAAGAAATCTGAGGCTGGGTGTGGTGACTCACGCCTATAATCCCAACACTTTGGGAGGCTGAGGTGGGCAGATCATGAGGTCAGGAGTTCCAGACCAGCTTGGCCAACATGGTGAAACCCGGTCTCTATTAAAAATACAAAAATTAGCTGGGCATGGTGTTGGGCACCTGTAATCCTAGCTACTCAGGAGGCTCAGGCAGGAGAATCGTTTGAACCTGGGAGGTGGAGGTTGCAGTAAGCTGAGATTGTGCCATTGCACTCCAGCCTGGGCGACAGTGTAAGACACCATCTCAAAAAAAAAAAAAAAAGAAAAGAAAAAGAATCTGAGAAAGCTGGGCATGGTGGCTCATGCCTGTAATCCCAGCACTTTGGGAGGCTGAGGCGGGTAGATCACTTGAAGTCAGGAGTTCAAAATCAGCCTGGCCCGATTCCTCAGGGATCTAGAACTAGAAATTCCATTCGACCCAGCCATCCCATTACTGGGTATATACCCAAAGGACTATAAATCATGCTGCTATAAAGACACTTGCACACGTATGTTTATTGCGGCATTATTCACAATAGCAAAGACTTGGAACCAACCCAAATGTCCAACAATGATAGACTGGATTAAGAAAATGTGGCACATATACACCATGGAATACTATGCAGCCATAAAAAATGATGAGTTCACGTCCTTTGTAGGGACGTGGATGAAATTGGAAATCATCATTCTCAGTAAACTATCGCAAGAACAAAAAACCAAACACCGCATATTCTCACTCATAGGTGGGAATTGAACAATGAGAACACATGGACACAGGAAGGGGAACATCACACTCTGGGGACTGTTGTGGGGTGGGGGGAGGGGGGAGGGATAGCATTGGGAGATATACCTAATGCTAGATGACGAGTTGGTGGGTGCAGCGCACCAGCATGGCACATGTATACATATGTAACTTACCTGCACATTGTGCACATGTACCATAAAACCTAAAGTATAATAATAATAATAATAATAATAAAAGAGAAAAAAAAAACAAAATCAGCCTGGCCAACATGGTAAAACCCCATTTCTACTAAAAATACAAAAATTATCCAGGCATGATGGTGGGTGCCTGTAATCCCAGCTACTCAGGAGGCTGGGGTGAGAGAATTGCTTGAACCCAGGAGGTGGAGGTTGCAGTGAGCCAAGATTGTGCCACTGCACTCTAGCATGAGCGACAGAGTGAGACTTCATCTCAAAAAAAAAAAAAAAAAAGAAAAGAAAAAAGAAATCTGAATGAGGAATTGTTATGGGCCGATTTGTGTCTCTCCACCATTGCCCCACCAAATTCATGTGCTAAAGTTGTAGCTCCCAATTCTGCAGAATGAGACTGCATTGGGAGATGGGGTCTTTAAGAAGGTAATTAAGTTAAAATGAGGTCATTGGGGTAGGCTGTAATTCCAGGTGACTGGTGTCTTTCTAAGAAGAGGAAATTGGGACACGGACAGATACAGAGGGAAGGCCACGAAAACACACAGGGAGAAGACAGCCATCTGCAAGCCAAGGATGGAGGCCTCAGAAGAAACCAACCCTGCAGACTCCTTGGTCTCAGCCTCCAGAAATGTGAGAAAATCTATTTTTGTTGTTTAAGTCACCCAGTCTGTGGTACTTTGTTATGGCAGCCCCAGCAAATGAAAACAGGCATCTTTTCTTATTTTGGATGCAATGGATACCCACAGAAACTTTTTAAAAGGCGGGATTAGGTAACTAGACTTATGATTTAGGAAAATGGACCTAACAGTGGTCTCAGGGGTGGGTAGAGTCTGGAGGTGGGAGACCAGTTAGTAGACTACTGCAAAAGTCTTTAGAAAGGTATATGAGGCTGTTAGCTTGGATAGTAGCAATGAGGCTGAGAAGAGACTGGGATTGTGGCAATGATTATAGAAATGGAATTTCAAGACTTGGTTGCAAATTGAATATTGGAGGAAAGGAGAGGAGAGACTTAAAGATGTCTTCAATTTTTATGACCTGTTAACTAGGTGATATGGTTTGGCTGTGTCCCCACCCAAATCTCAACTTGAATTGTATCTCCCAGAATTCCCGTGTGTTGTGGGAGGGACCCAGGGGGAGGTAAGTGAATCATGGGGGCCGGTCATCTTTCCCATGCTATTCTTGTGATAGTGAATAAGTCTCATGAGATCTGATGGGTTTATCAGGGGTTTCTGCTTTTGCTTCTTCCTCATTTTCTCTTGCTGCCACCATGTAAGAAGTGCCTTTTGCCTCCCACCATGATTCTGAGGCCTCCCCAGCCATGTGGAACTGTAAATCCAATTAAACCTCTTTTTCTTCCCAGTCTTGGGTATGTCTTTATTGGCAGCATGAAAATGGACTAATACACTGGGAGAATGGGGTAATACAAGAAGGCTCTTTTTTTATTTGTTTTTAATTTTTGAGACGGAGCCCTGCTCTGTCACCTAGGCTGGAGTGCAGTGGCACAATCATAGCTCACTGTAGCTTCAACCTTCTAGGCTCAAGCAATCCTCCTGCCTCAGCTTCCTGAGCAGCTGGGACTACAGATACACACTACCACACCTAGCTAATTTTTTAATTTTTTGTAGAGACAAGGTCTCACTATGTTGCTCAGGTTGGTCTTGAACTCCTGGGGTCAAGCGATCCTCCTGCCTCAGCCTCGCAAAATGCTGGGATTACCAGTGTGAACTGCTATGCCTGGCCAAGAGGGCGCTTTTGATGACTGACAAAAATGCAATCAAACTAGCTTATGGACAAATGGAATTGGTTACTGCTCTAATAGTGAGACCCAGGGTCTTGCGTCGGGCTTTGGACGCTCCTGGTCCTAGGCACTCGGGGGCTCTGGTTTGCTTTTCTTTGGGTGCCGTGCCTTCCCTCTGAAGCTTCCATGTGGCCAGGAAAGACAGCTACAGCTGCAGCATCTTCACAGTTCATGATCTAAGACGACTTCCTCTCGTCTCCATATGCCAAATCCTACTTAGGGCAGGTGCTTACTCCTTAGCCCTATCACTGCGGACAGGAAGATGGGGTACCACTGATGGTGAAGCTTTGGTTCGCGTTCCCTCCATTTAGGCCAGGTAGGAAATTTTGATTGACAGTTTCGTAGATCTCCGGTGAAAACAGAAATTCAGGGCAGACAGAAACAGTTGATATCCACCCCACTGGGTTTGGATTTGGATATTTTATTAGGCTGGTGCAAAGGAATTTTTTTTTCTTTTTTTTTTTTGAGGCAGAGTCTTGCCCTGTCGCCCAGGCTGGAGTGCAATGGCCCAATCTCGGCTTACTGCAACCTCCACCTCCTGGGTTGAAGCGATTCTCCTGGTAGTTATTTTAATGGCAAAAACTGCAATTACTTTTGCACCAGCCTAATATTTTTGGACATGCCAATATCGAGTAAAGGATGGGGTGCAGGGAAGAAATGGTGAGAGTTCATTGACAATGTGGTTTCAAGCTCAAGAGAGAGAAGTTACCCACAGAGAGGCTGTGACTAAAGCCATGGTAGTGTGTACATTTCCTGCAAAAGAGAATAGCCATGGGAAAGAGGCTGGAGGATGGACTGAACATTAGGGAATTTCTATATTTGGTAAAGAAAAAAGGAAGAAAATACAGTAGTCGGAGAGGGGCAGGCCATCCAGAAAATAGAAACTGATGGAAGCCAGCAAAGGAGAAGGTTTCAAGAAGGATGGAATGTTGGTAGCTTTCAGAGGTGAGAACTGAGAAAAGATAGGGGATCATTAGGTATTTAGGAAATCACTGGTGACCTCCTCATGGCTTTGGGGGCAAGGGTCAGTGTCATTAAAAATAGTTACTTTTTTTTTTAAAGACAAAAATATTTTATTGCCATAAATTAATCCAGTAGGTATATCTGAGAAAGCACGCATCAGTTGGTTAGAGCAATAAGCCCCTCTACCCCGTTGCTCATGTGTTCCCGCAAGCTGCCTTCCGCTGCTGCTCGAGATCTCTCCATCTCGGTCATTATCAGCTCCAGATCTTCCTTCTTGATAGTGACTATTGCCAGTTCTTTCTTCCCCTCCCGTTTGGCTTTCTGCTCCCGGGACCTTCTGTCTCCAATCACAGACGTGGCCGTCTCCAGATTGGAACTCTGATCTCCTTCTCCTCTGCGTAGTTGGTGACCTGCTCCAAGTCCGCGGCACCGCTGTCAGTCATGTTTCCCTGGCTTCTCGGGAGGCCGCTCTGGGCCACGGGTCTCAGTCTCTAACTCCATCTCCACATCCCCCTCGGTCACCACATCTGTTTCACCATGCCGCCGCATAAGCCCCACCTCACGGCGACAAAAAAAAAAAGGTTACTTTTTTAAAAAACCTACATTTTTAGGGGCATCATCAGCCATAAAGTTTATGGGCAAGGTGAGACATTTGGATGCAGACTGAGAAAGTTTGAATTTATTGGTACTTTAATAAATAAATGATTGTGAACTCTTTTGTGTATCTGCAGTTGGCTTATGAGGAAACTGAGTCCCAGAGAGGGGCAATGACTTATACAAGTTTTCCATGGGACCTGGTGGAAGATTAGGACGGTCAACAGCAGCCTGGAGAGCCTGGAGTCTGCGTCAATGTGCAACCCTAGCCCTGCACGCTGGGCGTTTGCCTGAGGTTTCCAGTGCACCGGAGGCGCATACTCGGCTGCCTAAGCGGGTGAGGAGGGTGAAGGGAATGGATGAAGCAGGCAACCATGGCCCTGGAGAGGCCATCCTCATTGAATGGGGACCACTGTTACTCAGCTCAGCTGATCACTGCCACATGGGGATGAGGGCCTAGGATTGTCCAGATGTGATTTTCTAAGGGAAGTTGGGAATCTGAAGTTGGGAATGTTTATGCGAACTTCCCCACTCTTTCCATATTGGCAGCTAATTTAAAAACATAAAACCACTGTGTGAGTAAACAGGTTTGTGGGTTGGGCTACCAGTTTATACCCTCAGCTCTATATCTGAGGAATGGGGGCGGGAAAAAAGAAAAAGCCACGATGTGGAGAAAAGATAACATAAAGAGGCTCCACCTACAGTTCAATCTGGCCAGAGGCCTGGGTGTCAAAATTGTTCCTGAGGTCCTGAAAATCTGGACACCTCTAGTATGTCAGCAGAGTGTGACATATCTAGACACCTCTAGCATGTCACCTCTAGTATGTCACAGAGTGTGTGACTTTTAAAGCCATCATTGGTCTGGATCTTAGTCTCCTCTTATCTTACACAAATCTGGAAAATTCTTTAGTGATTGCTATTTATTCCTTTTTGTTTTATTTCTTTTATAGTATTATTATTTTCTTTATTCTTTCCTTCTATTTTGAGAACTTTGGTACTTTCCTCTTTGAGTGAAAAATACTATGGATTCTGGATTAAAACAGCACAGGAGAAGTTGAACTAAGGTTTTGTCAGTTTTGCAGATATGGTTATTGCTATGACATCTCATTCATTCAAGTCTTTATTTTTGCCTGTGTACAAGACAATGTGTTATAACTTGCAAGGTGTAGGAAATGAGTAAGAACAACCTGTACCCATATTCTTGAGGCATATAATTAGGAGCTGGAGAAAAAGGACCAACATAAATAGATACAATCATTCATTCCTGCAGCTTCCTGACCGTGATGTCTAGCATGTGCACATTCACGAAGTTACAGTTTAATGCAGAGAAAGACATGTATACAGATAATTTTGGTGTTATTCATGTGCTATAATAGAATGATCAAGAAACTTGGAGGAGCAGAAGAGAAAGCACCTCATTCTGCTTGCACGAGCTGAACACTTTAGGGAGGCTTCACGGAGGAGGTGTTGTTTAAGATAAGTCTTTAGGATGACTAGGGATTTGCACAGCAGATGAAGGGTGGCCAGGGTTTCTAGGAAGAAGGTGCAGCACCTACAAACTCAGAGGCATAAAGGAACATCACACATTCAGGGTGTGATGGATGAGAAACCAATATGGGAAGTTCCTCAGGAGAGCTACAAGCCAAGCACTATGCGATTCTCATTTACATCCGGGTCCTGCTGTTCCATGTGAAATGAGTCAGGGCGGGTGGATGTCTTAGGCACACCAGGCATTCAGGTGCCGGGGCAACTGCCTTATGTCCTTTACCCCTGAGTATTTTATTGGTCTTCTACTGGAAAGAAATCATCCATGTCATCCAGGCTTGGGGAAAGTACAGGAACATATACAGATTCCTTCAAAGTGTGTATTTCACTTCCCATATTTAAAGCCAGGAGATGGCTGGGTACAGTGGCTCACGCCTGTAATTCCAGCACATTGGGAGGCCAAAGCAGTTGGATCGCTTGAGCCCGGAAGTTTGAAACCAGCTTGGGCAAGACGGTGACACCTCATCTCTACAAAAAATACAAAAATGAACAGAGTGTGCTGATGTGTGCTTATAGTTCCAGCTACTTGGGAGGCTGAGGTGGGAGGATCACTTGAGCTCAGGAGGTCAAGGCTGCAGTGAGCTGTGATTGCACAACTACATTCCAGTCTGGATGACAGAGTGAGGCCCTGTCTTAAAAAAAAAATTGCAAATAAAGCCAGGAGACCAGATATTTTTACATGAGTACTACTTGCTACCATAATCCACAGAAAAAGTGTCTCATATTAGTATGGAGTTAGTAATTCCTTTTCATTAGATGGTAGGCTATGTTTCAAATAGGAGTTTCAGCCAGGTGCTGTGGCTTATGCCTGTAATCCCAACACTTTGGGAGGCTGAGACAGGCGGATCACCTGAGGTCAGGGGTTTGAGATCAGCCTGGCCAACATGGCGAAACCCAGTCTTGTCTAAAAATACAAATATTTGCTGGGTGTGGTGTTGGGTGCCTGTAGTCCCAGCTACTCAGGAGGCTGAGGCAGGAGAATCACTGGAAATGGCGGCGGCGGCAGGGGGGTGGTGTGTGGAGGTTGCGGTGAGCCGAGGTCACACCACTGCACTCCAGCCTGGGTGAAAGAGGAATTTAATGGAGAGATCTATTATCAACTTACATTGAATTTTGTCATCCCTGTGACTATTTATTGAATAGTTACAATACACATAACTAGCTATATGAGTTTGATTTTAAAGAAAAGATAATGCTTTCTACATTTGATTCCTAGAAATCAGTATTGCTGCCTTAATTCATAATGAAAAAGAAAAATACCAATCAAAGGAAAGGTATATTTTCTTTTTTAGCAGAGCCGTGCCAGGACAGTAACAGCCCAAGGGTAGAGTCTGAGCTTATACCCTGAGGCATCTGAGGTGGGACCTGGGGCCTCCCACGAGTGAACACTACACGCCTGAGGCCAGACCACACTCTTTTGCTTCATTTACACGTGTTAGTTCTCATGAACTATATCATAAATATATGTGCGTTTTCAGCCAGTTTTTGGTAAGACAATTTGTGTTTCAGGGCATTTTATCTACAGAATTTGATTTAAACATTATCAGATATTTACGCATTAAAAACAATTATATACAATACTAAGTAAAATGTAAAATACATTGAATTAGCTCACTATCTTAGTTTAGAAATATACTTGAACTGTTATGAATGTGAGTTGTCAGCTGCCAACGATAGGATGACTAACTCATTCTGGTTTTAGCACTGAAAGTCCCACGTCCCAGAGCTCAAACCACAAGGTAATTCTGCCCATCAAAACTCAACAAGGACCAGCTCAGATCCACATGCTGAGCTGTTTCTTACACTAGCTGTTAGAACTCAGTGTCTGACTGGAGCAGAAGTTAATGTAGCACACACATCACTTGGAAAAGGGAATGACCCATGGTTATGACAATTGATAAAATATTAAGGTTGTACCAATCACAGTTTGACCATCAGTAGTGCAGAATATGACAAAGGCAGAAAAGGCAGGTAGGAAGGTATGCAAAAAAGACTAGAGGAGGAGCTTAGGAAGCTTGACTTGACAGTTCTAACAGCTTCCTCTGGAAATACCAGCTGTTTGTGTATTTGTAAAAGACAAACAGAGCAGCCTGAAATAAAATGGTGAGATGGAAGTGTCTGATCTTCTGATGTCCCACCCTTCCTTATCCTCATTCTCTCTCTCCACACCTATGTTAAGGGACAATTCCAGTTAAAAATCCTCATGCATGACATTCTAACCTTTTTTCCTTCTTATGTACGGTATTAGTCAGCTCTTGCATTGCTATAAAGAAATACCTGAGACTGGGTAATTTATAAAGAAAAGAGGTTTCATTGGTTCCTGGTTCTGCAGACTGTACAGGAAACATAGTGGCTTCTGGGGAGGCCCCAGGAAACTTACAACCATGGCAGAAGGTGAAGGGGAAGCAGACACATCTTACATGGCAGATGCAGGAGCAACAGAGAAAAGGGGGGCTAGGCACGGTGGCTCACATCTGTAATCCCAGCACTTTGGGAGGCCGAGGCAGGCAGATCACTTGAAGTCAGGAGTTCGAGACCAGCCTGGCCAACATGGTGAAACCCCATCTATACTAAAAATACAAAAATTAATTAGCCAGGCTTGGTGGCGCACACCTGTAGTCCCAGCTACTTGGGAGGCTGAGGCACAAGAATTGCTTGAACCCAGGAGGCAGAGGCTGCAGTGAGCCAAGATTGCGCCACTGCACTCCAGCCTGGGCAACAGAGTGAGACTCTGTCTCGAAAAAAAAAAAAAAGAGAGAGAGAGAGAAAAGGGGGAGGTGCCACATACTTTTAAACAACCAGATCTTGTGAGAACTTTATCACGAGAACAGCGCTAAGGGAATGGTGCTAAGCCATTCATGAGAAACTGCCCCCATGATCCAATCACCTCCCCGCAGGCCCCACCTTCAACAATGGGGATTACAATTCGACATGAGATTTGGGTGGGAACACAGATCCAAACCATATCATGTACTATGTCCTTTAGTAAGTTTTTCCTTAACATTTTAAAATAAAAAATTTTAAACATATAGAAAAGTGGACAGAATTTTATAAGGAATGCCCATATACCCACCACTTGGCCTATAAAACTAACATTTTAATACACATGCCTGATTTATCCCATATCTTCTATCTCTCCATCCATCAATCCATCTTATTTTTTGGATGCATTTCAAAGCAAGTAGCTTCAGCTCTAAACACTTGAACATGCATACCATTAAGTAGAGTCTGGTTTTTTTGGTGGTTTTTTTTCTCTTGAGATAAAATTTATACACAATGAAATACACAGATCTTAAGTGTATTTTCCCATGAGTTTTGACAAATGTATTCATGTGTATAACCCAAACCCATATCAAGATACAGGACACTGTCATCACACCAGAAAGTTCTCCTCATGCCTCTTCCAAGTTAATCCCTATCAGGATCACCATCCTCCACCTACCCCAGACGATTACTGTTCTCTGATTGTTTTCCACTACAAATTGCTTTCATCTACTTTAGAACTTTGCATAATTAGAACCAGAGAGTATGTACTCTTTGGGGTCTGATTTTCTTTGCTCAGCATAATGTCTGTGAGATTCATCCATGTTCATGGGTATATCGGTAGTATTTCTGGCCAGCATTCCATGGTATGGATGTATTATAATTTGTTCATTTTCCTTTTAATGGACATTTGGTCAGTTTACAGTTTTTAAATATTATATATGAAGTTCCTATGGACCTAACTATACAAATATTTTGGTATATTGTTTTCATTTCTCTGGGGTAAATACCTAAGGAGTGGAATCCACAGCATTATTTTAAATAGTTTAGCAGAGGCTTATTAGAAGGTGGCATCATGCCTCTACCTCTCCATCCATCTTGTTTTTCTCCTTTTCTCTTATTCTATTTTCTTCTTCCTATTACCCTTTTCTTTTTCCTTTTTTTTTTGAGACAGAGTCTTGCTCTGTCACCCAGGCTGGAGTCCAGTGGTCCAGTCTCAGCTCACTGTAACTTCTGCCTCCTGGGTTCAAGCAATTCTCTGCCTCAGCCTCCCGAGTAGCTGGGATTATAGGCTCCTGCCACCATGCCCAGCTAATTTTTTTTTGTATTTTTAGTAGAGACGGGGTTTCACCATGTTGGCCAGGCTGGTCTTGAACTTCTGACCTCGTGATCCACTTACCTTGGCCTCCCAAAGTGCTGGGATTACAGGCATGAGCCACCACACCTGGCTCCCTCTTTTTTTTTCTATAAGCCACTCATTTCCTTCCCTCTTGTCTCTCCTGACAGGGTATAATGTTTTGTTACCATTTTCTCACTGTCCTAAAAATTCTTCCAGAGAGAGGCAGCACGGTGTTGATGAAAACGCCTTAACTGTTGGGCTACTTTCAAGATAAGCCTCTGCTGCTTTGTAGCAGGGTGAGTTATGTTACTTCTCTGGGCTCCAGGCTCCTTAATGGTTTGTTCATTCAAGAGGTTGGAGGAGATAACTCTGGAGTTCCCTTTCCAGCTCCATCATTCTGTAAATCTATGAGCTCTTTTTCTAAGACGCAGTCTGGCAGAGAGAGACAAGATAGGAAGACAGAAAGATGATGAAGATGTGAGGGTAGAGATGGAGAGAGCAAAAAAGAAAAACAAATAACTTTCTTCCTGCAACTTGGCCCAACAGTGACATGGTCTCTGGGGCCAGGCCAGTCCCCTCCCAAGGTCATCTTTCTTTCCTCACTCCTGGCTTCATGGTTAGGCACTCCAACTGGCCTTGCCTTGTCCTCTACTGCTGTGTACCCCCTATCTTCTCTGTTCCCCCAATTAATATATATTAGTTTCATGCTCTAGATATGCTCATTGAGCCTCCCAGGAGAGCACTATAAACCAATTTATGCCAATGAACCAATAAGGAAACCAAGAGAGGTCCCTTCTTGCCAAGGTAAATATATTCAATTTAGTAAGGGCTTTGTAGATATAATGCACTCATTTTCATTGTATAACCTAGAGGAAGGACACTAATATTAGGAAGTTTAGGTCCAAGAAGTGAAGAAACACCGTGGCAGGCTATATGAGGAGTCTCTTAAGTGCACGAGCTGGTGCATTTGAGATCTTCTTCATATGATACAGGTACCGAGACTATGATACCTGAATTTTATTGCATGAAGTCTTAATTTAAAAATTTTATTCTGCTGCTCGCCAAAACCTCCTCATACTTATTGGAACACATATGCCAATTTTGGCTCAGAAAATGTGGTCTCTGTGCCTATTGATGGATATAATTTTCAGCACATGTGCTCTCTTGATACCTTGGGTATATCCTACCTTACAGTAATTAGCATTTCAAAAAGGAAAAGTTTCATCCTGGACTTACGGAAAGGTTAAATGAGGAGAGAAACTACTAAAGAAAGAGGAAGAGAAACATTAAAAAGAGAGAGAAGTAGTGTAGAGTGGAAAGGAGTGGGAAAAGATGGGCCAATGATGAACCGAAGATGAAGAAAAAAATGAGAAGTGTGCAATGAAAATATAAAACCCTTAAAAGACACGATTTTATGCTAAAAAAAAATTCATTCAAAATTTTGTCCCAAGCCAGAAGTAAGAGTAAAACGTAAACTTTGAGACATAGTGCCCCTGGCATACCTAATTGCAACCTCATTATGTGTCTTCACATCTGTAGTGTATTTTGTTTTCTTTTTGTTTGTTTTTGTTTTTGAGATGGAGTCTCACTCTGTCGCCCAGGCTAGAGTGCAATGGCACGATCTCGCCTCACTGCAACCTCTGCCTCCTGGGTTCAAACAATTCTCCTGCCTCAGCCTCCTAAGTAGCTGGGATTACAGGCACCTGCCACCACGCCCAGCTAATTTTGGCATTTTTAGTAGAGATGGGGTTTTGCCATGTTGGCCAGGCTGGTCTCAAAATCCTGACCTCAAGTGATCCACCTGCCTTGGCCTCCCAAAGTGCTGGGATTACAGGCGTGAGCCACTGCGCCCGGCCTCTAATGTATTTTGATATACTCAAAATATACTCATATTTAACAACAAACACAAATTAATTATAGTTCAGAAGAAACAGAGTTAGGCTTTCAATTCAAGTTGTAATAAATCATATTAGTGATTATTTTTCTGTTTCTAATATATCAATTAAGCTCATTGGATTCCAGCTAATTAAGTTACAAAGATAAGGGACTCATACCATAAGGATGGAATGAGCTCTAGCTTTTAAATAATTATCCCTCTGAGGTTGAGGCTCTTCAGTTTCCTATGTTATGCCAGTAGATTGAGTTCACAGTCATTTGCAGGGAAAGCAAAAGGCATTTAGAGGGTTTTAAGACTGTCAGTCCTCATCAGACACTGGGTATGAGCACTGTGACTTTGAGACTCAGGGCTGTGCACCTGTGGGAGCTGGACCACACACACACACACACACACACACACACACACACACGCTTTGAAAAGAAGCCCAGCCACAGCTGAGAGCTATGCTATCCCCCTTATCACTGTCATCTAAAACCCTGTTCCAGTGAGGGAGGAGGACTGTAAACTCCAGGTATATTTAGGAGCCAATTGATGTTTAACTCCTAAGAAGAAAGGCTTTGGAAGACAGAGCAAGCAAACAGAGATGCTAACTTTACGAACTGCAGAAGTTACCAAGTTTAAGATAAGGAGAATGATCAAATAAATGAGGTCAGGGTCAAAATCCCTCAGAGCCAGAATTTGAGTATGAGGAGATGAAAGGGAGAGAGGGCAGAACATCTTGTTTTGAGGACCCAAACCAGCAAGGCTGGTGAACTAGGGTGGAGGGTGTGCACCTGCAGAGGTGGATTGAGGGAATCTTCAAAAGCTGGATACATCTGCCCGTGTGGCCTTTCAAGTCAAACTTGGGTACAGAGATAACCACTTCCCCCACTCTACTCCACAACTAATTAACAACTAATTAGCCCACTTCCTTGTTAAACCCTGAAAATGTCTACCCAGAAATCTGTTTGAAGGGTTTTTTTTTTTTTTTTTTTTTTGACAGAGTTTTGCTCTTGTTGCTCAGGCTGGAGTGCAATGGCACCATCTTGGCTCACCACAACTTCTGCCTCCTGGGTTCAAGTGATCCTCCTGCCTCAGCCTCCCAAGTAGCTGGGATTACAGGCATGTGCCACCACGCCTGGCTAATTTTTTGTATTTTTAGTAGAGTTGGGGTTTCTCCATGTTGGTCAGGCTGGTCTCGAACTCCTGACCTCAGGTGATCCACTCACCTTGGCCTCCCAAAGTGCTGGGATTACAGGCGTGAGCCACCGCGCCCGGCCAGGATACATGTCTGGCCAGGAACCTGTATTTTTAGTGATTAATCTCAGGTGATTCTTAAGCATACTCAAGCTTGAGAATTTGCTGTTAGAACGGCTCCTGAGGTTTTCTGAGGGGATTAAAGGAGATAGGGTCTAATAGGCTGAGTCTGACTCGGCAGGTCCTATTTTGACGTGGACTTGGACTTTACTTTCACTCACTTCTTGACTGAGGACCTACCGTGAAACCAGATTATGAGAGTTAGGTGGTAGATTTGACTGTGAGTTTCTTGGTGATCAAGATAAGCAGTTAGATTTTGGTACAGAATTCTCATTGTCCTGGAGGAAAAGACAAACTAACCATACCAGTGTCTTAGGAGAAGCAAAGCATGTCCCCAACCCCAACTGTAAAGGAATTTTCTTCCTGACAGATGTGGCAAACACGTCCTCAAGAACATTCCCGTAGCAAATGCAGTCCTGGATGATTAGCGAGGTAAATGATAATTTGCAAAGGCTACAGTTTTAAAAATTAGTCAGACCTGGGCAGGTGCGGTGGCTCACGCCTGTAATCCCAGCACTTTGGGAGGCCGAGGTGGGCGGATCACGAGGTCAGGAGATTGAGACCAGCCTGGCCAACATGGTGAAACCCCATCTCTACTAAAAATACAAAAATTAGCCAGGCGTGGTGGCAGGAGCCTGTAATCCCAGCTACTTGAGAGGCTGAGGCAGGAGAATTGCTTCAACCTGGGAGGTGGAGAGTGCAGTGAGCCGAGATCATGCCATTGCACTCCATCCAGCCTGCGCAACAGAGCAAGACCACATCTCAAGAAAAAAAAAAAAAAAAGAAATTAGACCTGAGTTTGAATCCCAATGTAAATTGCTTTTACTACTTTAACTAATCTCCAGCAAGTTATCCTTCCACAACCCATAACATTCATTATTTTAAAAATTATGTCAGTAATACATTGCCATCATAAATGTTTCTAGAAACATATGACTATAGGATGAAATACAAACCTCTCATCCTCCCACTGTTACCTTCCCCTGCTTCCCCCATGCCTCCTCCCCTTGCCTGAGGTAACCACTGTTAACAGTTGAGCTACATCCTTTCCAGCTTTTAGAGCATATTTTTGTTTACCTGTATACATTATCATGAAAGTTGCTTCTTTTGCTGAACAGTGTATCTTGGAGGAGTGTGGATGTATCTCATTCCTTTTTAATATGGCTTAATATCCCATAATGTGGATATATTTTAATTTATTTAACCATATCCTCTTATGATGACTCAGATTTGTCACCCTTCCTTCCTTCTTTCCTATTCCTTTGCTAATACAGGGTTTTGCTTTCTTGCCCAGGCTGGAGTACGGTGGCGCCACCCTAGCTCACTGCAGCCTTGAACTCCTGGGCTCAAGCAATCCTTCGGCCTCACCCTCCCAGGTAGGTGAGGGTAGCTGAGGAATCACAGGCGTGAGCCACTGTACCCGGCAGTAAACATTTCTTTAGGATAGATTCTAAAGAATGAATTGGGTCAGAGGGTATGCATGTTTTAAATTTAGATTGATACTGCCTAGCTGCCCTTTCAAATAGCTTTTTAAATTTTCATTTGGGCAAGTTATTTATTTTCTGTGACCCTTTGTTTCCTCTAGTATACAAATTCAGTGTAGTCAAACCTACTGCATGGGATTGGTGAGATGATTAAATGAGATAAACAGTGTAACACCACTGCTTGGGATGTGGGTGGTTCTTTTTTTTTTTGAGACGGAGTTTCGCTCTTATCATCCAGGCTGGAGTGCAGTGGCATGATCTTGGCTCACTGCAACCTCTGCCTCCCGGGTTCAAGCGATTCTCCTGCCTCAGCCCCCCAAGTAGCTGAGATTACAAGCTCCTGGCACCATGCCTAGCTAATTTTTTGTATTTTTAGTAGAGATGGGGTTTCACCATGTTGGCCAAGCTGGTCTTGAACTCCTGACCTCAGGCGATCCACCCGCCTCAGCCTCCCAAGGTGCTGGGATAACAGGCGTGAGCCACCGCGCCCAGCCAGAATATGGGTGGTTCTTATCATCCCTATACCTTAGAATCAGATAGAAGAAATCTATTTTCCTATAACCTTTGGTGTGTTTGTGGAGATTGAGGAAGGTCACAACTCTCCTTGTGGGATGTCTTCACACTAGGTATGTTTCAGAGGCTAGCCATTTTTGGAGGTTACTAAACAAAATGATCCAACACATAGAAGGTAGCCAAAAAGATGGTGGTGTGACTTTTATTGTTAGGCTAGGGGTTCACTTAACAAGCCTGTGTAAGGATCACCTGACTCTCTTGGCAAATACAATTTGATTTAACTTCCTATTAGCTAATGAATAGGGCCCAGGCATTTTTGCAACAAAAGTTAGATGTTAATATGTAATAAATTGATACAATAAAAATTATTTTTGTCTAATAATAATGCCAATTATTTCTGTTCATTAGAGAAAAAAACCCTAAAGATTATAGTTTATTGCTCTGTAGAACACTGATGAGTTTTAATATTTAATAATTTTATTCTAGCTTTCTTCTCTTTGATGGGAAATATGTACATTCGTTTCTTGCATCTGCCTTTGAATCATTTTGTCATTCTGTTTGTTCCCTCATTAGCGAGCTAAAAATAACCTTGACATACGCTCTTATGTGTGTGTGTTGTTTTAACATTTTGAAAAGTCTACTTTTAACAGTACTCAAGATCAGACCATGCTACTGCTTTCACTCCCTGCAGATGGTCATATTTTTGAGGCCTTCATTCATTTAATTGTCTTTTTTGTGTTATCTCTAAATTCTCCAAGGCTCTGGACAGTAATTAAACATAAAGCAGAAAAGTTCTCCCGCTGGCTGTCCTGCGTCACTCCTTCAGTTCTCAGCTTAGATTTCCTGTCCTTTGGCAGCTTTCATCATCCTTCTATCTTAACACCCCGTGATTTCCCCCTTGCAGTGTACTTATTACGCTGTATTGAAATCACTTCTTTTCTCTTTCTCTGTGAATTTCTTGAGAGCACAGACTACGTTCTGCTTAACTTTTTATCCCCAGCTTTCAGCACAGTGCCTGGCTGTAAGTACTCAATAAATATTTTGAATGAATACATTATGCGCTAAATGTTACATCAGTCTTATTTTGTGTGTTCAAGGGTGCTAAATAATAGTCACATATAATTTATTGTTCTAACAATAGCAATGGCAATCTTTAGCTTGTGTGCTCCTTGTAGACCTTCCTTTTGGGGATTGTAGTGGTGGTGCATTTTTGCACAACCAAGTCTTCATCTTATATTAGTTGTTTTGGTCCCTTCCATAATATTTTCAGAATACTGCTCCTTTAAGACCAGTGAAAGCCTGCTGGTGGAGGAAGAGGTCCTGCCACTGAACAAAGTGTCTGTGTAGATTTAGCTACACCCATTTAATGTGCTTCTTAGTCTCGTTTAACTTGCCTATTCATATATCCCTGTCTCATTTGTTCTTAGATTTGTCACAAAGGCTCTGGTTTTTGGCTTGTCCTGGTTTGAACTTGGTGTATCTGGCTCTTGATTCATTTTCTGACCTCAGACCATCCTTAAATCTGCTTTTCTACTTTGTACCAGGCTTTGGCATCTCCAAGTACCTGACCTCAGCTCAACCTGTCTTGGGTTTTCTTCTCCTCTCTGACATTGACAACCCAGCCCTCCTAGGCACAGAGAGATGGAGCTGAGTGTGGTTTTCCTGAAATAAAGCTTGCATTATGAGAGGGAATAAACAGGTACATAGTGTTTTAGAAGGCAGCATTTTAACTTCATGTAGGCATTGTTTTCATGACAATTTTCTTTTGTTTCTCCTTTTGTTATGAAATATGCATTTCGCCAATATTAAATGGAATATTCCAGAAGAAAAAAATAGTAAGTAAAATCTTGCTTGCCTCTCAGTAAAATAAAGCTCTATTTTTAGGTTTTTTTCCAACTTCCTGTACAAAAAAGGGAAAACTTTAGCTTTTGGGGGAAATTTGGAGCTAGCCTGTTGGTACTGTTGAGCTTAGTGTATCTATAACTATATATTATTTTCATATATTATTCCACAATATCTTAAATACTTTATAAAGATATTTTCATAAATTACAGCAATCCTGGCTTTAGACGATTGATGGCCATTTTTAAACAATTAAAGCTAATTTCTAGCTTTTTATGAGTTTGGTATTAAGCACAGTAGTTTCTTAGAAAGTCTCCAGGGAACGCATTTTGCAAAATAAAAATCAGCTAATGACCCAGGAAAGCCTCTTCATGCTTGTTTACAACTTTTTAAAGTGGCTCTTTTCAAACGTCAGGGTTTTTTTTTTTCATTCACTAGATGAAAAATTATAGAAACCGTCACATCCAGTCAATTGGTTGCTGTAATTCCAAAAGATTTAGACAAAGTGAAGACAGCTTACCCACTGGAGGGCATGTAATGTCACCGGCATGTGACGAGATGTGCATATTTGTGGTGGACCGGGTGCTTGATGTGAGAAGTGCTGGCAACGAGGAGTCAGCCTGGCCCAAATAACCACAAAAAAGAACAGATTTCAGACAGGCCGTTTTACAGTTTCTCACTTGTTCTTTTGCCAACTTCCAGCCACTTCTTTCTCTAGCACTGATCAAACAAAACAAACGATCATTCTGGAAAAGTTCTGAAAATATAGGTCACTTGTTTCTTTTTGTTATCTTTAATCTGCTGTGTATTGACTTACCTTTCCACACTGATCCACTCAATTTACGTTTAAATAAAGTTTTCAAATTAACTGCATACTAAAAAAAAAGCTAATTGGGGGAAGAAGGCTGTTAAAAAAATGTGTTGTCTTTTCTTCATTGCGATAAAGATTGAGGTGACCAGCTTTTTTTTTTTTTGAAACGGAGACTCACTTTGTCACCCAGGCTGGAGTGCAGTGGTGCAATCTCGGCTCACTGCAACCTCCGCCTCCCAGGTTCAAGTGATTCTCCTGCCTCAGCCTCCTGAGTAGCTGGGCTTACAGGCTGCGCACCACCAAGCCCGGCTAATTTTTGTATTTTTTTGGTAGAGACAGGGTTTCACTGTGTTGGCCAGGCTGGGGGGTGACCAGCTTTTACAAACAGCCTGTAAAATGTTTTTCATTGTAGCCACAGCCAGTTCTGATATTTTCCTGAAACCGCTCAATATGTAGCACACCTGCCATAAATTTTTTTAACTTGATTTTTATTAGAAAATCCTGATTCACATTCACTAGAATAAAAAAGAATCTGGAGAGAGTGTTTCAGTCTTCTTTCTTATTGATTTATTTCTCTCCCACGTGGCTGTATTTTCACAGCGGCACCATCTGTCAATTAAGCAACAGCTCTGCATAAGCAGTAAAACCAGAGGGTGTGCTTTGCCACAGGGGCGAGCTTGTTTGTTGAGGGACACGGGCTTTTGGAGAAGCAGCTTCTCATTCAGCCCTCAGGCTTTTGTAGGGAATGCATTTTAAAACTGCAGGCTGGAGTTACAAAATGAGTGTTTTCAGGATTCACTCTCCGAATCTTCCTCTTGGGTATTTCTAACAATTTATTTCCTTTATTATTTCAAAAACAGAGTTTTCTTCTAGTCAACAATAATGTGTAATGCACTTAAAACATTTATTAAGAGGGTAGAGCTCATGTTAAGTGTTCTTACCACAATAAAATATTTTAATAAAATGGTTTTTATTAAATTATTTTAAAATTTACTTTATCAAATATTGAATATACTCAGAATATCCTCTAATAAACAATATTGGAATAGATAACCTTATCCCTGATCATTTCACACTTATGTGGGAATATTCATAAAATAAATTGCTAGTAGTGGGACTGCTGGAACAAATGTACATGCATTATAATTTTGATAGACACTGCTAAATTGCCACAGGCATTTGACCAATTTACACTTGCACCAACAATGTGTGAGAGGGTCTGTTTTTTGATGGCCTTAGGGACAGGATATGTTACCAAGCTCTTAGATTTTTGCCAATTTGATAGGTGAAAGCAATGTTTCAGTGTAGTTTAACTGGCATTCGTATTTTATGAGTGAGGCTGAATATCTTTTTTTTTTTTTTTTTTTTTTTTTTGAGACGGAGTCTCGCTCTGTCGCCCAGGCTGGAGTGCAGTAACGTGATCTCGGCTCACTGCAGCCTCCGCCTCCCAGGTTCAAGAAATTCTCCTGCCTCAGCCTCCCGAGTAGCTGGGATTACAGGCACCCGCTGCCATGGCTGGCTAATTTTTGTATTTTTAGTACAGACAGGGTTTCACCATGTTGGCTAGGATGGTCTTGATCTCCTAACTTCGTGATTTACTTGCCTCAGCCTCCCAAAGTGCTGGGATTACAGGCGTGGGCCACCGTGTCCGGCCGAGGTTGAATATCTTTTATATGTTTTAGGGCTGTTTGTATTTTGTTTTTTGTAAACCGTTCATTCCTACCTATACTTTGCCAACTTTTTTATTGGGTTGTTGATTTTTAAAAAATCATTTTGTAGCTGCTCATTGTGTGTTAGTGAGCTTAACCCCTGGCCTGGGAAATAGAAAATGTACTCCATTCCTACGCCCCTGACAAGATAGAGGAGAAAACAAAAGCAGTTTCTCCTACTATGCTCTCACAACACAGATCACTTCTGACACCAGATGTGGAGACTGATTTGAGTAATAATAAAACTCTGGTCTTGCACACAGCTGGCTCTGTGTGAATTACTCCTTCTCTCTTATAATTCCCCTGTCTTGAGAAATTGGCTCTGTCTAGTCAGTGGGCAAGGTGAACCTGTTGGGCGGTTACACAGGAACCTCCATGTGTTTGGCCATCTGGAAGCTCTATCTACCTGTCCTTTTTTTTTTTAATTTTAAAATTCTTTTTAAAAAATTATTTTACTTTTACTTTCTCTTCTTTTGGGATTTTACAGAAACTTCATTACATAGGCGTGATTGATTAAGTCATTGGCCACTAGTGACCAACGTAACCTCTAGCCCCCCTTTCCTCTTAGGAGGTCGGGGGCTGGGGCTGGAAAGTCTGAATAACGAACGGGAGGAGGATAAAAATGCCAGGTGTCGCAGCACATGAAGTCACAAAAGATGTATACAGAACCAGATGTGAGATAAAGGTCAGGGAGTTTCAGAACCAAATTTGTGAATGTCGGGTTTGTTCTAATGCCGATGTTACAAACATATATGATAGCTTAAGTGAGCTCTGCAGGGCTGGACAATCTGTGAATGCCACATTTAACAAGACTGGAGAGAGGCTGGGTGCACATAACTCAAGGAGGTGCTGAGTGTCGGTCAGACCCGAAGAAATGGGTGAATGTCATGGTCAGTGCTTTAATATCAGGAATATGTGCATAGTTCAAGGAAGTGGTTGCAATCAGGCAGGCAGAAATCTGAAGGTTAATCAAGAGAGGCAGCAGGTCGAAGGTCAGATAATAGTCAGGAGCCAGGGACTTTCCAGGAACTAAAGGGCAAGGCCAGATGAGGCAAGGCAGTAAGTCAGCAGGAAGGTGAGTGAACAGCTAGCAGACTGGACCACACAACAGAGGTGAGAACCAGATAAGGAGACTGGGCAACGCCCAGCTGAACACTAAATTGACTCTTAGTCATCCCAGCCAGGAAGCCTCTACTGACATTTCTTACTAGAGCAGAAGCTAACTATTGTGGCAGTGGGGTTTCACGGGAGACAGCAAAAAGATGAAGTGCTTATGCTTCAGTCAAAGGGGCAGCTGGAAGTGCGGATGCTGATCACAGCCCATCCACCAAGGAGCCTTCTCTCTCTTGGCATGCGCAGTTTCTGTTTCTCTAAGGGGGATCCTAGGGCTGAGTTTGGTTTTGTTCCTGGGTGCCACTGATGGCTCCAAGGAATGTCTCCCTCTCCTTGAGAGGTGTCAAGAGTCTTCATATGGGGAAATAGTACCCCAGGCTGATCTGGTTTGAAAAAGAATATGGACAGAGTCTTGGATTACTCATTTACTAAGTTTTTATTTTGAAAAATTTCAAACCTACAGAAAAGCTTCAAGAATGGTAGAACAAACTTCTATAGAACTGTCAACAGATACTTAACCAAAATATGTCCTATTTATCCAAACCTCTTGCCAGATTGTAATATCAGAGGAACTGGAGAATCCCGAAATCTCAGACTCAGGGAAATCATTAATGGAAGATTCTGAGAAACAGAAGCTTTTGCTGGGTTCAGGGGATAGAATAGGAGCTTCTTGTTTTTGTTTTTGTTTTTTTTTTTTTTTGAGATGGAGTCTGACTCTGTCGCCCAGGCTGGAGTGCAGTGGCATGATCTCGGCTCACTGCAACCTTCGCCATCCAAGTTCAAGCGATTCCCCTGCCTCAGCCTCCTGAGTAGCTGGGATTACAGGTGCCCGCCACCACGCCTGGCTAATTTTTTGTATTTTTAGTAGAGATGGGGTTTCCCATCTTGGCCAGGCTGGTCTTGAACTCCTGACTTCGTGATCCACCCGCCTTAGCCCCCCAAAGTGCTGGGATTACAGGCGTGAGCCACCACATGCGGCCAGGAGCTGCTTCTTATATTGCAGGATGTAGGTTTCCAGGATGCTGGGGGTCCAGGAAGGGCTTCAGGGAAACAGGTGCATGTGTTTCCTGAGGCTTTAGGCGATGGAATGGACAGGTGTTCTCAAGTTTATGATATAGAAGGAATAGACTTTACAGACATCCAAGGGCCAGGGGCCCCAGAAGGGATGAGTCTTTTCTTTCTTTCTTTCTTCCTTTTTTTTTTTTTTTGAGACAGTCTCGCTCCTTCGCCCAGGCTGGAGTGCAGTGGCGTGATCTTGGCTCACTGCAGCCTCTGCCTCCCAGGTTCCAGCGAATCTCCTGCCTCAGCCTCCCGAGTAGCTGGAACTACAGGCATGCACCATCACGCCCAGCTAATTCTTGTATTTTTGGTAGAGATGAGATTTCACCATGTTGGCCAGGATGGTCTCAAACTCCTGACCTCAGGTGATCTGCATGCCACGGCCTCTCGAAGTGCTGGGATTACAGGCATGAGCCATTGCGCCCGGCTGGGATGAGCCTTTTCAACCAAAAGGGGTGATTTTCAGAGATCAGATACACTTCTAGTAGGGGAGAATGCAGTTGAATGTAGGAATGTAGGTCCTCAGTCTTTCTAGCAATGTTCCTTTAATGACTTTTAGAAGCCTCCAAACCCACAGTTCCTCCTTTGCAGCATATGACTTTGCGTCCTACTTCATAGAGAAAATAAATGCTATTAAAGAGACACTATTAGAGCACTCTAAACAAAACTGCATTTACAGGCAGCTAAAATGGAAGGAGTATGACTGTTCCTCTGTAAGGCTCTAGTTCCATCCTGTCGACATCACTGGGGAGACTGCTCCATACATGATCCATTTCTCCTCCTGTATCTTTCTTTCTTTCTTTTTTCTTTTTGAGACAGGGTCTCACTCCCAATGCCCAGACTGGAGGGCATTGGTGTAGTCTTGGCTTACTGCAGCCTCGATCTTCTTGGCTCAAGAGATCCTCCCATCTCAGCTTCCTGAGTAGCTGGGCTACAGGTGCCCACAACCACGCCCGGCTAATTTTTGCATTTTTACTAGAGAGGGTTTCACCATGTTGCCCAGATTGGTTTCAAACTCCTGAGCTCAAGTGATCTGCCTGCCTTGGCCTCCCAAAGTGCTGGGATTACAGGTGTGAGCCAGTGTGCCCGGCTTCCTTCTGTATCTTTCACCTCTACCTCTTCACGTTATTGACTTGAGCGATTAAATATGCTAATTTCTTCCATCCTAAAAAACTTTTTCCCATCGTATCCACTGCAGGTAGAGGTTTCAACAACAGCAAAAACATTAGACATCTGCATTCTCAGAGATCCCAAAAGTCTACACCTAGGAAATTATTGAAAGGAAATCAGCACTGTAGATACTTTAAAGATCTGAAATAAAATGATGTTCTTTGGTGATATGGTTTGGCTCTGTCCCCACCAAAATCTCATCTTGAATTGTAGTTCCCATAATCCCCACGTGTTGTGGGAGGGACTAGGTGGAGATAACTGAATCATGAGATCGGCTTCCCCGATCCTGCTCTCCTGATAGTGAGTTCTGATGATATCTGATGGTTTTATAAGGGGTTTTCCCCTCTTTTGCTTGGCACTTCTCCTTCCTGCCACCATATGAAGAAGGACGTGTTTGTTTCCCCTTCCACCGTGATTGTAAGTTTCCTGAGGCCTTCCTGGCCCTGCTGAGCTGTGAGTCAATGAAACCTCTTTCCTTTATAAATTACTCAGTCTTGAGTATGTCTTTATAAGCAGTGTGAGAATGGACTAACACAATTGGAAAGAACACAAATGTCCAGTGAATGTGGATTGGCTAAATAATGGTGCACCCATACAGCAGAATACAATGCAGCCACTAAATAATATGTTTCAAAGGAATGGCATGGAAGTAAACTGACATCTTGTTAAGTGAAAAGCTAGTTATAAAACAGTTTGCAGTAGGTCAGGCATTGTGGCTCACATCTGTAATCCCAGCACTTTGGGAGGCCGAGGCGGGCGAATCATCTGAGGTCGGGAGTTTGAGACCAGCCTGGCCAACATGGTGAAACCCTATCTCTACTAAAAATACAAAACTTAGCTGGGCATGCTGGTGTGCGCCTGTAATCCCAGCTACCCTGGAGGCTGAGGCAGGAGACTCGCTTGAGCCTGGGAGGCGGAGGTTGTAGTGAGCTGAGATAGAGCCATTGTACTCCAGCCTGGGTGACAGAGCGAGACTCTGTCTCAAAAACTACTACCACAACAAAAACCAGTTTGACTCCATTTTCTAGGACATAAGGACATGCATAAAAAATAGTTTACTAATTTAGGGTTGGTGAGTATTGTTAGAATTAAAAAAAAAAATTTCTATTTGGTTGTTTGAGCCCTACCCACTGTAGTAGCAGGAAACCCAGCCTTTCTCTACTGTGGTCCCTGGTATCCTTCCCTTCTTCCTCCCTCCTCCCTTCTTTTTCCTTTCTCTCCTTCCATGGATTGACCAAGAGCCTTGAGCTTGCCTGGGTTCAAGTCCCACATTCTGGCTGTGTGTGTCCCTAAGCTCGTTTTTGGGCTCCTCATCTGTAAAATAGGACCTCTCTTTTAGGACTGTTGTCCTAGAAGATTAATGAAATAATACATGTAAGAACTGAGGACAGTGCCTGCAACACAGCTATCTCTGGAAGATGTTGTTGTTATTATTATTACATAATGTTTTCACTGTGGATATGGTTTGGCTCTGTGTCCCCACCCGAATCTCACGTCTAATTGTAATCTCCACATGTTGAGGGAGGGACCTGTAATTCCCATGTGCTGAGGGAGGGATCTGTAATTCCCATGTGCTGAGGGAGGGATCTGTAATTCCCATGTGTTGAGGGAGGGACCTGTAATCTCCACGTGTTGAGGGAGGGATCTGTAATTCCCACGTGTTAAGGGAGGGACCTGTAATCTCCACGTGTTGAGGGAGGGACCTGTAATCTCCACGTGTTGAGGGAGGGATCTGTAATTCCCATGTGTTGAGGGAGGGAGGTGATTGGATCATGGGGGTGATTCCCCCACGCTGTTCTCATGATAGTGAGTTCTCATGAGAGCTGACAGTTTTAAAGTGTGGCACTTCCTCATTTTTGCACACCCTCTCTCTCCTGTCGCCTTGTGAAGAAGGTGCCTGCTTCCCCTTCCGCCATGATTGTAAGCTTCCTGAGGCCTCCCCAGCCATGTGGAACTGTGAGAGTCAATTAAACCTCTTTCCTTTATAAATTACCCAGTCTTGGGGATTTCTTTGTAGTAGTGTGAGAACAGACTAATACAATTGTTATCAGTTGAATTGTCTCCTCAAAATTCATATACTGAAGTCCTGACCCCTAGAACCTCAGAATGCAACTGTATTTGGAGATACGGCCTTTAAAAAGATAATTAAGTTAACATGAGGTCATATGAGAAGACCCTAATCCAATGTGACTGGTGTCTTCATATGAAGAAGAGATTAGGACACAGACACGCACAGAGGGACGACCATGCGAGGACGCAGGGAGAATGGCCATCTACAAGCCAAAGGGCCTCAGAAGCCTCTGCTTATGCCTTGGTCTCTGATTTCTATCCTTCAGAACTGTGAGGATATGTGCGTCTGTTGGTTAAGCCCCTCCCCCAACCCCGGTCTGTGGTACCTTGCTAGGCAACCCTCGCCCACAAACACAATATTATCACAGAGTAAAGAAGCAGCCAAACTGCATTTCAAACTGGCAGGATTTCCCCTCCTGCACACGCAATGTTTCCAAATGATTGGAAACAATGATGGTTTCCAAATGATTTGAGGTCAGGAGTTCGAGACCAGCCTGGCCGACATGGTGAAACCCCGTTTCTACTAAAAATACAAAATTAGTGGGGCGTGGTGGCGCACGTCTGTAATCTCAGCTACCCAAGAGGCTGAGGCAGGAGAATTGCTTGAACCCGGGAGGCAGAGGTGGCAGTGAGCCGAGATTGTGCCATTGCACTCCAGCCTGCGCGACAAGAGCAAAATGGTGTCTCAAAAAAAAAGAAAAGAAAAACAAAAACAAAAAACAAACAAAAAACCCATCGTCAGAAAAGAAATGAAGATACAGTAGTTCTTAGTGTGATGGGATTGTGGGCAAGCTTCAGGAACATTACCTTGACTTTTGATTTAATCTCATTATGCTCTATTTTCAGTGAACTCTTTTTAAAGAGTACCCTGGGCTGATGTATGGCCAGCTAGTTTTTCGGGCTCCTACCCTGTACCTGCGGACACGCAGATTGCTGTTGTGAGGGTGATCTGTGCTGTTTCCTGCTACTTCGTCATCCGTTCCACTATCATTTGCTTTTTTAAAAAATTAGGCCAGGCATGGTGGCTCACGCCTACAATCCCAGCACTTTGGGAGGCCGAGATGAGTGGATCACCTGAGTTCAGGAATTTGAGACAAGCTGGCCAACATGGTGAAACCTCGTCTCTACTAAAAATACAAAAATTAGCTGGGCATGGTGGTGGGAGCCTGTAATCCTAGCTACTCAGGAGGCTGAGGCACGAGAATTGCTTGAACCTGGGAGGTGGGGGTTGCAGTGAGCCGAGATCGTGCCACTGCACTCCAGCCTGGGTGACAGCATGAGACTTTGTCTCAAAAGAAAAAAATTAATTTTTTTTTTCTTTAGAGACAGAGTTTCACTATGTTGCAGAGGCTGGACTCAAAATCCTGGACTCCAGTGATCCTCCTGCCTCAGCCTCCCGAGTAGCTAGGATTACAGGCACAAGCCAACATGCCTGGCCATTTACTTTTTTAAAAACTAATTTATTAGGCTAGGCACGGTGGCTCACACCTCTAATCCCAGCACTTTGGGAAGCCGAGGCAGGCAGATCACCTGAGGTCGGGAGTTCATAACCAGCCTGGCCAACATGACGAAACCCCATCTCTACTAAAAATACAAAAAATAGCTAGGCGTGGTGGCAGGCGCCTGTAATCCCAGCTACTCAGGAGGCTGAGGCAGGAGAATCATTTGAACCCAGGAGGCGGAGTTTGCAGTGAGCCAAGATCATGCCATCGCACTCCAGCCTGGGTGACAGGGCGGAAGTGTGTCTCAAAAAAAAAAAAAAAAAAAAAACCCAAAAATCACTAATTTATTTTTTACTGAGGTGATAGTCACATAACATAAAATCAACCATTTGTAAGTGAACAATTCAGTGGCATTTGGCACATTCACAGTATTGTGCAACCACCACCTCTGTCTAGTTCCAAATATTTTCATCACCCCAAAAGGAAACCCTGTACCCATTAAGCAGTTGCTCCCCATTCCTTCCTCCCCTCAGCCCCTGGCAACTATCCATCTGCATTCTGTCTCTTTGAATTTACTTACTCTGTGTATTTTATATAAATGGAATCATACAATGTGTGACCTTTTGTGACAGGCTTCCTTCACTCAGCATAATGTTTTTGAGTTTCATGTGCACTAGACCATGTACCACTACCTCATTCCTTTTCATGACCAAATAATATTCCATCCTATGGATATGCCACATTTTGTTCATCATTCATCAGCTGATGGACATTTGGGTTGTTTCCACATCTGGCTGTAGTGAATAATGCTGCTATGAACATGCATGTACAAGGTATTCATTTAAATTCCTGCTTTTAATTCTTTTGAGTTTATACCTACAAGCAGAATTCCTAGGTCATGTGATAATTCTATGTATTTACTTCTTATTATTTTTTGACATGGAGTCCTGCTCTGTCACCCAGGCTGGAGTGCAGGGGCATGATCTCAGCTCACTGAAACTTCCGCCTCCCAGGTTCAAGTGATTCTCCTGCCCCAGCCTCCCGAGTAGCTGGGATTATAGGTACACACCACCATGCCTGGATAATTTTTGTATTTTTAGTAGAGACAGGGTTTCACCATGTTGGTTAGGCTGGTGTCGAACTCCTGACCTCCAGTGATCTGCCTGCCTTGGCTTCCCAAAGTGCTGGGATTACAGGCATGAGCCACCGCGCCCGACCCTTCCATATATTTCCTATGTGCATAAAATATCTATCACCCTTCCCTGTTGTACATAACTTGGAGCAATGGTGTTCACTGCTGTGCAATCTACTTCTTTTGAGTACAGTTTAATCTGTGGGCGGTCTGCAGCTAGAAGGAGCGGGCCCCAAGCAGCAAGGGTGGTGTATTGCTGTTGCTGTGTCAGTTTCTTCTCCCTTCTCTGTCTCACCTGTGTGTTGGTCTGGGCGTGATGGCGGCTCACCCTGCTGTCTGCACAGCCCTGTCCTGAACACCAGCTCAAGGGCTTCTCCATCTTGCCCTCTGGCTCTGAGGCAGCCAGTTCAGGAATATGTCTTTATGCTGTGGAATGCCAGGACCCCAAAAGCACTCTGTTCATCCATAGGTCCCCAAACACAGAGCTCTTTTGGACATACTTTGTAGTTGAAGAGCTACCAACTAAGTTAGAGAGGTCATTTATGGTTAGAAAAGCTATCTTTCCCCAAGAATCTCAAGGATTTTACCAACACATCTAGTAGCTTGTTCACTCTTTGAGGACAGGTCTGTGTTTTATTCACATCTCCTGGACAGTACTTTGAACGTAACGGATGATCAGCCCATGTCTGTTGAATGACCACAATGATTTTTTTTTTTGAGACGGAGTCTCGCTCTGTCACCCAGGCTGGAGTGCAGTGGCATGATCTTGGCTCACTGCAACCTCTGCCTCCCAGGTTCAAGCAATTCTCCTGCCTCAGTCTCTTGAGTAGCTAGGATTACAGGCATGCACCACCGCACCCGGCTAATTTTTGTATTTTTAGTAGAGATGGGGTTTTACCATGTTGGCCAGGCTGGTCTCGAACTCCTGACCTTAGGTGATTTGCTCACCTCGGCTTCCCAAAGTGCTGGGATTACAGGTGTGAGCCACCGCGCTGGGCCAATGATGTCATTTTAACTCCCTTTTTCCAAATAAGGTCACATTCACAGGTACAGGGATTAGGACTTCAACATATCTTTTTGGGGGACACATATCAACCTGTAACACCCCAAAGGCTCTTTAAGGTCTAGAGAGCTCTGCCTCCCCTGAGGGGGCTGATCAGGTATCTCTGGGGCCAAGAGATGAAAGACCACCAGGCCTCAGTTCCCTAGAACAGGGCTGGGCACTGTTGTCACCTGGACCAAGACCATGGGCCTGTCCTCTCTTAGTTGTTCTTTCACAGCGATGGCCCTGCTGGCCCTCCCCTTTCTGGCTCACTCCTCTCTGGCCCTCCCTGGCAGCCCTCAGGAACCTCTGTAGGCCCAAGACTTGGGGCTGGCCTAGCCAGGGCAGACCAGCAAGCACACCAGAGCGGGTCATCTTTCCAGAACACACTTCAAGCACAGTGGCTTTTTAATATCTAAAACCTCGAGTCTGAGTTCCTCTGCTGACCTCAAGGCACCTGCTCGTTCAACTTTCCCCACTGCTCCTCCCCGTGCCAGCCCCTTCTGGTCTCTTCAGGGCCCCTCTGTCTGGGTTAGAAGAGATTAGGGTCATCTTGCCTTATTTGTTAAATACTCGTCTCTCTGTCCTTCTGGCTTTGCAAATCATACCTATCGTACAACGCCCAATTCTAGACCTCTCCTTTTAAAGCAGGCTTCCTTTTTGAGAGGAGCTTTGCAGGTTCACAGCAAAATCGAGCAGCAAGTACCTTCCTCATGTGCTCAAGCTTCGTTGTAAACACTGATCATCCTGTCAGACATGCCTCCTTACCCAACATATGATTTTCATTTGTTTAAACTGGGACATTAAAAAAACATAAAAGGCTGGGCATTGTGGCTGACGCCTGTAATCCCAGCGCTTTGGGGGGCTGAGGCGGGTGGATCACCTGAGGTCAGAAGTTCGAGACTAGCCTGGCCAACATGATGAAACCCCGTCTCCACTAAAAATACAAAAATTAGCTGGACGTGGTGGCAGGCACCTGTAATCTCAGCTACTCGGGAGGCTGAGGCAGGAAAATCGCTTGAACCTGGGAGGCAGAGGTTGCAGGGAGCCGAGATCGCACCATTGCACTCCAGCCTGAGTGACAAGAGTGAAACTCCGTCTAGAAAAAAACCCAGAAAACATAAAAGAATTGAGAAGAATGAAATCCACACAATGAGATAAGTTTCATCGCAAGTTTTACTGAATACATGTTTTACTTAGACATACCAGATATTACAAGTAATATCATAAATGACAGTGTGTTTCAGTTGTAAACTCTAGAGTCTCATCATCGGGAGCACACAGCAGACAATGGTCAGGGAAACATCTCTATCCAGATCCTCTGGGGATCTTCGTCTCCCTTTAGAACCTGGTGGCTTGTCACTCCGTGGTCCTCTCCTGGGCCCCACACCAGTGCACAAATGCTGCACAGATTCCTGCAGGTACACGTGGAACTTGGGCTCATGATCAAAGAGAATTCTCAGCCTGTCTGCTGGTGTTCAAAGTTCAGACTTCAGATTACCAAGTTTTCATCAACTGTTATTTCCATAACTTCAGCTATTTCTCTTTTTTCTTGCAAGAAGGGATTTCACAATCTACACAAATTTAGAGGTGTGACTCTTCAATTCTGCAAAATTCTTAACTACTGCCAGTTCTGGAAATCCTTGTGGCCTCAACAGAATTCTGGAGCTTTCTTACTTTATGCCCACGTACCTACATGTGGATTACGAAGACTTCTGTTATCTCAGGCTGATTTACCTTTTCCCTAGAACATCAACAGCACAGTTTAAAACACTGTCTCAGCCTGGCATGGTGGCTCATGCCTGTAATCCCAGCACTTTGAGAGGCCAAGGTGGGTGGATTGCTTGAGCCCAGGAGTTTGAGACCAGCCTGGGCAACATGGCAAAACCCCTTCTCTACCAAAAATATAAAAATTAGCCAGTCTCATAACCTGGTCTCAAAATAAATAAATAGATAAAAATTTTAAAAAGTATTTTAAAAAATCTCGATCTCTATCAGCTCCCACCAGTTCCTAACAAAATCAATTTCACCTACTTCATCTTCCTATTTATTAATGCGCAACCTATTTGCTTAGAACTTTAGCATTTTCCACGCAAGTTTTCATTTATGTCAAAGATTTAAAGTGATACAGGCAACAATAATTTTAGAGAAATCTCATTGCTTTATTACTAACAGTATTTAAAATTTTTAGGCTAAAGTTTAAAAATCCTTACTATTGATGGATTACTTTTTAAGTTAGGAGTTCCTTTATAGATACTGTGGTTTGAGGCACCGATTTCATGGTACTTTATGTGCTGAGTGGTTGTACGGGCTCACATAGGACTGAAGCCATAGCTTCCTGTAGAGACTCCATCTGCAAGTACAATGCCAGCTCCGAAATGGCATTTGCACGAACAATTTCCATACAGGATCCCATTTAGTGAGCTCTTATTTTGTTAAAGGTGCCTTATGTTCTCTTAGTAACATTAGTTAATCATTAATATAATGGAGAAGGTGCTTTCAGAGCATCTTGGTAAGGGGTGTTTTCTTTTATCCTAACATAAATCACGTTGGCAAAAAAGCATGGGATCAGATCAGTTTCATGCTGGATATTCAGAGAATATGAAACATTCAGGCATGCAAGAATTCAACAATCCCTCCAATCTTCATTTTCCTGGAAGTTTCAGAGCATCCTGTGGGTTTCCTTAAACTTGGAGGTGCTAAGACCGTTCGGAGCTTACGTTTAGGTATGAACTTGTCACTCTCCTCCCAGGCTTGTAAGAGAGAGCAGAGCTAGGTAGTTGGAAGACAAAGTGCCGACAACTGGATCTGAGGACAAGCCCATCCTGGTGCCTGGCCTGATTCTGACTGCTCTCTGGGCATCCCTGGGACCTTGAGAAAGAAAATGCCACGGGGCACCAGATTTCATGGGAGCTGATACAGGAACAATAAATTCCATCCCCCTGTTCATGTTTTGGTGTGGGTTTGGCTTCTGGAAAAAACAAACAAACAAATAAAGTGGGTTAAAGGGTGGAAAGATGGTGATCAGTAAGCTACTAATTTGTTCTCACATTTATTTTGAGGCTACTAAGTAGCTGTCAGACACATGAAATAGCCTAAAGATTATAGACAAAGATATTTTGGAAATTTTGGCAACATTTGCTTTTAGAATTAGTTGGTTCCAAAATTTTAAAACACATCATTTTAATTTTTATTAGCTTTATCATTCACATGTAATACACTAATTCAAGGTTTACAGTGGTTATCAGTATATTCAAGGAAATGTGCAACCGTCACCACCGTCAATTTTAGAACTTTTTCATCATCCCCCAAAGAAATCCTGTACCCATTAGCGGTCACTCCCCATTTCTCCCTAAGTCTCCCCAGGCAACCACTAATCTACGTTCTACCTCTATGGATTTGCCAATCTGGACATTTCATATAAATAGCATCATACATGTAGTATTTTGTGACTGAATTCTTTCACTTAGCATGATGTTTTCGAGGTCCAACTATGTTGTAGCATGAATCAGGACCTCATTCCTTTTAATTGCCCAGTAATAGTTCATTATATGGGTAGACCACAAATTATTTATCCATTCATCATTTGGTGGACATTTGGGTTGTTTCCATTTTTTGAGTATTATGAATAATGCTGCTATGCATGTATTTGTGTACAGAGCTTTTGTGTGGACACATATTTTCACTTTCTTGAGAATATACCTAGAAGTAGAATTGCTGGGTCATTATGTTAATTGAAATCAATCAGGCACAGAAAGATAAATATCACATGTTCCCCTTATATGTGGAAGCTAAAAAGAAAACTTGAGTCCATGGAAATAGGGAGTAGAACAGTGAGTCTTAGGGTCTGGGAAGAGTGGTGAGGAGACTACATGGAGAGGCTGGTTAATGGATACAAAATGACAGCTAGAAGAAATGAGTTCTGCTGATCTGTAGCACAGTAGGGTGAAAACGGTTAACTGTAATTTATTGTATATTCTCAAAAAACTAGAAGAGAGGGTTTTGAATGTTTATGGCACAAGAAAATGATAAATATTTTAGGTGATGATATGCTGATTACCCTGATTTGATCATTATACATTGTACACATGTATGGAAATATCATTCTGTATCACATAAATATTATGTGCCGACTAAAAATAAAAGGGAAAAGATCTAGTAAGTGTTTAATATTTTGAGGAAGTGTCAAAGTGGCTGGCATCATCCTGTATTCCCACTGGCAATGCATGAGGGTGTCAATTTCTCCACATCCTCACCAGCCAGCGCGTGTTATTACTTGCCTTTTTAGTTATAGCCATCCTAGTGGGGATGAAGTGGTTTTAATTCTGGCTTTGATTTGCATATCTCAAATAGCTAATGATGTTGAGTATCTCTGCATGTACAGATTGGCTATTTGTAATCTTTTCTGGAGACATATCTATTCATATTCTTTGCCCATTAAAAACATTGAATTATTTATTGAGTTGTAAGAATTCTATATTTTGGATATAAGTCCCTTATCAGATATGATTTGCAAATATTTTCTCCCATTCTGCAGGTTGCTTTACTTTGTCGATAATACATTTTATAGCATAAAAGATTTTAATTTTGATGAAGTCCAATTTCTCTATTTTTTCTTTTGTCATTTGTATAGTTCCAACATTTTGAAAGAAATATCTAGCTCTTCAAGGTAGAGATGAAAGAGTTTCAACTTATAGATCTGATGGGAAGTTCATTATTAATGCCACACTTAGAAGATGAGGACATAAGATACTTAGAACCAAGAAATAAGAAAACAGCAATGGAAATTAAAAAAAAAAAATCACTGGCTAACTTCAGTTGACTACAAAGATCTCTGTCAGTCATGGTCCAGGCCGGAAGCAGGTGGAATATTCAGAAGGTCTGACTGGGGAGAATTTAATCAAGGGCCTTTTCTATAGAGGCATTGACAGTGCAAGGAATCCAGGCATTATAATGAAGCCCCCAGGGCTGGCAAGGCTGCAAGGTTGCTATTCCAGTGTGGTGGACAGGGAGGGAGCAGGTAGGTACTGAAAGCTAGTGAAATGGGAGAGTTCCCTGATTCCCCCTGCAGCACATGCAACACGGGTGTGGCTCACCTGCTTGGTCTCCCTGCAGCTCAAACCCCTAGGGGGAGCATGCAGACTGGCAGGTGCAGATGCCAGGATGAATGCTTTGGGCTCTTGGCCCTGCAGCAATGTCTAGGGGTGGGTGTCTGCAACTCCCAAAGCCCAGGTGGGCACATGTAACCCAAGCTCTTTCGGATTTGCCATCTGCAGGTGGCTTGTGTGCTAATCAGCTCAATGGGCCCTCTGCCTTATTGCAAGGGCAGAGGGCCAGTGTGACAGCCTCTGTATCCTGAGCTCTGGTCCAGTGTCCCAGAAGAATCGGATCACGCATGGGCTCGAAGGATAAGTGCAAGTTTTTGTTGAGTGATGGAGGTGGCGCTCAGTGACATGGATGGGGAGGCGGAAGGTGGAGGGGTGGGGGAAATAATCTTTCCCTGGAGTCGGGCTGCCCAGCAGCCGGACCCTTCTCCAACCACCCCTGGCCGACCTTCCCTCGGCATCAAGACGTCCCTCTTTTTTTTCTCTGCTGCATTGTTCTGCTGTCACTGGTCTGCTGGTCTCGACATTCAGCTGCTTCTGTGTGTACCCACTAAGGTCTTGGGTTTATATGGGTACAGGATGGGGGGCTTGGTTGGCCAGGGTGGTCTTGGAAAATGCAACATTCAATCATGAAAACAGGAGTGCCTGTTCCCACTTAGATCTGCGTCACAGGCTTGAGGGTGGAGCCCTCACCAGGGACCTGGCACTTCTCTACCCAGCACTTCCCTGCCCAACTCCCACGTCACTAGTTATAGGAGAGGACTGTTTTGGGAAAGCCATAGCTTTTGCTAGAGGAATATGGCTACTGCCCACCTATAGTCTGGTAAGGAGCACGCTGGAGGAATCATACCTCCAACTCTCTTTCCTCTCACTCTGTCATCTCCTGCCCATACCATCTTAGCCGAACCCAACTCACATCAGGAACAAGGTGGCCTAGTTGATACAGTCCATAAGGCCAGCCTCTGGGGCCACAGAACAAGGAGGTGGAGAAGAATGAGGGGTGGATTGTGGAGCAGAAGGAGAACATCCAGTGAAGTCACTAGGTGGTAAATCACACACTTTGTCCTTTTGGTGGGCGAGCAATTTACACTGAAGATAATGCCCTCATCTTGTTTTTTAACTAGCCCTGCCCAATGCTGTCCCTTTATCCAGGAATGCTTGTCCCCCACACTATGTAAAATTTGATTTCTCACAAGGCTCGGCCCAGAAGCCACCTTCTTTTTGCTGCCATTCCTCATAATTTGCTCAGAAGTGATCTCCCTCCTCAGAAGTTGTATTAGTCAGGGTTCCCTAGAGCGACAGAACTAATAGGATTTATATATATATATAATATATACACACACACACATATATATTTGTGTGTGTATCTATATATATATATTATATGAAGGGGAGTTTATTAAGTAATAACTCACATGCTCACAAGGCTCCACAATAGGCCATCTGGAAGCTGAGGAGAAAGGACAGCCAGTCCAAGTCCCAAAACTGAAGAACTCGGAGTCTGATGTTCAAGGGCAGGAAGCATCGAGCACGGGAGAAAGATGTAGGCTGGGAGGCTAGGCCAGTATAGTCTTTTCACGTTTTTCTGCCTGCTCTATATTCTAGCTGTGCTGGCAGCTGATTAGATGGTGCCCACCCAGATTAAGGGTGGTCTGCCTTTCCCAGCCCACTGACTCAAAAGTTAATCTCCTTTGGCAACACCCTGACAGACACACCCAGGATCAATACTTTACATCCTTCAATCCAATCAAGTTGACAGAATTAACCATCACAGAAGTCTTACTTGTGGATCGAACTTCCCACAAAGTGATTCTACCTTTTATTGTTATTTACAGATACCTCATATGACTCTCACTGTGCAATAAAGTCCAGATGGAACCATTTTTATTTATCTTTGTACCTCTTGCAGAACCTGCACAGTTTCCTGATGGTACACAGTGCCTCAGCTCAGATTGATGAAAGAATGGATTTGGGATCAGGCATTATTAAGTCTTCTTGGAATCTGCTAGCTGGAAGGGTCCTCAGATGTACTTCCGTTTTTAACTTAGCCACTTCAAGCTCCTGCTCAGCGAAGACTCTCCCTCCAGGTGGGCAACACTGTTGGTAGCCCACTCAGCATTTCTCCTTCTTCCTGTAACAGAGCCCTGACTTTTTTCAAGCCTCCACCCTCCGCTAAGTGGCCAAGTATCAGAGGGAAAGCTTATCCTGGGCTGAAATAATTTAAGGATAATATGTCCCCTTTTGTCAAGAATTGGTTTAGAAATGGAAATGTGACCAAGTTGTGGCTGCAGAGCCTGGAGGAGAGATTTGCTTGTGATTTCCAAGGAAGTCCTTGCTCCCTCCTTAGAGAGAAAGTCCAGTTGTTATTGGCAGCCACTTTACACCTAGGAGGACAGCCAACTTCAAGATGAAGATGTCAATATAGATTGTGGGCTGGGATTTGAAAATCTGGGCTGTTGCTAACATCATTGGGGGTAACCTAAAGTCTGCTTTATCTCTGAAATTCTCTTTTTATGAATAAGTATATTTCCTTTTTGGAAAGACCTTTGAGTTGGGGTTTCTGTTACTCTGTATCTGAAAGGAGGCCCATATACCCTGCCATGGTTTTCCTCTTCAACTCTGCTGATATAAGAGCCAAAATATAATTGAAGAGCTCTATGAATGTTTAGGCTAGCTCTGTGCCCAGGAATGTAAGAATGGTTTGTAACAGAGACCCTGTCAAGTCTGAAACATTATATCTCATTTTACTAGTAGCTAGTACTCTGGGGGATGGGAGTTAGTACTGTATTTATTCCAGAATCTTGTTGATGTGCTACCTCTTGTCCATTACATTGGGCCTGATTTTTTTTTTTTTTCAAAACAGCGTCTTTACAATGTGAAAGGTATTTTCTATTTCACACACATGAAAACCCCTTTGCTTCCTCAAGGTAAGAATGAACCTTAAGCTCTGATCCCAGGTAGATCAGCAACAATATTTGCCAAAGCAAAGCCATGTTTCCAAAAGAGGCCTTTCCACCCAGCACTCTTAGTAGGACCTGATGCTTCACACTAGGGAGGCAATAGGGCTGTTTTTACAGCAAATGGACAAGCCACATTCACAGTGAGATTTGTTTTGCCTTTCCTTGCAATTTATTTATTTCCTGAGACAGAGTCTTGCTCTGTCGCCCAGGCTGGAGTGCAGAGGTGTGATCGTGGCTCACTGCAACCTCCACCTCCCAGGTTTAAGCGATTCTCCTGCCTCAGCCTCCCCGAGTAGCTGGGACTACAGGCATGCGCCACCACGCCGGGCTAATTATTTTATTTTTAGTAGAGATGGGGTTTCTCCATGTTGGCCAGGCTGGTCTCGAACTCCTGACCTCATTTGTCTGCCTGCCTTGGCCTCCCAAAGTGCTGGGATTACCGGCGTGAGCCACTGAGCCACCGCAATTTAGATGGGAAGTCAAACCAGCTCTTAAGTAAAGTCCTTGTCGAGTGATTATTGGAGTCACTTTGGCAGGCAAGGGGAGGGGACTTATTATTATTATTTCGAGTTGCAGTCTCACTCTGTCGCCCAGGCTGGAGGGCAGTGGCGTGATCTCGGCTCACTGCAACCTCCGCCTCCTGGATTTAAGCGATTCTCCTGGCTAAGCTTCCCAAGTAGCTGGGACTACAGGCGTGCACCAGCATGCCCAGCTAATATTTTTGTATTTTTAGTGGAGACGGGGTTTCACCATGTCGGCCAGGATGGTCTTGACATCTTGATCTCGTGATCTGCCCGCCTTGGCCTCCCAAAAGTGCTGGGAATACAGGCGTAAGCCACCGCACCCAGCCTGGGGCTCATTATTGACAAAATTTCTGGTTACCTAATTAGTAATTTCCAAGCACTCGTCTTTCTGGGTAGACAGAAAGACTTTTTTCCTACATCTATTTCTACCTTTTCCTACATCTATTTTTTTAAGCAGGAATGGACAAAGCCTTTAATTGGCGTTTGAGAGGGAGTGAGGTAATATGCTGGAAGTAAAGGCAGGGATTGAAAGCCATTTTATTGGGCGCCTGTGGCTGAAGAATTGAAAAAAATCATCAATTAGGAAAGAGAGAAAACTAGGGGTTTACAGCCAGGAAAGAAGGAAGAAAAATATATTAAGAGGAAGAAAGAATATAGGAGTACAAAAGAGAATAAGTGTCAGGCTCGCCTGGATACGATTAAAGAAACATATTTAAACCCGATACGCTTTCTTGTGGTAACAGACAAAACATACATTTATTGGTGGTTCCTAAGTGAAAATATCCTGCAGGACTTTTTTTTAAGGTTGGTCAAAAAACTCAAAGAAAAATATTTTTTGAGTCATATTTTCTAAAGGCTGTGGTCTTCTGATCAGTCAGATAAGAAGCATTTATTGCCTAAAATCAAGCAGGAAGGATCTGTTCTTTCTCTGAAGTCCTGTAGAGGCATAAAACTGACCTCCTAAGCAATTCTTCCTTGTCTCTTTTTAATCAATAAATCTACATTCTAGGGAAATTGACCATTGCTTCCAGACATGTGCGGAGTCCAGAACATGCCACTCCAAAAGAAGGAGGATTGTTGAGCTGAAGACAATTAAGAAGAAACAGATGCAGGAAAGTTCTCTGCCCTCCATTTGCTTAAATGCAGGACAGAGATTTACAAAGATAAAAGGCATCGTGCCCCTGTCTTTTACCAGGGAGAACAAAGGTTAACCACTGAAGACAGTTTTAGACCATTGTCTGCCAGGAGTTGGAGCCAGAGGAATCTACCTGAACATGCTTTACCAACTCGCCTTTATCTGCCAGTTACTTGCTTCCCCGCAGAGAAGCCCCCTCTAGAGACCCAAAGTCCTTTTCCTTTGTCCCGTCACTTCTCTAAAAATCACTATTCTTTGTTGAAGATGCTATACAAGCTGGAATTCAAAGCTACTTCTTTGAGAACTACTCCTTCCCTGGGTGTCTGCCATGTAGGTGTGAAATATACATGTAAATAAACTTGTTTTTCTCTTGCGTGTGTATAAATATTATATATATATATATATTTTAATGGGGTCTATTCCAACTAAGAACCTTATGAGGTGGCCAGATGCGGTGGCTCACACTTGTCATCCCAGCACTTTGGGAAGCCAATGCAGGTAGATCACCTGAGGTCAGGAGTTTGAGACCAGCCTGGCCAACCTAACAAAATCCCATCTCTACTAAAAATACAAAAATTAGCCAGGCATGGTGGTGGGTGCCTGTAATCCCAGCTACTTGGGAGGCTGAGGCAGGAGAATCACTTGAACCTGGGAGGTGGAGGTTGCAGTGATGCAGTGAGCTGAGATCACGCCACTATACTCCAGCCTGGGCAACAGAGCAAGACTCCGTTTTTGTTTGTTTGTTTGTTTGTTTTTAAAAGACCTGTGAGGATTAAGGAAACAGTGATTTTTCTTCCCCTACCCATGATTTTGTGTCTGCTGCATAATTTTTTTTTGTTTGTAATATCAATATTTCTCAAAGTGGTCTGTGGGCTACCAACTTCAGCATCACCTGGGATGCTTGTTAAAAAGTATATGTTGCAGGTTCCACACCAGCTGCAATGACCCAGCATCTCCAGAGGTGAGGTATTTTTAACAGTATCCCAGATTTTAATACATTCTAATGTTGAGAAACAGTGGTCTAGATTTTAAGACAAGATCCATGTCATTTATTTTTGTTCCCTTCTGATGCCTAGCACATAGAAGGTACTTGATAAATATTTTTTGGAGAGATGAATCTAAGAAAAGTGAAACTGTCTAAAAACTTGCCTCCAAATTTCTTTACTGTCCTGTCCCTACCTATCTGCAGAGCGACCCTTATCTGTCTGTTCATAATCTTCTGCATGTTGGGATTTGTGGTGGTGATGGTGGGTGCAACAATGTGAAAGGCATTAGGAGCTTGTCTTGCCCAGATGATTCCTGCAGGATGAACATGGCTGGGCTTCCATCTGTTTAAGCCTCGTTCTCAGGCCATTCTGTTTATCCTATAAACCACCCAGGATCATTTCAAGAAATTACTTTTCTATTTAAATTCACCAGTGTAGTCAGGGTCTGGCCAAGAGATAGTATACACACAAGTTAGTTGAACAGTAAGAATTTAATATAAAAAGTGTTAACTAGGTAAAAATGTGTTCATTATAAAGTTATAACAGGGTAAAAAGAGAACTCTAAGGTCTCATAGAGGTAGCAACTGCAGCTTCCACTCCCAGGGTTAAAGAAACAATAAGAAAGGGGAACAAGTAGGAACTTAGAGGTGGGGCACCTGGAGCCAAAACTCAGAACTTCAAGGTGGGGGCTCTGCACTGGTTCTGGTGAATATGAGATGGGCCGTATGAGGTCGGGTCTGCAAATGCTGGAAAAACTGCAAACTGCAAACCACATTCAAATGCTTCTGCAGAAAGGAAGTGCTGCTGCTGGGGTGAAGAAGCATTGCTAGGATGATACTCACAGGAGCAGTGAGCAGACAGGAGGAAACTCATCCTTTCCTCCTCCTCTGGCCTTGCAGTCTCCCTTTCGCTCCCCTTCTTGCCAAAGGCCAACCTGGGTCCAGCTGGCAAAGCAAAATGCAGTTGTAGCTGCCCCGACATCACAAAGTTGAGCACAGAAGGGAGGAGTTGGAGCTGAGACATCAATGGCTTAATGATGGGCACAGCCAGGTAGGTCACTATTGCTCACTATCTTGGATGCTTTTATTCCACTATTCTCCTCTGAACACCTTGTAATTTGGTCTTAATTCCTGAGATGATTTTGTCTTTTCTTTTACTTTCTTTTCTAAGCTAAATAAATTGTTTTACATCTCCTTTTTGTCTTTTTCTATTAGGAGTTTTTTGTTTGTTTGTTTGTTTGTTTTTTTGAGACAGGGTCTCACTTTGTCACCCAGGCTGGAGCACAGTGGTGCCATCTTGGCTCACTGCAGCCTTGACCTCCTGGGTTCAAGCAATTCTCCTGCCTCAGCCCTCCCAAGTAGCTGTGACTACAGGTGTGTGCCACCATGCATGGCTAATTTTTGTATTTCTAGTAGAAATGGGGTTTCACCATGTTGGCCAGGCTGGTCTTGAACTCCTGACCTCAGGTGATCCACCCAACTTGGCCTCCCAAAGAGCTGAGAGTACATGTATGAGCCACCACACTCAGCCTCTATTAGGAGTTTTTTATTCATGGTAATTTTTTTTTTGTATGTGTGTCTATACATTGCCACTAGTTTAATTATATTTAATTCATGTTGAAGCATGTGCTATATAGTTTTTCTCTGCCTTTTTTTGGAAATATTTTTATTGGTGGAAAAATTTGGATTCTTCCTGTTTTCTTCTTGTGGTAACTTCCTATGGAGGTTTCTTGCCTTCTTCTGTTTATTTTAAAGTGTCTTGGAATTTTTTTAAAAATTTCAGTAGGTTTTTGGGGAACAGGTGCTGTTTGGTGACATGAATAAGTTTTTAAGTGGTGATTTCTGATATTTTGGTGGACCCATCACCTGAGCAGTGTACACTGTACCCAACGTGTAGTCTTTTATTCCTCACCCCCCTCTCACTCTTTCCCCTGAGTCCCCAAAATCCATTGTATCACTATGCCTTTGCATCCTCACAGTTTTGCTCCCACTTATAAGTGAGAACATATGATGTTTGGTTTTCCATTCCTGAGTTACTTCACTTAAAATAATGATCCCTAGGCTGGGCATAGTGGCTCACGCCTGTAATCCCAGCACTGTGGGAGGCTGAGGTGGGAGGATCACTTGAGGTCAAGAGTTTGAGACCAGCCTGGTCAACATGGTGAAACTCTCTCTCTACTAAAAATACAAAAATTAGCTGGGCGTGGTGGCAGGCACCTGTAATTCCAGCTACTTGGGAGGCTGAAGCAGGAGAATTGCTTGAACCCGGGAGGCGGATGTTGCAGTGAGCTGAGATTGTGCCACTGTACTCCAGTCTGGGCAACAGAGCGAGACTCAATCTCAAAAAAAGGAAAAAAAAAAAAAAGAATAGTGGTCCCTAATTCCATCCAGGTTACTGCGAATGTTGTTATTTCATTCCTTTTTATGGCTGAGTAGTATTCCATGGGATACATATATCACAATTTCTTTATCAAATCATTGATGGGCATTTGGTTTGGTTCCATATTTTTGCAATTGGGAATTGTGCTGTTATAAATGTGTGTGTGAAAATATCTTTTTTGTGTAATGACTTCTTTTCCTCTGGGTAGATACCAATAACTACCATCAAATGGTAGTTCTATAAAGTGTCTTGAATTTTTCTTGATCAGCCGTTAACACATGTGTCTAACATGTGTCTATGGAGTGAGTGAGGGATTTGACTGATGAGGTTTCTTGGTTTAAGAATGCTCTCTCCTGTTGGTACAGTGAAGTATGGGTTCTTTAACAAATTACTTATTTTCTGGTGCCTGGGAAGGTCAGTGTATTTCCAATTTTATGACTTCTTTGTTTCTGTGGGATCCATAATTTCCACTGCTTGACTTTCTCTTTTCATTTCAATAGATGCCTCCTCTTCCAAATTCTTACTCAGAAGCGGTGCTGTCCTAATGCTGCCTCCCGGATCCTGTACACTCTCCAGTATCTTTCTTCCTTTTGATTCTCTCTTTTTTTTTTTTTTTTTTTTGAGATAGACTCTCGCTCTGTTGCCCAGGCTGCAGTGCAGTGGCATGATCTTGGCTCATTGCAGCCTCTGCCTCCCAGGTTCAAGCAATTTTTGGCCAATTTTTGTATTTTTAGTGGGGATGGGGTTTCACCATGTTGGCCAGGCTGGTCTCGAGGTCCTGGCCTCCCAAAGTGCTGGGATTACAGGCATGAGCCACCGAGTCCAGCCTCCTTTTGATTCTTTAGTAGCCAGATCAGCCTGATCTCAGAGCTCTTCTGAGATTTCCCCCATCCTGAGCAAGACCCTTTCATTCTGGGCGTGATGTTTTATTTGTGTTCTGCCACCACTAGGAACCTGACTTTCCTCTCATCATTTCTGTGTTCTCATCTGACGGCTTCAGTATGGGCTCTGGGGCTGAGTCTGCTGGTTTTGTATCTTTATTTTCTCCCTTGCGTGTAAATTGTAGCGTTCTCTTTGTGATGATGTTCACGGGCTTTTTTGGATGGTTTCATTTGCTTTTCTTGTTGATCTTTATGCCTTTTGGAGAATACATGGAGAATTTCAGACTTAAGAAGTAGCCATTATCCTATAGGAATCTGGAAAGGATGACTCTTAAAAATATATTACTTTTCTAACTGTGGCTGGTAGATAGACATGTAATTGAGTTCACATACTTATTTTGTATCCAACAGCTTTGATAAATGTTAAAATTAATACAACAGTTTATCTTTAGATAATTTTTGGAATTTTTAGGCAGACAATTACATCATCAGTGGATAAAGGCAGTTTTGTTTTTTCTTTTCCAATTCCTATAACTCTTGTTTCTTTTTCTTGCCTTACTGCCCTGGCCAAGATTTTTGGTACAATTGTGAATAGAAGTGTTGATAGCAGGAATCCTTGACTTTTATTTTTTATTTTTTGAGATGAAGTCTTGCTCTGTTGCCTAGGCTGAAGTGTAGTGGCACAATCTTGGCTCACTGTAACCTCCACCTCCTGGGTTCAAGCAATTCTCATGTCTCAGCCTCCCGAGTAGCTGGGATTACAGAGATGCACTACCACACCTGGCTAGTTTTTGTATTTTTAGTAGAGATGGGGTTTCACTATGTTGGCTAGGCTGGTCTCGAACTCCTGACATCAAGTGATCCACCTGCGTTGGCCTCCTGAAGTGGCTGGGTTTACAGGTCTGAGCCACGGAGACCCACCTTTAACTTATTGTTATCAATCTTAGAGATAACGCCTTCAACATTTTGGTATTAAATATCGTGGTTGCTGTAGATGCCCTTTATCTTATTTTCACATTAAAAAAATAATTTAATGGTGAATTAATACTAATTTTATGAAGCTTTTTCTGTAAAAACTGGGAAAAATCATATAATTTTAATCTCAATCAGATAAACTGACAAAGAGAGATTCGTATAGATTTTCCAATGCTAAACCGCTCTAGCATTCTAGAGATAAACTCAATTTGGGCCGGGTGCTGTGGCTCATGCCTGTAATCCCAGTGCTTTGGCAGGCTGAGGCAAGAGGATCACCTGAGGCCAGGAGTTTGAGATCAGTTTGGGTACCATAATGAGACCCTGTCTCTACAAAAAATAAAAAAATCAGCTGGGCACGGGAGCGTGTGCCTGAAGTCGTAGCTACTCAGGAGGCTGAGGTGGGAGGATTATTTGAGCCCAGGACTTCGAGGCTGTAGTGAGTTATGACTGCAACACTGTACTCTAGCCTGGGCAACAGAGAAAGACCCTGTTTCTAAAACAAAACAAAACAAAAACCCCACAAAAACAAACAAACAAAAAATATGTTCTCTAACCATATTGCAATAAAATTAAAAACTAATAACAAATAACAAGTGGGTTGCTTAAAAAGGCCCATCTGCTCATGCCTGTAATCCCAGCATTTTGGGAGACCAAGGCAGGCGGATTGCTTGAGTCCAGGAATTCAAGACCAGCATGAGCAACATCATGAGACCCTGTTTCTATAAAAAATACAAAAATTTAGACAGGTATGGTGGTACATGCCTGAAGTCCCAGCTACTTGGGAGGCTGAGGTGGGAGGATGGCTTGAGCCTGGGAGGTGGAGGCTGCAGTGAGCCGAGATTGTGCCACTGCACTTCAGCCTGGGCAACAGAGTGAGACTCTGTCTCAGAAAATAAAAAAAAATTTTAAAGGCTCACCTATTTGGAAAATAAATAATATGCTACTAAAGAATCATAAATTTTAAAAGGATTTAAAAATCATAAAAATACAAAATATGTAAAACTAGGTAACAATGAAAACACTATCTTTTAAAATTGGCGGGAAGCCGCCAAAACAGTATTTAGAGAACAATTCTTCACTCAAAATAAATTAGGCAACAAGAAAGGTTAAATCAAATGAACTCAAAGAATGATCTTAAAGAAGTCAATAAGGCTGGGCGCAGTGGCTCACACCTGTAATCCCAACACTTTGGGAGGCCGAGGTGGGCGGATCATGAGGTCAGGAGATCGAGACCATCCCGGCTAACATGGCAAAACCCCATCTCTACTAAAACTACAAAAAATCATCTGGGTGTGGTGGCATTTGCCTGTAGTCCCAGCTACTCAGGAGGCTGAGGCAGGAGAATCGCTTGAACCCAGGAGGTGGAGGTTGCAGTGAGCCAAGATCACGCCACTGCACTCCAGCCTGGGCGACACAGCAAGACTCCATCTCAAAAAAAAAAAAAAAAAGAAAGAAAGAAAAAAGAAGTCAATAAAATGGAGAAAGCAGAAAAATAAAGATGAATCAAGCCAAAAGCTGGTCCTTTGAAAGATTAATAAGATAGAACCCTGGCAAAATGGATCAAGAAAACACAAAATAAGATGAACATAGGCAAAATAAAGAATTGAAATGGGGAAATGAATATAGGTGCATAACAGATTTTTATCTTAATGAGTACCATGAACAACAAACATAGAAAATTTGAAAACCTCATTGACAGTAAAAAGTTCCCAGTATTGCCCTCATATCCTGGCAAGAGGGGTCCCTGCTCTGGGCTTAATTTATTTCATTTCATTTTTTATTTTTGTTTTTTGAGACTGAGTCTTGCTCTGTCACCCAGGCTGCAGTACAATAGCATGATCTCGGCTCACTGCAACCTCTGCCTCCCCGGTTCAAGTGATTCTCCTGCCTCAGCCTCCTGAGTAGCTGCGATTACAGGCACCCGCCACCATGGCTAGCTAATTTTTTGTATTTTTAGTAGAGATGGGGTTTCACCATATTGGCCAGGCTGGTCTTGAACCTGATCTCAAGTGATCTGCCCACCTTGGCTTCCCAAATTGCTGGGATTACAGGCATGAGCCACTGCGCCCAGCTCTGGCCTATTTTAGAGGCTCAGCTCTGACCCTCCTCTGGTTCTGCCTATTCCCAAATGGCCAGAGGTACCCAGAGACAAGAGGATGTGCCCATTGGAGCCTGTTTTTCTACCACAAAACTGCGGAGCAGGGGCTGTGAAATCCTCTAAGCAGCTCTGAGTTCATTTCCAGGGATCGAGGAGGCTCTTTCCTACACGCAGCCTGTCCTCCCAAAGTGGCCAAGGGGTGGCTGTTTATGGGCGTGTAGATGGAGTTTGGACACGTAAGCTGCATGTCTGTAGACACACTCAGGAGGTCCTTGAGGTGCAGGGCAGAGCTGGAGATGGGAAGAGAGTAGTCGTGCTGCAGGTCAAGGGCCAGCTCTCCACAGCCACCCACATTCCAGGGTGGACTTGAAGAAATCTGAGAATTCTAGGCTGGGCACGGTGGCTCACGCCTGTAATCCCAGCACTTTGGGAGGCCGAGGTGGGTGGATCATGAGGTCAGGAGTTCGAGACCAGCCTGACCCACATGGTGAAACCCCTTCTCTACTAAAAATACAAAAATTAGTGGGACGTGATGGTGCGCACCTGTAATTCCAGCTACTTGGGAGGCTGGAGGCAGGAGAATTGCTTGAACCCGGGAGGTGGAGGTTGCAGTGAGCCAAGACCATGCCATTGCACTCCAGCCTGCGTGATAGAGCAAGACGCTATCTCAAAAAAAAAAAAAAAAAAAAAATCTGAGAATTGTCAATTTGAACCTGGCCTTCGAGGTTGTTATACAAGCATTTTCGTCAAGGTAGGAGGATAGACAATATTTAACAGTTTATTCACATGACTTCGAACTTTTTAATATTTAGACATATTGTTCAGGGGTTTCATTTGTGTTCTTGTCTCAAGCCCTATAATGTTTGAGGTAGACTCGTTTCTTAAGATTTCAGATTTATAGGAATTAACACTATGATATTAGGTACTAAGCTGTGGGAGCAGTTTGCCATAATTTAGAAAGTAGACCATTCTGAATCTGGCTCAATAATTTCATTCCTGGCCAGGGGCGGTGGCTCACACCTGTAATCCCAGCACTTCGGGAGGTGTAGGTGGGTGGATCACTTGAGGTCAGGAGTTCAAGACCAGCTGGCCAACATGGTGAAACCCCGTCTCTACTAAAAATACAAAAATTAGCCGGGTGTGGTGGCGAGCGCTTATAATCCCAGCTACTTGGGAGGCTGAAGCAGGAGAATCACTTGAACCTGGAAGGCGGAGGTTGCAGTGAGCCAAGATTGTGCCATTGCACTCCAGCTTGGGCAATAAGAGTGAGACTCTGTCTCAAAAAAAATAAATAAATAAAAATTAAAAAATAAATCAATAAATAATTTCATTCCTGGATATATTCTTTCTCTCTCTCTCTCTATATATATATGTATATATGTGTATATATATGTATATATGTATACATATATGTGTATATATGTGTATATATATGTATATATATGTATACATATATATGTGTATATATATACATACATATATATATATCCAGGAATGAAATTATTTATTTTTTTGTATATATACATATATACGTGTGTGTGTGTATATATATATATATATATATAGAGAGAGAGAGAGAGAGAGAGAGAGAGAGAGAGAATATAGGTTCACTTATTTGCAGAGTGCCAGTTCTGCTATAAGAAGGAAGAACTTGCACCAGAATGTTATAAATTAACTTTATTATGCAACATAACGTCAAGTTTAGCTGATGTTTGTTTCATAGTAAGATTTTCTTGATTAAGGAAGCAGGGCATTGATTTACTAGAAACAAACAGTTCTCAGACCATATTTTGAGTAGCACTGTCCCAGAGAAAGTTTTGCTTAAGTGCCAGAGTTGTCATGTACCAGGATGTTTCTGTTAGTGTTGTTTGTAATCTAATTGTTGGCAATTGTGGCAACAATCTGGGAGCAACCTAAGTGTCCATCAACAAAGGAGTAGAAAACCAGACTGTGGGATGTTTATAGAATGGCACACAAAAACAGCAATGAAATTGAGGGAACTGAACATTTCAATATGGATGCGTTTCATAAGCCTCATATAAGGGGTGGGGCAGGAGAGGAGAAAGGCAGATTGCAAAATAATCAGTGTATAATACCACTGATATAAAGCTGAAAACATGCAAAAATACACTGTGTTGCTTAAGAATACATATATAAGTAGAGTATAAGAAATGCAAGGGAGGCTGGGTGCCGTGGCTCACGCCTGTAATCCCAATACTTTTGGAGGCCAAGGCGGGAGGATCACGAGGTCAGGAGATCGAGACCATCCTGGCTAACACGGTAAAACCCCATCTCTACTAAAAATAAAAAAAATTAGCCGGGCATGGTAGCGGGCACCTGTAGTCCCAGCTACTCAGGAGGCTGAGGCAGGAGAATGGTGTGAACCCGGGAGGCGGAGCTTGCAGTAAGCTGAGATCGCGCCATTGCATTCCAGCCTGGGTGACAGTGCGAGACTCCGTCTCAAAAAAAAAAAAGAAAAAAAGAAAAAAAAGAAATGCAAAGGAAGGGAATGATCCACAATGAATTCAGAATAATGGTTACTTTTTGGGAAGGGAGATTGGGAAGGATGAGGCTAGTATGCTGGATAGTAGCATGAAGACTCTTGTTATGTTATTTGATGACTTTTGTCTAAAAAATATTTTTGGGCAGAGTGCAGTGGCTCACACCTGTAATCTCAGCACTTTGGGAGGCCAAGGTGGGTGGATCACCTGAGGTCAGGAGTTTAAGACCAGCCTGGCCAATATGGTAAAACCCCATTGCTATTAAAAATACAAAAATTAGCCAGGCATGGTGGTAGGTGCCTGTAATCCCAGCTACTTGGGAGGCTGAAGCAGCAGAATTACTTGTCAGGAGGCATAGGTTGCAGTGAGCTGAGATTGTGCCATTGCACTGCAGCCTGGGTGACAGAGTGAAACTCCATCTCAAAAAAAAAATAAAAATAAATAAATAATATTTTAAATACATTTTGAGAATATTTTAATTATAATTTTTGGTTAAATATATATACATATATATGTATGTATTTTATATATATATGTGTATATGTATCCAAATGAGTTATATATGCATCCAAATGAGTTAAAAACTTAGGTCCACACAAAATATCCACACAGGTGTTGGTAGCAGCTGTATTCATAATTGGCTCAAATTTGGAAGCATCCAAGATGTCCTCCAGTAGGTAAATGAAAAAATAAACTGTGGTACACCCAGACAATGGAATATTACTCAGCACTAAAAGGAAATTGGCTATCAAGTCATGGAAAGGCCTGAAGGAAGCTTAAATGCATATCGCTAAGTGAAAGAAGACAATCTGAAAAGGCCACGGACTGTAGGATTCCAACTATATGACATTCTGGAAAGGACAAAACTATGGAGACAGTAAAAAGATCAGTGGTTGCCAAGGAGTAGAGTAGGGGAGTAAGGGAGTGGGGAAGGAGGAAGGGAGGAACAGATGGAGCATAGAGGATTTTTAGGGCAGTTGATATGGTTTGGTTGTGTCCCCACCCAAATCTCAAATTGAATTGTACTCCCATAATCCCCAAGTGTTGTGGGAGGAAGCCAGTGGGAGATAATTGAATCATGGGGGGCAGTTTCCCCCATGTTGCTCTCATGGTAGTGAGTAAGTCTCATGAGATCTGAGGGTTTTATCAGGGGTTTCCGCTTTTGTGTCTTTCTCATTCTTTCTTTGCCTGCTGCCATCCATGTAAGACGTGACTTGCTCATCCTTGCCTTCTGCCATGATTATGAGGCTTCCCCAGCCATGTGGAACTGTAAGTCCAATTAAACTTCTTTTGTAAATTGCCCAGTCTCAGGTATCAGCAGCGTGAGAACAGACTAATACAGCAGTGAATGAGACTGTAATGGTAGATGCATGACCTTATGTATTTGTCCAAACACACTGTAATCTAAACTATAGACTGCAGGTGATAATACATCAATGTTGGTTCATCGGTTGTAAAAAATCTACCACTCTGGTGGGGGAAGTTGATAGGGAGGGAGGCTGTGCATGTGTGAGGGCAAGAGGTACCAGAAATCTCTATTTTCTGCTCACTTTTACTGTGAACCTAAAATAGCTCTAAAAATATAAAGTTTATTATATAAAAGTATATAAGTCCACGTTTCTGTGAAGGCAGTTCTTTTTTTAAAACTCAAACTCTGCATCAACTGCAGTATAGAGATTATAACTGGAATGTTTAATGTTAACCTAAAATATATTTGAAAAAAAAATTAATTGCACACAACATGTTGTAATTTTGTAGTTACTCATTTTCTTGCCAGTATTCTCGGTAAACTGTGATCATGGTTAAACATTGGTTAATGTGACCAATTTAATGGTTATGACCTGGGTAAGCCACAGCATCCTCTCATAAAATGAAGTCCAATCAGCTTTAAGGTCAAGGTAAAAATAGGAATAGCATAGGTTAAAAGAAGCAAGCAGGCCAGGCACAGTAGCCTGCTTGATATATATATATATATATATATAAAATATATAATATTTACATATATAATATATAATATATAAAATATAATATATAATACATTATATATTATATATTTATATATTATATAGAATATATATTATATAATATATATTATATAATATATATTCTATATAATATATAAAATATAATATATAATATATATAATATATTATATATTTAATATTATATATTATATATAAATTATATATAATATATATTATATAAATTATACCTAATATATAATATATAATATATAATATGTATTGTATTATATATAATATATAATATATAATATGTATTGTATTATATATAATATATAATATATAATATGTATTGTATTATATATAATATATAATATATAATATGTATTGTATTATATATAATATATAATATATAATGTGTATTGTATTATATATAATATAATATGTATTGTATTATATATAATATATAATATGTATTGTATTATATATAATATTATATATTATATATATTACATATCGTATTATATATAACATTATATATAATATATTATATATAATATATAATATATAATATATTATATTATATTATATTATATTATATATAATTATATTATATTATATTGTATATTATAGAATTATATATAATATAATTATATTATATTAAGATTATATTATATTATATTATATGTATATATTATATATTACATAATATATTATATTACATATATTATATGTACATATATTATATATTACATAATATATAATATAATATAATATATAATGATATAATTATATATTATATAATCATATATAATATATAATATATTATATATTATATAATTATATTATATTATATGTTATATTATATACAATATATATTATATATTGTATTATATATTATATATTGTATTATATATAATATTATATATTGTGTTATATATAATATATATTGTATTATATATAATATTATATATTGTATTATATATAATATTATATATTGTATTATATATAATATTTATTGTATTATATATAATATATAATATTATATATTGTATTATATATAATATATAATATTATATATTGTATTACATATAATATATAATATTATATATTGTATTACATATAATATATAATATTATATATTGTATTACATATAATATATAATATTATATATTGTATTACATATAATATATAATATTATATATTGTATTACATATAATATATAATATTATATATTGTATTACATATAATATATAATATTATATATTGTATTACATATAATATATATTATATATTGTATTACATATAATATAATATTATATATTGTATTATATATAATATAATATTATATATTGTATTATATATAATATAATATTATATATTGTATTATATATAATATAATATTATATATTGTATTATATATTGTATTATATATAATATAATATTATATATTGTATTATATATTGTATTATATATAATATAATATTATATATTGTATTACATATAATATATAATATTATATATTGTATTACATATAATATATAATATTATATATTGTATTATATATAATATATAATATTATATATTGTATTATATATAATATATAATATTATATATTGTATTATATAATATATAATATTATATATTGTATTATATAATATATAATATATAACATACATATCTATATTATATGTAATATATATCTATATAATACATAATATAGATCTATATAATACATAATATAGATCTATATAATACATAATATAGATCTATATTATATAGATCTATAAAATATATATAGTATACATATCTATATGATATATAATATATATCATATATAAAATAATACATATATAAATATATAAAATAAATATATAAAATATATAAAAATAAAATTAGCTGGGCTTGGTGGTGTGCACCTGCAGTCTCAGCTACTCAGGAGACTGAAGCAGGAGGATCGATTGCTTGAACCCAGGAGGTCAAGGCTGCAGTGATCCGTGAATGTGCCACTGCACTGCAGCCTGTTTCAAAAAATACAAAACAAACAAACAAAAGAAAACCTGACCTGGTGAATATTCAGAAACTATTAAGTGAAAAGCTGGTGCTCATTGTTAGGTGGTCAGGACTTTCTGCTTCTTAAGAGTCCCCAACTAACCTGCACATTGTGCACATGTACCCTAAAACTTAAAGTATAATAATAATTTAAAAAAAAAAAAAAAGAGTCCCTAATGATTCCCAGGGCCAAGCATGTTCAGATGGGGATGCTGTCTTGCGGCTCACTGTTGTCTCATGTAAGCAGGAGTTGCTGGGAGTGCAGGCTGCAGGCTGCACTTGCTGTTGGGTTCCTGAACCATAACATTAACATAGGCATTGTTCTTCTTTTGAATAGAAGACAAATGATCCACAGTGGTACCATGCCAAAACTCACTCTGTAAGGATATAGTGGTCTGAAATATATTGAATATATTCCCAAATTCAAATATATTGAATTTCATCATATTTTCCCTAAACCATTTGGTTTCACATTTCCCTAAACAATTTGGTTGGATTATATCTCCCTACAAACTGTCACCCTCCTTCTGCCAAGCAAATGAAATGATAACTGTTCTGCATTTTACTTCGGTGTCATCTTAGTACCCTTATTGGTAAGTTGGTATCATCTTTCCTTGTACTTCTTGTATTAGGCTGTTCTTTGCATTGCTGTAAAATACCTAAGGCTGGGTAATTTACAAAGAAAAGAGGTTGGCCGGGCGCGGTGGTTCACGCCTGTAATCCCAGCACTTCGGGAGGCCGAGGCGGGCCGATCACAAGGTCAGGAGATCGAGACCATCCTGGCTAACATGGTGAAAACCCGTCTCTACTAAAAAATACAAAAAATTAGTCTGGCATGGAGGCGGGTGCCTGTAGTCCCAGCTACTCGAGAGGCTGAGGCAGGAGAATGGCATGAACCCGGGAGGCGGAGCTTGCAGTGAGCCAAGATCATGCCACTGCACTCCAGCCTGGGCAACAGAGTGAAGACTCTGTCTCAAAAAAAAAAAAAAAAAAAAGAGGTTTAATTGGCTCATGGTTCTGCAGGCTATACGAAGCATGGCATCTGCTCGGCTTCTGGGGAGGCCTCAGGGAGCTTTCACTCATGGCGGAAGGCAAAGTAGGAGCAGGCACATCGAACAGCAAGAGTGAGAGCAAGAAAGCAAGGGAAGGTGCCACACACTTAAACAACCCGGTCTTTTGAGAACTCACTATCGCAAGGACAGCACCAAGAGGATGGCGCTAAACCATGACAAATCCACCCCCATGATCCAATCACCTGTCATCAGGCCCCACCTCCAACACTGGGGATCACATTCCAGCATGACACTTAGCAGGGCAAATATTCAACCATGTCACTTCTTTTCCAGCAGGCATCTCTCTGGGCTCTGACCCTTTCCCGGGAGTCTGTTTTTACAATCTCTTCCAAACAGGCTCTTTCCCCCAACCCTGGCTTCATGCTCAGCCTTTCCTAAATGCATTAAACACCGAGTCAGAGGAAAAGCATTTTGACTTCAAATTAACATTTAAGATAAAAACTAACTTTAAAACATGTTATTATGAAGGCAATATAGATTCTCTATTTAAAGAAATTCAGGCCGGTTGCAGTGGCTGACATCTGTAATCCCAGCAATTTGGGAGGCTGAGGCAAGCAGATCATTTGAGGTTAGGAGTTTGAGACCAGCCTGGCCAACATGGTGAAACACTGACTCTACTAAAAATACAAAAAAGTTAGCCAGGAGTGGTGGCAGGCACCTGTAATTCCCACTACTTGGGAGGCTAAGGCAGGAGAATCACTTGAATCTGGGAGGCGGAGGTTGCAGTGAGCCAAGATTGAGTCATTGCACTCCATCCTGGGTAACAAGAGTGAGACTCCATCTCAAAATAAATAAATAACAAAAATAAAGAAATTCAGAACGTCTGAGCTTTGGAAAAATAATATGTAACCCATAGTGCCATCCATAGACAACCACTTTGAGACTTTGCTTTATCTTCCAGTGATCTAATTAGATTGAAATCATATTAGCCAGGCATGTTGGCTCATGCCTGTAATCCCAGGACTTTGGGAGGTGAGGTGGGCGGATCACTTGAGGTCAGGAGTTTAAGACCAGCCTGGTAAACATGACCAAACCCTGTCTCTACTAAAAATACAAAAATTAGCAGGACATGGTGGTGGGTACCTGTAATGCCAGCTACTGGGGAGGGTGAGGCAGGAGATTCATTAGAACTCAGGAGGTGGAGGTTGTAGTGAGCTGATATCGTGCCATTGCACTTCAGCCTGGGTAACAAGAGTAAAACTCCATCTCAAAATAATAAGATTGAAATCATATCCACCCGGCCGGGCACAGTGGCTCCCACATGAAATCCCAGCACTTTGGGGGGTCGAGGAGGGTGGGTCATCTGAGATCAGGAGTTTGAGACCAGCCTGGCCTACATGGTGAAACCCTGTCTCTACTAAAAATACAAAAATTAGCTGGGCATGGTGGTGTGCACCTGTAATCCCAGCTACTTGGGAGGCTGAGACAGGAGAATCGCTTGAACCCAGGAGGCAGAGGTTGTAGTGAGCCAAGATCACGCCACTGTACACCAGCCTGGGTGACAGAGCTAGACTCCATCTCGAAAAAAAATCTTATCTACCCTATATGCTCCACTCATCCACTTGTGGCATCCTTTAAAAGGAAGGTTTAGGCAGTGATGATCTTTTCTCACCTTTTTTTAAGCACGTATACGTCATTATCATTTATATTCATCATTCAGAGACTAATTGTATTGGTTCGCATCAAAGTACCCCTGGCTGAGGAGGTATTTTCTTCTTTTTACTCTTCTAATGCTAAATGGGCTTTCCCTGACATGGGCTGTCTGCAGCTGACCTTAGCAGCAGGCAGACACAACCCCCTTGCCGACCCTGCAGTTCATGCTGCTGTTCTCAGGGAAAGGTCATGAAATCCTCTCTGCCCTCGGATGACCAGAGTCATTCTTCATATCAGAAGATACTCTGAGCCTGTGGCATGTGTCAGTTTGGGGCACTGTGCCACAATGAGGGTGTGGGTAAATGGGAAGAACTGCAACATGGGAGAAAACAAATTAGGGCTGGAGAACTAGGTGGGGACACCTGTGGTCCCCATCAAACTGAACACCCAAAGCTGGAGATAAATACAAAGTGGGAGCTCATACTTTAACCAAAAATGCCTGCCTAGCGGGAGGCAGGGGCTTGGGGATCAGGAGGTGTCAAAGATCAAAGACAGGCAAAGAGTTAAAGATCCAGGTCTTGCTGGGCATGGGTGGCACTTCGGGAGGTTGAAGTGGGAGGATCGTTTGAGGACAGGAGTTCAAGACCAGCCTGGGCAACATGGCAAGACCCCATTTCTACAAAAAATAAAAAAATTAGCTAAGCCTGATGGCACATGGCTGTAGTCCTAGCCACCTGGGAGGCTCCTCTGGGAGGATCACTTGAAGCCAGGAGGTTGATGCTGCAGTGAGCTATGATTGTGACACTGCACTCCACCCTGGGTGACAGAGCAAGATACTATCTCTAAAACAACAATAACAACAACAACAACAATTCCTGGTCTTTAAAGCGAGAGAAGAGACAAGAATCTAGGCAAGGAGAAGGGAACAGATGCAAAGCTTGTGCCAAAGGGTGACCAAGATAGAGGCTTCCTGTGGACCCATCTCCAGGGCAAAACATAGTCTGAGAACAAGTGCATTCCTTCTACCACACCGTGTGAAAATATACAATTTTTACGCTGGAATTTTTCAAATCAACATGACTCAGGCTAAACACAAGAATACTCAGTGGAGTGTTTTGTGAGGATTCTTTTCCCTAAGAAGATTCCAGGCCTTCTTTGGGGCAGTGAATTAATCTCTGTCTCTCTCTTTACTTAAATGTCCTTAAGCCCAGTTCCATAACACATAGTAGAGAGTCAAAAACATTCGTGGATTGAGTGAATGAATTCTCAAGAGACACCGACTGACTAAAAGAGCAGTTGATTCATCTTCGAATCATTAACTTACCTTATGTCTTCCCGTGGCATATGACAAGTTAAATTGACCTGGACCACCCCTAACGTGGACCCAAACAGCGACTGCCCTCCCACTCAGGCGAAGGTCAATCCGGCGCTTTGCCCCACTTGCTGGAGGGCTTCACATTCACATTGGGGGCCTGGAAGTCTCCAGGGACACTCTTCAAGGCTGAGGCTTTGAACTTCCACTTTCATTTTGGCAAAGTAATTACCTTTTCCTGGACGCTGTCAAGGAGAGCAGCGCTTCAACACCAATATCTAAGATCAAGTCGCACGGATCCCCAGGGTCAGTAGGAGGATTCAGACACAGGCTAGGCGCCTCGCTCCTGACCACTGGATTGGCATCACCACAAGTAAGGTCACAGCTGAGTAGAAAATGCCTGAGGCAAAGTGGGGGTGAAAGAGGGGCCACCGAGCAGTGTGATAGGCAGCCCCTTCCGCCAGCTCATTATCCCCACCTGCTCCTGTCGTCACATATTAGAATCCTAATGCGAGTTTACGGAAAGTCAGCTGGAGCTTGTCCTCCATGTAATTCAGATCACGTTGCCTGCAGCTCTTAGGTACTCAAATAAACAGAAGGACTAATATTACTACTGAAAAAGTAATTAAGGGCATTCATTGTAAAGTAATAATGATTACCTCACCCTCACCATATGGCCAGAACTGATTAACACCTAGAAGAAATTATCTAAAACCTCTACAATCAGAATTAATGTCTCAGGTCATAATGAGAAACATTTTGTAGGGGGGGCTGGTGGGGGAAGGATGAAAAAGTGGTTGGGAGTTTACTAAACCAAGAGGCACAGACAAAATATTGAGGATAACATCCTTTTTCAGGATTTTTCATCTCATTCAGATTAGACAAGTTGTGTTTTTAGTGTAGAACCCATATCACAAATGCAAAAAATATTATAAGATTTACACATTGGAATTGTCACTTAATTGGATGAGTTTTTCCTCCATTGTTTCCTTTATAATGATGAGGAATTGATGGAAAAGTCTCCATCGAGGCTGGCAGTTTCTTAAATCACCAGGGAAGGGCTTAGCCCACTGATTGAAAATCTTTTTATCGTAAATTACTGGTTAAAATGCTGTTTGTTGTCAGGCGTATCATGGAGTGTGATTTAATCTCTTAAGATTAGTTAAAGTGGTAGAAATGTTAGCATTTCTAGGTAATGCCAAACAGGTTAGCATTACAAAAGATGCCTAGAAAGATGCGGACCCATTTGGAAGACAGGGTTGCTGTAAAAGCCAGTTTGCAGGTGCACCGTGGCGTGGCGGGGCTGACAGGTTGCCCCGGGCTGTTCTTGATTAGCGTGTGTGCCATAGGGTCATGTGGTGAAGCATAAGGAAGCAGAATTTGGGATATTTTCCCACCAGAATCCCTAAGATTACTCTGTGTACTGCTGGACAAAGCTTAATGGGCTCAACACCACCCTTGAGGGAAGGCAACAACGGAATCTCTTTTTTCTGCAAATACTTCCTTGGGTGGTGCATCATGATTCCCTGAGGCAGGATTTCCTGCGGCAGAGCTGGAGGGGACGGAGGGGCTGGTGGGGTTGGAGGGGCTGGTGGGGCTGGAGGGGCTGGTGGGGCTGGAGGGGCTGGTGGGGCTGGTGAGGTTGGAGGGGCTGGTGGGGCTGGAGGGGCTGGTGGGGCTTTTGAGTCTAGAAGTGCTGGAGTTCCAAGAACTTGGCCTGGAATCTTAAACCTACATTCGGTCTCTAGCTTTGCCTTTTTACTTATCTGTCTTTGACCACTAGAGAAATAGACAGACCTCATAATATTATTTCCTCGACTGCCTCTTAAAAGTCAAAACCTTAAATTAGGGACACCTCACATTTTGGTCAAGACCAGTGGACTTAGGTGAGAGTAAATCAGAGAATTCCCAAGGAGGAAGAAGTTATTCCTAGACAATGAATGAATCCCCTGGATTTGGGGTGCGGAGTGAGGTGACCAGCTGGTCACCCTGGGGGTGAACAGAGCCAAATGCATAAGCCTCATTGTTGTTTTAATAACCCAAGTTGGATTCAGGGAGTACCTGTGCAATTCTGTGATTAGCACATCGGGCAGTGAGATTTCCGCACGTTGTAGCTGAGAGGCCGGTTGCTGAGACGACCCCTTAGGGAACAGTGGAAAACTCTGCCTCCAGAATGGAGATCTGGCTTTCTCTTCCCCTGCTCAATCTGAGCTCAGGGATTCTGTACCCCTCGCTCTCCGGACAGTTTTTACACCAGATTATCTTCTAATTGCTGTGAATGCAGCCGCATCAGCATGTCCCCATCTGGGGACATTATCAATTTCAAACCTTGGTCAGTCATGAAGCCCCATTGAAGGACTTCATCCTGAAATCCACGAACGAAGAAAGAGATCCTGCAATGCTGTCATCTAAAATGCCTGAAAATGCCAGTGCTGCGACAGATGGCCCTGCTCGGTGTAAGTGACAATGCCCCCAGCAGGCCATTGATTCTGTTTGTGAAATTTAAATATCTGAACAATGACTGATGGTGCTAGGGAGAAGTGTACCTTCAATCCCCCCGACTCCCACCCCTGCCAGGGTTCAGCATATCTCAGTAGTCCTGGTAAAAATAGGTCAGTAAACAGCCGTATTTATGGTGAATGCTTGGGGTCCCTAGGTCATTGAGCCATGAACACTCATGGAACTGAGGTATGGCTGGGGATGGGGTTGGAAATAACTCGTTAAGCAGAAAACAGTGTATTCCACGTGCACAGAATACAGAAGGAACTGAGTTGGCAGCGATCAAGACAGTTCATGGGAGGAACTCAGAGGAAAATCAATGCTTTCTCTCTGTGAGAAAGTTTTGAATGCTTTTCCCTTTAAGGAAAGTGAAAACTGTCATTTAATTTTAAGGAACGTGATCATTATAAAAACCTGGACTCTTTCAAATTACAAAGTTTTGTTTATGAAAGCAAGAGTTTGACATTTCCCTTTAAGATGGAATGGGGAAAACCAGGATTATATTAAGCCTTGTTTATCAACAGCTCATAACAATGTGTGTTTCTGCATGCTTTTTCCTTACTCTGAAATAGGTTTTACTTTGCTTAAATTAGTAATTAGTAAATATTATTGCTTTATTGGTTTAATAATACATGTATTAAAAGCAGTTTATTTTCACAGAAAAAGCCTAATTATTTGGTATTGTATGCTACAAAAGAGAAATGCCATAATTCCCACTGGGGGCTGTGGATACTGGACCCCCATAACCAGGTGCCAGAGTTCACGTGGTGTTCAAAGTCCAAATTATAAGCATAGTGCCAAGGACTCTCAGGACGACTTCTGTAAATCTAAGCCTTCAGAAAAGGGATGGAACAGCAGAATGAGTGCCATCGTGGCTTGGATGGTTGGAGGTGCTTTGGGCATGAAGACCCTCTAACTGTGAAGTTAGAGGCTTCCAGTGTTAGCTCTGTTTTAAGTATATGCACAAAGTCACAGTCTCATAGCTGAGCTATTAAAAATAAAATCAACACCAAGATATACTTGAGAGTGACTCTTTTTAATCACTCAAAACACTTCCTTTTATCATCGATTACACATACCTTTGATCTTTGTCTTGTGTGAAAGTCTACTATAAAAATGTTTATCGTCATTGTGTCTATACTGATGAATTTAAAGGGTCTAGAAAATATTTCAGAAACAAGGTTTTGGCAGCCCCCCAAGCATTAATTAGCATCTGACTTAGAAACACCCATGTGCAAATGCGAAGCTCCAAAAGCGACTTTTGAGTCGCTTTTCCTTCTGTGTTATTGTTGTGTTATTGTTGTATGGATGGCATACAACAATATGTGTTATTGTTTCCTTCTGTGTTATTGTTGTATGGATGGCAGTGGCATGGTGGAAAGACACATGGGCTCTGCAACATTAGGGTTAAGACCCTCCGTGGGATTAGACTGCCCCAAGCAGTCCGGTGTCTATTCTGGGCTCTGGTCTGTAGGCCTCCTGGGGGCTGACAACAGCTGCCTTCAGGCTCTCAGGGTGGGGTCCTTCAAGGAGCAACTGAGCAGCTGCTGTGCTCCATCTTTCTCTTGCCCATCCTGGGAGAGCCTCTTTCCCTCCCCTTGTCCCTTCCTTTCTGGCTAAGAGACCATTCTCCTAACGGTGGGCTTCCTACTTCCTCCTTCAGCATTGGATGCGTCTGTCTCTGCCAGAGCAGTAACAGCCCCTGCCTGGAATATTTGTATTGTAATTTAAAAAACTGATATCTACTGTTTCTTGGGCTCTCTGATGCTAAGTGCTTCAGATGAATTATCCTTCCAAACCACCTCACACTCACAATTCCAGATCAATAAGTTATGGGTTGATCTTAGTGTTACTGGACAGGGATCCAGATCCAGACCCCAGGAGAGGGTTCTTGCATCTTGTGCAAGAAAGAATTCAGGGCGAGTTCATAGAGTAAAGTGAAAACAAGTTTATTAAGTAAAGGAATAAAAGAATGGCTACTCCACAGACAGAGCAGCCTCGAAGGCTGCTGGTTGCCCATTTTTATGGTTATTTCTTGATTACATGCTAAACAAGGGGTGAGTTATTTGTACCTCCCCCTTTTAGATTATATAGGATAACTTCCTGATGTTGCCATGGCATTTGTAAACTATCATGGCACTGGTGGGAGTGTAGCAGTGAGGATGACCAGAGGTTACTCTTGTGACCATCTTGGTTTTTGTGGGTTTTGGCCAGCTTCTTTACTGCAACCTGTTTTATCAGCAAGGTCTTTATGACCTGTATCTTGTGCCAACCTCCTATCTCATCCTGTGACTTAGAATGTCTTAACTGTCTGGGAATGCAGCCCAGTGGGTCTCAGCCTCATTTTACCCAGCTCGTATTCAAGATGGAGTTGCTCTGGTTCAAATGCCTCTGACATTAGGATGACATGGCTTCTTTTACATGTGGCTCTTTACACGAGATGTAGAAAAGTCTCCTGGACTATAGGAAAGACACACAAGCCCAACCTTCATCTGGAGAAAAGGAACTGGGTTTGGCCAGGCTAAACCCCACGTGGCTTGAAGTCTTGGTGTCCCATTCATGATGTTATTCCGTACTGAATAAGCCAGATGCTGAGAAGTCTGATACATGCTGAACTACTGTGTTTTGATGTGAATGTCTTGTTGAAATCCTATGGTCAGATGGCATGGTTGGCAGGAATTGGGAATTTTTCCCAGAGAGAGTGGATATTCCCACCATCAAAGATCTTGAGAAGATCAATAATCCCAGGATGGGGAATGAGGCCTGGGGAAGTGGCCTTTGGCCTGGGAGAGGGCATGGAGAAACTGCCCTTTCTCCGGGCCTCATGGGCCAGAAGGGACCCTGTTGAATAGTCCGTGCCTTACAAATTCTGAAAGCAGTCTTATCTAGAATTCAGTTTTAAAGAATTTCTGTATTGCAATTATTTCCTATTATCCCCAAGAGTAGTGGACATTTGTTTTTGCCCTCCTGATGTTCAACTCACCCTTTTTTGGTAATAGCACCTTCAATTTTCCTGGGGAAGACTGGATTCCCCACTCGTCCCATGGGTTTCAGACAGGGCTGGCCCCATCCCATGGCTTCCTGGGTGCACAAGTGACACAGAGCTGGCCGATGAGAGTACTGTGCACCGCTGGCCATGGTGACTGGTTCATGGCTGAGCATGGGATCCCAGATGGGCCAATCAGAGCCAGGCTTAGGTTCTTGCTAGGACTATCAGGCAGAGTCATCCTCTTACCTTTGGAAGGAATAAGCCTAGAGTTTCTGGGGGCCACCACTTGGAGAATAAAGTACACAGAGCGAAACAGAGCCAAGAAAGAGAGCTTGAATCCTGAAGACATGCAGCCAGGTCTTCAGACTGAAGACCTGAGCCTCTGAATCCAGCCATGCCCAAATTAAGAACATGCCTGTACTTTTTCAGCTTTGTGAACCAAAGAACTCTCTTTTTGGCTGGAGTCAGTTTTGATTGGAGTTTCTGTCATTTTCTTCTAAAGATATCTTATTAGATGTATAAGCTATGTCTCATCTATCACCGTGGGAAGTTCACGAGGGGTCCTTGCCCATGCTTGACTAAAGTGCACTGTGTGAGAACAGCAACAGCTTAAGAAGCTGATGCAGACCCTACAGGAAGTCATCTGCAGTGGGGAGGTGGACAGCGGCAGTCTGAGGCCTGATACCACCAAAGGCTGCAAGCTTTCCACCGGACCGATGTGTGGAGCATGTCATTTTATTTGTAGATCCTCAGAAATACCTGGGAAGGGCATCTAGTTAAGAGGCTCTGGATGTCATAATAATTTGGGCATTAAAAGCTAATGTTTATACCCATGTTCATATCAGCATTATTGACAACAACCAAAAGGTAGACGCAATGCAAGTATTCACACACAGATGAATAAATAAACAAAATGTGTTCTAGCCATACAATGGGGTATTATTCAGCTTTAAAAATGAAGGAAATTCTACCACATGCTACAACATGGATGAATTTTTAGGACGTTATGCTAAATGAAATAAGCCAATCACAAAAAACCCCACAGAATATTTTATGATTGTACTTATAAGAGGTATGTAGAGTAGTCAAATTCAGAAAGTAGAACAGTGGTTACCACGGGCTGGTGGAAGGGGGAAATGAGGAATTCTTGTTTAATGTGTACAGAGTTTCAGTTTTGCAAGAGCTCTGAAGATGGATGGTGGTGATGTTTGCACAACAATGTGGTTCTACCGAAAATGATTGAACTGGACACATAAATACGATAAAGATGGTACATTTTGTGCATGTATATTTTACAACAGTTTTTGTTTTTTAAAGCTAATGTTATCTCATTCTCATTATATTTCAGGCAGCGAGGCCAGTCAACACTTGGATTACACAGCTAAGTGTTTTACATTGTGCCAGGGAGGAACAGACAGAGTTGACTGGGGTGAGAAGGCTGAAAATAGGTTCTAGGTTTCTTCAAGGAGTTTCAGATTGGAGACAGGTCCTGAATCAGTAATGAATATTATAGGAACAGTCCATAAATTTAATTTAGGCTACCTACAAGAGCTAGAAGTTCATTCTTTTCTTTCTTTCTTCCCTCCTTCCCTCCCTTCCTTCCTTCCTTTCCTTCCTCTCTTTCTCTCTTTTGTTTCTTTTGACAGGGTCTCACTCTGTTGCCCGGGTTGGAGTGCAGTGGTGCCACATCATAGCTCACTGCTACTTCAACCTCCTAGGCTCAAGCAATCCTCCCACCTCAGCCTCCCAAGTAGCTAGAATTGCAGGCATATGCCACTACACCTGGCTTTTTTTTTTTGGAGAGATAGGGTCTCACTGTTTTGCCCAGGCTGGTCTCAAACTCCTGGGCTCAAGCGATCCTCCTGCCTTGGCCTCCCAAAGTGCTGAAATTACAGTTGTAAGCCACTGCACCCAGCCCTTTCTGAGAATATTTAATACACTTAGAGGTGAGACCTAGCAATATTGGAGCTACAGTCTTAGTTTTTGTTTTTGATTCTTCCACTGTGAATCTGGATCACCTGTAGAATGAACGTGGTGGAAAGCCAGAGGAACTGGTGAGCCCCTGTGTCATAGTGGGGTAGGTAAGAGTGCTTTGGGAGTAATGAGATCCTTGCTGTAGGGAAAAATGTAGGGAAAGATCTGGGGTTCTTGGTGTTCCTTTCATCCTTTATTTCTTCCCTTCCTTGCTCCAGGCAGCATTTATCCTCTGCATAAAAATTGCGTTAAAAATAATTTTCAGCCTTTAATCCCGGCACTTTGGGAGGCTAAGGTGGGTGGATCACTTGAGGTCAGGAGTTTGAGACCAGCTTGGCCAACATGGCAAAACCCTGTCTCTACTAAAAATACAAAAATTAGCTGGGCATGGTGGCGCTCACTTGTAGTCCCAACTCTCTGAGAGGCTAAGGCAGGAGAATTGCTTGAACCCAAGAGGTGAAGGTTACAGTGAACTGAGATCATGCCACTGCACTGCAGCCTGGGTGACAAGAGCAAGACTCTGTCTCAAAAACATAAAAGAGGCCAGGCGCAGTGGCTCATGCCTGTAATCCCAGCACTTTGGAAGGCCGAGGCGGGCAGATCACAAGGTCAGGAGATCTAGACCATCCTGGCTAACATGGTAAAACCTCGTCTCTACTAAAATTACAAAAAATTAGCTGGGCGTGGTGGCGGGCACCTGTAGTCCCAGCTACTCGGGAGGCTGAGGCAGGAGAATGGTGTGAACCTGGGAGGCGGAGGTTGCAGTGAGCTGAGATCCCGCCACTGCACTCGAGCCTGGGTGACAGAGTGAGACTCCATCTCAAAATAAAATAAAATAAAATAAAATAAAATAAAATAAAATAAAATAAAATAAAACAAAACAAAACAAAACAAAACGAATTTTCAAATGCTTCCCTTTGAAATACAGAGGACCAAAGTGGATAAGCCCTGCTGACCTTGAACACAAGAGGCAGCATGCCAGGACCTTGCATGAAGAGGCCTTTCTCGCAGGGTGAAAAGCGCGCTTACCAGCCTGAGCCCTAGCGGCTTCAGCCTGATGAACTTGGTACTGTGGAGAGAAGAGTGATGGAGAAGGAAAGAGGAAGGGAGATAAGGCCTCAGGGACTTCCAGGTGCCTATCCCAGGAAGGCAGGCTGTCCATATGCTCGAAATATTCCTAGCACAACCTGTAACGATTGTATTTTGTACCATTCTCCAATTAGGTTAGTGACTGTGTATGTTCCATGTGTGACTGTGTACTCTTTCAGGTGGTGTGAGGCATAATGGCAGAATGACATGTATATATTTTATTCCTCTTCATTAAAACAGTGATTCATCAGGTTATGGGTGCACCAAAATCTCACAGATCACCACTAAAGAACTTAATCATGTAACCAACCACCACCTGCTCCCCAATAATCTTTGGAAATAAAAGATTAAAAAATTAAAAAAATTAAAAAACCAAAATTCATCTCTTAAAAAAAAAAAAAGTAATTAAAAATGGTGGTCAGGCTGGGTGCGGTGGCTCATGCCTGTAATCCCAGCACTTTGGGAGGCTGAGGCAGGCAGATCACGAGGTCAAGAGATAGAGACCATCCTGGCCAACGTGGTGAAACCCTGTCTCTACTAAAATACAAAAAAATTAGCTGGGTGTGGTGGCATGCACCTGTAATCCCAGCTACTCAGGAGGCTGAGGCAGGAGAATTGCTTGAACGTGGGAGGCAGAGGTTGCAGTGAACCAAGCTCACACCACTGCACTCCCGCCTGGCAACAGAGTGAGACTCCGTCTCAAAAAAAAAGTAGTCAATGAGATGAAGAAAAAGATAAAAAAGCAAGGGGGTGGAATAGGGACTGATGAAGGCGTGCATTTTCTACCAGTATACACCAGACTGCGTTTCAGGAGGTTACACAATAAGGTTTTATCCACAAGATGAAGTGAAACCCAGGGACTTTAAAACGTCCACATTTATTTTAACACATAGCTCATTTAGGGGAAAGGAATTGAGTTTCAAGAAATTGAAACTTACAGGATTGCTTAAAACCTTGTTGATGGAACTAGAGCTAGAAAAACTCCATTGACCTGTTAAATCAATGATGACCATTCAGTGGGTTTAATCTCAACAGTTTCTGCGGAGCACTTTGTTAAACATCCTGAGGAGCGGTGCCCCCAATGGTCTGGAAATTCTTTGATTCTGAATTTTCAATCAATTAACCTCCTTAAAATCATTTCCCCAGGAAGATATTTTTTAAAAAGTAGAGAGATGATGTGAAGTTTAAAACTGAGTGTCAACTTGATTGGATTGAGGGATACAAAGTATTGATCCTGGGTGTGTCTGTGCCGGTGTTGCCAGAAGAGGTTAACATTTGAGGCAGTGGGCTGGGAAAGGCAGCCCTTAATCTGGTGGCATAATCTAATCAGCTTCCAGAGAATATAAAGCAGTCAGAAAAACGTGAAAAGGAGAGACTGGCCTAGCTTCTCAGCCCACATCTTTCTCCCGTGCTGATGCTTCCTGCCCTCGAACATCAGACTCCAAGTTCTTCAGTTTTGGGACTCGGACTGTCTCTCCTTTCTCCTCAGCTTGCAGACAGCCTATTGTGGGACCTTGTAATCATGTAAGTTAATACTTAATAAACTCCTATATATATATAATATATATGTATATCTCTTATTATATCCTACTAGTTCTGTCCTTTTAAGAGAATCCTGACTAATACCGATGATGAAGAAATAATTCACATTTTAAGGTGTGTTTATTTGTTATGATTTTATCTTATTTTAATTTATTTTTAGAGATGGGATCTCACTGTATCACTCATGCTGGAGTGCAGTGGCACAATCATAGCTCACTGCAGCCTTCAAACTCCTGTGCTCCGGCAATCTTCATACCTCAGCCTCCTGGGTAGCTAGGACTACAGGCACGTGCCACCATACTTGGCTAAATTTTTGGCAGTTTTAATGGTTTTATTTAAGCACAAATAAAATGTGCACATGAGCTGTATATTCATTTTCTTTGCTGCGCAGCCTGGCATTGGGGTCGGTGACTCTGAGAGCAGCTGGGCTGCCCTTTCCATATGGCTTTGCGGTTCTTGGAGGAAACACTGTGAGCGATCTCCGCACAGGGAGATTTGCTGCACATCAGCAGCACTTCCAGCTCCTCGACATTGTGTACCAGGAACTTCCAGAAGCCACTGGGCGGCATGTGCTTTGTTTTTTTGTTCCCATAACCAGTGTTGGGCATCAATATCTGGCCCTTGAATGTTCTCCAAACCCTGTTGCCAATACTTCTGGGTTTCCACCAGTTACACTTAATTTTGACATATTGATCTGACTGGTGCCGGATGAACTTCTTGGTCTTCTTTTTGACAGTCTTGGGCTTCATGAGGGGTCTGAGGTCAGCTGTCATGTCAAGTAGATGGTTATCACCTCCGTAGGCAGCACGGAGGAAGACAGACTGGCTAATTTTTTAATTTTAATTTTTGTAGAAGTGGGGGTGGGGGTCTCACTAGGTTGCCCAGGTTGGTCTTGAATTCCTAGCCTCAAGTGATCCTTCTACCTCACTCTCCCAAAGTGCTGGGATTACAGGCGTGAGTCACTGCATTCAGTTTAGGTGTGTTTATATAGGTGCGGTAATAATCTGTAATCTTGAATTCTTTGAGTATTCTCTCGTATTTAGACAATCATTGCAACATTTAAGCAAATTTGATCTACTAAATTTACTATTATGATTTATAAAAATCACTTAAAAGAGTGCGGAATTTTTGCCTTCTGTGGCAGATGCTGTCATTGCTCTTGGATCCTTTTTCCAATTTCAGGCTTACTAGTTGCAGCGATTTTCTCTCTGACACCCAGCAAGTATCTGCATATGGAGGGTAGTTACTTCTGAGTGGGTCCCAGAGCAAGAGAGGGCTTAGCAGCAGGTCCAAGCTGTGGAACAAATGGCCCTGCTACTGGGGCCATATGGCTCAGCAGATCCCACGATGCTAGAGGAATCCATGCTTGATAAAGACACCATCTCTAGCAAACCCCATTAAGAGCATGTCAGTGTAGACTCCAAAATTCTGAACAAGGCCATGCCACCTGGGGAGGAAAACTATACATCATTGGAAAAAGCTCTTCTTGTATTTTCTCCTTTTGTTGCCATTTTGCCTGTTCAGGACCCTTCCTGCTCACTACCTCCTTCAAAGCAGTCTTAGGAGTACTATTTATTTATTTGCTGTTTTTTGAAATGGAGTCTTTCTCTGTCACCCAGGCTGGAGTGCAGTGGCGTGATCTCGGCTCACTGAATCTTCACCTCCCCGGTTCAAGCAATTCTCATGCCTTAGCCTCCAGAGTAGCTGGCATTACAGGGGTGCGCCACCATACCCGGCTGATTTTTTGTATTTTTAGTAGAGATGGGATTTCACCATGTTGGCCAGGTTGGTCTCGAACTCCTGACCTCAGGTGATCCACCCACCTCAGCCTCCCAAAGTGCTGGGATTACAGGCATGAGCCACCACACCCGGTGGAAAAAGCTCTTCTTATGCTGTTGGGAACTGGTATGGTTTGGCTCTGTGTTCCCACCCAAATCTCCCCTTGAATTGTGATCATCCATCCCCATATGTCATGGGAGGAACCTGGTGAGAGGTAATTGAATCACAGGGGCAGGTTTTTCCCAGGCTGTTCTTGTGATGGTGAGTAAGCCTCATGAGATCTGACGGTTTTATAAAGGGGAGTTTCCCTGCACAAAATCTCTTGCCTGCCTCATTGAAGACGTCCCTTCGCTCTTCCTTTGTCTTCTGCCATGATTGTGAGGCCTCCCCAGCCATGTGGAACTGTGAGTCCATTAAACCTCTTTCCTTTATAAATTACCCAGTCTCAGGTCTGTCTTTATCAGCAGTGTGAAAACAAACTAATACAGGCATGAAGTATATTTTGACTATGGATATCAACCGACATATGACCAGAGAGCCTATCATGAGTTGGCTGCTATGGTGCTGTCATAAAGCGGCGTGAGCACAGAGCGATCTAGGATAACGTAAAAGTGCTGCATCCAGGATAGAGCCTGAGCGTGTCTGGGGCACAAGTAAGTTACACAAAGAGGCGGTCCAGACCCCATGTCATTCAGTGCCCTTGCATCCATTCTTCTCCCAAGCTTCTGTCCATGGCCCTGTGGGGTGCTCCCTATGACCAACTGATGGAGGAAACAATCTGGGCCTGGTTTGTGGAAGGTTGGACTCCTACTGCAGGACTGCCTAACTCAGAAGTGGCCCTGAAGTCTGTGGTGAGTGCAAACTCTCTCCACAGAGCTTCTGCTTCACGTGGAGAAAAGTGCCCCAGGTGAGGATGCACTTGGCCTCCTGAGAAGTGGCTAAGGCTTGCCTGGTTTGTCAGGACCCTGGAAGAAGTGATCTGCGAAGGAGTTTGGGAAAGAGGCCTGCGCGTCGACCTAGGGGAGTCACCCAGTGTGTGAGACTTTTGGTATCATCATCAAGGCCCAGCCAGGAACATCCACTTTAGAGGAGGCACTGGATAAGCAGATGGACAGCACGACTCACCTTGATGTCAGCCAGCCGCCATCCTCAGCCAGCCCAGTGTTCACACCATGGGCTGACCAGGGGAATAACTTTGGTGGGAGAGGTAGAGGTTGTGAATGTGCCTGACAGAATTGGATCACTAAGGCTAATTTGACTCCTGCTCTGCCTGTCAGCAGCAGACACTAATACTGGGCTCCATGACATGGTACAACCTCTTTCTTTCTTTTTTTTTTTTTGAGATGGAGTCTCCCTTTGTTTCCCAGGCTGGAGTGCAGTGGCATGATCTCAGCTCACTGCAACCTCTGCCTTCTGGGTTCAAGCAATTCTGCCTCAGCCTCCCAAGTAGCTGGGATTACAGGTACCTGCCACCACACCCAGCTCATTTTTGTATTTTTAGTAGAGACGGGGTTTCACCATATCGGCCAGGCTGGTCTCGGATTCCTGACCTCAGGTGATCTGCCCGCCTCAGCCTCCCAAAGTGCTGGGATTACAGGCGTGAGCCACCGCGCCCGGCCGACATGGTACAATCTCCTGAGACCACTTAGGCACTTGGCAGCAAGTTGAGTATATTAGAGACTTTCCACCCTAGAAATATGTGGCAGTGATTTCTTTGTGACCAGAATTGGTATAGCTTCCAGATACGGGTTTAAATTTTCCGCCACTACTATCTAAGGGCACACAAAATGCCCAATTTATTGATAGGAGATCTTGCAAAATGCTGGCGTGCATGAAGGGGCTCACTTTTAGCTAAGTAGGTGCAACAGTGGACACATGACCGAGAGATCCACTGGCTGCGCCCCTCTCATGTTGCAGGTCTTTCTCAGGCTGCTGTTCCCCCATCAGCCAGTCTTCGTCCTCCCATGCTCCTAACCACCAGCCAAGTCCATGTATATTCATACCCCGTCCTTGGGGCACATTTCCCTCCATACCGAGCGAAAGTTCTGCACACTGGAAGGCTTTCCCTTCACCACCCCTTCTCAAGGTCACTTTTGAGTTGGGTTCTAGCACAGTAGCAGTCCATTTTTAGCTAAACCATCCTTGAGCCAGGTCCAGCTCCTGACCTGGAAGAATATTGGAGTGTCCTTTTAAAAGCATGTCTTAGAGGGGCTGGTTAGCTCAGTTGGTTAGAGCATGGTGCTAACAAAAGCATATCTTTTTTTTTTTTTTTTTTTTTTTGAGACAGGGTCTCCTTCTGTTGTCCAGGCCTGAATGCAGTGGTGTGGCCATAGCTCACTGCAATTGCGAACTCCTGGGCTCAAGTGATCCTCTCACCTCAGCCTCCCGAGAAACTCATACTACAGACACATGCCGCTGCACCTAGCGAATTTTTATTTTTATTTTTTTAAAGTAGAGGCCAGGCATGGTGGCTCACTCCTGTAATCCCAGCACTTTGGGAGGCTGAGGCGGGTGGATTGCCTGAGGTCAGGAGTTCGAGACCAGACTGGCCAACATGGTGAAACCCCATCTCTATTAAAAATACAAAAATAAGCCAGGCATGGTGATGGGCACCTGTTACCCCAGCTACTCTGGAGGCTGAGGCAGGAGAATCGCTTGAACCTGGGAGGTGGAGGTTGCAGTGAGCTGAGGTCATGCCACTGCACTCCAGACTGGGTAACAAGAGCAAAACTCCATCTCAAAAAAAAAAAAACAACAACAAAAAAAGATAGATAGATAAATAAAGTAGAGACAAGGTCTTGCTGTATTGCCCAGGCTGGTAAAAGCACATCCGAGCCCCCAGCTTGAGAGGACACCTCTGGGGTTGGCTTACTGTCCTTCAGGGAATAGTACATACCTTGGAACCAACCGTCATCACATGTGCTCTGCCCCTGAAGGGTAGCACGTGGACATCTGGGAACCAACGCCTAGAAGTAGGAGTGGCCCTTCTCACCATCACCTTCAGAGACCCACTTGGGAAATGCAGCCTTCCTATACTTGTAACTTTATGTCTGCTGGGTTGTTGAGGGTTTGCAGGGAGGACACTTTCAATAGGGAATACAATACGGTTTCCATTGTACCTAAAGCTGTGGGCGCCAACTGGTGGGGTCATTTGATCTCCTCCTGGCAGTGGACAGCAGGCAATGAGGGAGTCAGTGCACTGATAGGTGACAGGTTGTCATGAGGAGACAGGCTTACTGCTACATGATGGGGGCAGAGAGAGTCATGTTTAGAACCCACTAGGGCACCTCGGCTGGACGCAGCGGCTCACACCTGTAATCCCAGAACTTTGGGAGGCTGAGGCGAGTGGATCACCTGAGGTCAGGAGTTTGAAACTAGCCTGGCCAACATGGTGAAACCCTGTCTCTACTAAAAATACAACAATTAGCCAGGCATGGTGGTGGGTGCCTGTAGTCCCAGCTACTCTGGAGGCTGAGGCAGGAGAATCTCTTGAACTCGGAAGGCAGAGGTTGCAGTGAGCCGAGATCGCGCCATTGCACTGCAGCCTGGGTGACAAGAGCAAAACTGCATCTCAAAAAACAAAACAAAACAAAAATACAACTCACCATGGCACCTCTTACTGCTCTGCACTTACAACTGTGAATAGACAATTATAGCAACTACAATGTGACCAGGGGGTGACAACTAGGGGTGCAGGCTCCTCAGAGATGACCCATCAGACAAATACTGGCCTAGAATGAGGGAAATTTAGAATGGAGAGTAGAGGAGAAAGACGAAAATCAGTTACAGTCTGAGGACCAACCAGTAGAAACTTGTCCCACTCAGCTTTCTCTTCAAAGCTTTTTCTTCTAGAAATTGTGACTAGCCCTTGTCGCAGAGGATTACCTTGACAGACACAAATGGATCTGGCTGGTGCAATGGGTGGGCAGTACTCTACCCATGTTCCCTGTGACCTTGTACTATTTTTGGGCACACTAGTTCCTGAGGGTTTTCTCTCCCAACAGTCAGGACCCACATCTCTTTGTTGGAGGGCTGCCCTCCAGCGGCCAGAGCTGGAAATGCCTGAGAATTTATTAGTATATTCCCTTGGGGCCGCCCTTGGCCAATAGTTGATGGCTACTGGGATATAAATTCTCTGCTCTTTTGCTGCTAATTAGGACAGTTTTCAGGTGTGACCTACGTTGTCTCCAGAGCTCTCTCTGGGATTGAGTTGAAGGTACTCTATATGCGACTTTGACATTGTTACCCTTGCTTGGCCTCCTCACCTTCCTATCCGTAATTCTCCATTCCTTTACCATTTTTTCCTAATAAATTACTTTTACATGAATTATTACCATTATTATTATTATTATTATTATTATTATTATTTTGAGATGGAGTCTGGCTGTGTTGCCCAGGCTGGAGTGCAGTGGTATGATCTCAGCTCACTGCGATCTCCGTCTTCCAGGTTCCAGTGATTCTCCAATCTCCACCTTCCAGCTTCAAGCGATTCTCCTGCCTCAGTATCCCGAGTAGCTGGGATTACACCAGGCCTGGCTAATTTTTGTATTTTTAATAGAGATGGAGTTTCACCGTATTGGCCAGGCTCGTCTCAAACTCCTGACTTCAAGTGATCTGCCTGCCTTGGCCTCCCAAAGTGCTGGGATTATAGGCGTGAGCCACCGCGCCCAGCCCACTTTTACATGAATTCTTGTCTGGACACTTTCAATAGGGAATACAATATGGTTTCCATCATACCTAAAGCTGTCGATGCCAACTGGTCAGGTCATTTGGTCTCCTCCTGGCAGTGGACAGCAGGCAATGAGGGAGCCAGTATGCTGACAGGTGACAGGTTGTCATGAGAAGGCAGGCTTACTGCTACACAATGGGGGCAGATAACTTAAGCTAAGACATTTTCTTAGGTGTTTGAAGTGAGAGAACCAGATGTGTTAATTTTGTCATCAGAGTTTAAGTGTCTAAGGGAATTTAATTTTCTAAGTCATGTTAAACATTTAAAGATGATTTGGTCAGGTAAGAGTTCATCGAAATATTAATAAAGGGACAAATAAAAGTGGCTGTTCTTTTTCATATAAAATTAGTTAGATTTATAAATAAAATAGCAAGATTTAAAAATAGAGCTTCAAGTTTTAAAATATATTAGGTTTCTAATTCATAACTAATACAGTTGACTTGAAGAAAATAAATATCTTTAGAAATTGCTTTTCAGGTTGGAGAGTAGTTTTTGAGCAGCAGAAGCTCATTATATTTCAAAGAAAATAAATATTGAATGAATAAATTCCAGGCTTAACTTTATGCTTATAAATTTCTGTAGGTATATTCTTCATTGTAAGTGTGAATTATCAAAAATATCCAGCAAGGTATATAAAGTACTCAAGTCAATATCAAAATGTCAAGCCTGAACTAAAAATTAGAAGCACTCAAACCAAAATTGACAAATGGGATCTAATTAAACTAAAGAGCTTCTGCACAGCCAAAGAAACTATCATTAGAGTGAACAGGCAACCTACAGAATGGGAGAACATTTTTGCAATCTACCCATCTGACAAAGGTCTAATATCCAGAATTTACAAGGAGCTTAAACATATTTACAAGAAAAAACGAACAACCCCATCAAAAAGTGGGCAAAGAATATGAACAGACACTTCTTAAAAGAAGACATTTACATGGCCAACAAACATATGAAAAAAAGCTCACCATTGCTGATTATCAGAGAAATGCAAATCAAAATCACAATGAGATACCATCTCACGCCAGTCAGAATGGCGATTATTAAAAAGTCAGGAAACAACAGATGCTGGAGAGGATGTGGAGAAATAGGAACTCTTTTACATTGTTTGTGGGAATGTAAATTAGTTCAACCATTGTGGAAGACAGTATGGCAGTTCCTCAAGGATCTAGAACCAGAAGTACCATTCGACCCAGCAATCCCATTACTGGGTATATACCCAAAGGAATATAAATCATTCTACTATAAAGACACATGCACACATATGTTTCTTGCAGCACTATTTACAATAGTAAAGACATGGAACCATGTGGCACATATACACCATGGAATACTATGCAGCCATGAAAAGGAATGAGATCATGTCCTTTGCAGGTACATGGATGAAGCTGGAAGCCATCAACCTCAGCAAATTAACACAGGAACAGAAAACCAAACACCTCATATTCTCACTCATAAGTGGGAGTTGAACGTTGAGAACACATGGACACAGAGAGGGGAACAACTTACACCAGGGCCTGTTGGGGGTGGGAGGTGATGGGAAGGAACTTAGAGGACAGGTCAATAGGTGCAGGAAACCACCATGGCACACGTTTGCCTATGTAACAAACCTGCACCTTCTGCACATGTATACCATTTTTTTTTTTAGAAGACATAAAGAAAAAAAATTTAGAAGCACTCATAAATTATCCCAGGTACTCATTTACCAAACTAGACAACTAATTACAATTATGCTCATCAATGCATATAAAATAAGTAGTTTAACATAAAAATGAATCTATAAAAAGGTGCATCAATAATCATAAATGCAAGATATCATTACATCCCATTCTGGTAATCATCTGAGATAACTACAATTTTAAAATCTGAAATTTCACCTTGAAAGGTGAGATAAATACAGTTGAGTATATTTTCAGGTGTGTCTATTCCTAAGTGCAATGTTCAGTTTTACTGAAGAAGATGAAGGCAGAATTCAGAAAATGAAATAAAGCAGTATTCATTTTATTACGAAAACAGGTAGTGAAAATTTTATTGGCATTTTCCTAACTGTATAAAACTTAGTAAAACACTTCATGCTTTAAGAAACATTTCTGTTCTTGATAAAAATTTAGGGCTTAAATGTTTATCTTTGGTAAATTACTTTTACCGTCTGATTATGATGACAGATCTCTCATAGCTTAAAGCAGAATTCCTCTCTATTTACTTAGGTCTTTGATTTTACAACAAAGTGGGGGCTGAATATAAATATTCTTATATGTCCCCCTTTCTCTGGGGAAGCAAAGGAGAATGAATTACAGGGGAGAAACGTGGAAGTATAAATATAACTCTGTCTAAATTATTTGGGAGTTATGCTAGTCTGTATTTTAAAAACCTAAAAAAAGTAAACATTCAAGTTTGTTCCTCAGTATATGAATTTTGAAGCAAATTTATAGTTTTTTTTTTTTCACAGAGAAGCACGCATGTCATATCTGTTAAATTTTTTTATGTAGTTATTCAGAAATATTGGAAAAATAGACCAGGTAAACAAGTACAGGCAATCCTAAATTCTAATTTATGTAATCGCAATGTAATTATAAATATTAAGTTAGATTAGAAATATTTCAGAAACAGATTTTTCTCTTTCAGTTCAAAAATATTTCTATGAACATATATTAACAGAATATGTCATAATTGAATAAATATAGGTCCTACTTTAACGAAGTTCATTTTTTCTCTCTCTCTCTCTCTCTGTCTCTCTCCGCATCTGAAAGGGAAAAGCTGGTCTGTGGTGGAGGCAGCAGATTTTATAGGCAGGCTGGAGGAGGCGGTGTCTGATTTACATAGGGCCCCCAGATTGGTTCAACCAGGTGTGACATTTACATTGTGGCAGGGAAGGCTGGTTGTCCCACTCTCATCTTACTTTGCAAATGGACTTTCCACTCAGCCAGCGCCATCTTGTCTGCTCCATACTGTACACGTGGCTGGCAGAAAGAGAAGATGGAGCTGCCGTTTTGAACATGCCTAGTCCCAGGTAGCCTTTTCCATTGGCACAACTGCTGGCATTCACCTGTGCAAGCTTTCAGCTTGCTTGCCTATGTTTGCAGCTCGATTTTACAGGGTGCTCTTTGTTAGAAAAGTAAATGATTTGGGGGCTGCTTTTTATTAAAAGGAAAACCTTAGCAAGGAATCCCATACCCTCACTATCTGCCTAAGTAATTTCTTTTTAACTCCTGTATCAGAAATAATATGAATATATGATTAATTCACTTTCAGATTTTTTTTTTTTTTTTTGAGACAGTCTTGCTCTGTCACCCAGGCTGGAGTGCAGTGGTGTGATCTCAGCTCACTGCAACCTCCGCTTCCTGGGTTCAAGTGATTCTCCTGCCTCAGCCTCCAGAGTAGCTGGAGCTACAGGTGTACCGTACCATGCCTGGCTAATTTTTGTATTTTTAGTAGAGACAAGGTTTCACCATGTTGGCCAGGCTGGTCTCGAAACCCTGGCCTCAAGCAATCCACCCGCCTCGGCCTCCTAAAGTGCTAGGATTACAGGAATGAGCCACCGCACCTGGCCACAGAAATATTTTTCTGATCTTTTGCAATGCCGGGGATGGTAGTTAAACTGGTCATGCCCTCCATACAGTGACTTAACTAGCTGGTGTAGACACGTACAAGCAATGAAGACATCTTCCCAGCTGTTTCGATTTTGTGTTTGTTTTTATCTTTTAATTTAACTTCACTTAGCAGTAATAAAGACATTCTTCTATGTTATATTTGAGAAATTTTATAGTTTTTCTCTTCATCTTTAGGTCTTTATTTCCTTTTGAATTGATTTTGGTATGCAATCTATTTTTGTATAGGGGTCCAGTTGTCCCAGGATTATCTATTGAAAAATCCTTCTTTTTTTCCTGTCTGCCATTCCACCTCTGTCCCTGATTGAAAACACCTTTATAAAATTATGACTGACACAGTGAAAGAGATCTAACCTGACCAACTCCATCTTGGTTCTAACCTTTAGGCTGTCTTCGTTCCTTCCTGGGCATAGGCTGAACTAACTTTGGGAGAAACTTAGTTTATAGTTTAAAACAAAGATGATAACAGCCCTTTCCCAAAACAAACCTCCTTCTTGCCTGGGGACTAGACTGCCTTTGTAGGACTAACAAATTAGCCACAAGATTAGAAATTATGGTTTAGGAGTCATGCAGCTGGAGACTACAAGATTCTGACCCTCCCTAAACTGCTCCTAAGATCAGTGCTTGAGATATTTTGCAGACTCTACACTTGATGGATCAGCTGGCACCACCCAGATTGATAAATTGGCCCATCTGATTTTGTGGGCCCCACCCAGGAACTGACTCAGTGCAAGAGGACAGCCTCAACTTCCCATGATTTCATCTCCTACCTAACCAATTAGCACTCCTGGCTCACTGGCTTCCGGCTTCCTCCCACCCACCAAGTTGTCCTTAAAAACTCTGCTCCCTGAATTCTCAGGGAGACTGATTTGAGTAATAACAAAACTCCAGTCTCCCACACAGCCAGCTCTGAGTGAATTACACTTTCTCTATTGCAATTCCCCTGTCTTGGTAAGTTGGCTCTGTCTAGGTAGTGGGCAAGGTGAACCCATTGGGCAGTTACATTATCAAGTCTCTGTAAGTATGGGGGTCTGTTTCTGCCTTCTGATCTGTTTTATTAGTGTGTTTGTCTCTGAACCAATGCCACACTGGCTTAATTCTTAAAGCTTTGTAATATGTTTGGAAAGATGATAAAAGCAAATCTTTCCATGTTTCTTTCCTACATCTTAAGGAGTGAATTGGCTATTCTTGGACGTTTGCATTTACACGTACATTTTAGGATCAGTTTGTCAGTTTTTTCAAAAGCAAAAAGCTGCTGTGATTTCGTTTAGAGTTACATAAAATCTATCAATCAATTTAGTGATTAAACTGGAATACTAAGTCTTAACAATTCTTGAACACAGTGTATCTCTGCATTTTAAAAAATCTTTTTCAATGTCTCTCAAAATAAACTTAATTTTCTCTGTAGAGGTCTCACACGTCTTCATATCTGGAAATGTCATAGTTTTTGATGTTATTATAAGTGATGTCTCTAAAATTTAATTTTCTGATTATTTGCTACTTATAAGTTGGACTACAATTCATTTTGATATGTTGATTTTGTGTCAAGCCAAACAGATAAATTCTGCTATTAATTTTAATAATTTATCAGTGGGTAAATTTGGACTTAAGTACATAGTTTTAGTGTAAATCTTCTGAAAGTTTTCCCTTTCTTTTCAATTTCTTTTTCTTGCTTTATCATGTTAGCTAGAATGTCCAGTATAGAGTTGATTAGAAGAGTTGATAACAAGCAGCCTTGTTATGTGCTGATCCCAAAGCCTATAAGTGTTTCAACTGTAAGCATGATATTTACTGTACATTTTTCTGTAGATGTCCTTATCAGATTAATGTTTACTCTATTCCTAATTTGCTATGGATTTTAGGCATAGAGATTAATTTTGGTCCAGCACAGCAGCCTGTAATTCCAACATTTTGGGAGGCCAAGGCAGGCAGATCACTTGAGGCCAGGAGCTGGAGACCAGCTTGGCTAACATGATGAAACCCCATCACTACTAAAAATACAAAAATTAGCCAGGCGTGGTGGCCTACACCTGTAATCCCAGCTATCTGAGAGGCTGAGGTGGGAGGATTGCTTGAACCTGGGAGGTGAAGGTTGCAGTGAGCCGAGATTGTGCCACTGCACTCCAGCCTGTATAACAGTGTGAGACTGTCTAAAAAAGAAAAAAAAAAAAAAGAAGAGAGAGAGATTAATTTTGATTTTGATCAAAGCTGTTTTTCTGTATTTATTTATTGACATTTTTCTTCTTTAATCTGTTAGTGTTTATATGAATTAATTTTGCAATGTTAAATCAACCTTCAATTCCTGGGATAAACCCAGTTTGAGTTTTATATATTTATATATTTTATCTTTTCTCATTTTATTTTGAGACAGAGTTTTGTTCTGTTGCCCGAGCTGGAGTGCAGTGGTATGATCACAGCTCACTGCAGCCTTGAACTCTGGGGCTCAATTGATCTTCCCACCTCAGCCTCCCAAGTAGCTGGGACTACAGGCATGAGCCACCGTGCCTGGCCATATTTACATATTTTTAATGTATTAATGAATTCAGTCTAATTTTTTTTCAGGATTTTTGTATCTATGTTCAAGAATGAAATTGGCATCAAACTTTCCTTTCTTGAACATCTTCACTGAGTTTTATGTTGAAGTTATGCTAGTGTCATAAAAAATTATTTAGAGTTGGGGATTGTGCCCCCTTCCTCATTTATAAATCTCTAGAAGAGTTTGTGTAATACCACAAATATTCTTTCTTGACAATTTGTTAGAACTCATGGTTGCCATGAGTTGGGTGCCCAGCTAATTTTTGTATTTTTAGTAGAGGTGGGGTTTTGCCATGTTGGCCAGCTTGGTCTCGAACTTCTGACCTCAAGTGATCCATTCACCTCGGCCTCCCAAAGTGCTGAGATTACAGGCATGAGCAACCACACCCAGCCTTGGGAATTTCATTAGACATTATTATTACCAATTTACATAGTATTGCTTAATCAATATTCATGGACAATCAGCTACAGATGATCTGTTTCTTTGTTCTTTATTCCTTCATACTCTTCAGACCAGCTGTCTTGAGTCACTTTCTCTCTGCCTGAGTACATCCTTTAGTAATTCACTTAGGGTCTGAAAAAAGACAAATGCTGATAGTTGGGTTTATTAGGATCCACACCTGAGATGGGAATGGAATAAGGACCCTGAGTTCTAGAAGGGGCACTATTTTACTCTACTCAAAGTTGAAATTACGGTCTCTACGCTTTGCATTTTCCCAGTGTCTGAGGGAGCATGGCCCCGGGAGAGGAGGAGAATGGGACGGTGGCTCAGGTCTGCTGATGTAGCTGTGGTCAGTCACTGGGGAGAAGAACAGGCATGTGTATTTCTGCTCCTCTGAGATGTATCCATCACTGACTACTGAACTTGTTTTCTCATTGGCTCAACTTAAGAAGGTTCCAGAGGTGAGAAAAGAGTTCACAAATTCATTGGTCTGAATGAGGTGAATTTCTGAGATATGCTTTTATTTTGGAGAACAGTATACACATTTAACTTCTATTTTCAGTGTAGAAAAAATGTCTATCATGGTTTTTGTCACTCTTATTAAACAGAGAAAGGGTAAAATGCAGTTATGGTTATAGGTTCTCAGTTATGCCTAAAAAAAAACTGAAGTAAAATTTATTTTATCAAAAATGATCAGGAAATCTTTCCATTACCATGTAGGATCAAGGACGTGAAACAACCAAAACCAAAGAGCAGCTGGAGACCACTTGCCAGTGATTAGGATGAGATAAGCTGCAAATAACTTTGAATTAGGTCAGTCTAAATAGTAGGGTGTTTTTCAAGTCCTTGCCTTGGGAAGATCAGGAACACGGTGAATAATTGGGATTACCTTTGTCTCACTAGGAGCCAAACCCCAGGTGTTGTAAGGCTACAAAGCTATCTCATTGTCTCCCTGTATCATCCAACGCTGAGATCCTCTGTGACATTTTAAATTGCTTATGTAGCAAAGCAAATGGAGTACAGTATTCAAACATAGTTTTGTGTTTGTAGAGAACATAAGAAGCTGAAAATATGAATGGATTCAAAGTGCATGTAGAAAAAAATGTGTCTGCTATCTTTGTGATTTGTTGCTAAGGAAATGTTTCATAGAGTATTAGTACTGGACGAGCACAAAGAAATAATAATATGAAGCCATGTGATATTTGCGACCCACTTACACTAAAATTATTGTTTATTACACTTACATTATATTATTTGTTCTTTATCTGAAGTCCAAATTTACCAGAGCGTCTTTTGCTTTTATTTGCTAAACCTGGCACCCCTATTGAAAAACCTGCTCCCTAGGCTTCAGCAATATCTCACTATGTAGAAAAAGTTAGGTTAAAGTTGAATTGTCTGCTATTTTAGAATGTCTAAATATATTCAGAAGGCAAACTATTGGAAGATTTTTTTTAAAGCTCATTTTATATTCAAAACTTAGAAATAAGGCTCAAAGAGGAAGGCGTGTCCTTCCAATGTCATTTTGGAGTATTGTTGAATAGGTCTATCGGAAGATTATTTAAATATTTAGGGCAATGTTCTTGTTTGTCCCGTGATCTATTAATGATTAAAGGGCCGAAGTCTGTGAAGTTACATGTTATCGTGAGGTATTTGTCTGGCAGTGATGCAAATCAATTCTGTCTGGTAGAAAAGATAACCTAAAAGGTTGTAATTACTGCTTTAGCACGTTGCAGGACATTAACCTGTTTTGTATAACCTAGAGCTCTTATGCTAACATTTTTTTCATTTTTTTTAAAATAAAATCTTTAAAACTTTAAAGCAGTTTTTTTATTTTTTGCAAATCTAAAACAGTTTTAGATTTACAAAATTTGTGAAGATAATACATGACAGAGCAGGAGTATTGCCATCTTGGACAAGCACTGTCATTTTAAGTTCACCTTGATCAAAAACTGCCTAAATGCAAAGGGGATCAGCCTATGACTATAAACTACAAATGACATCTCTGACCAGAAACATTCCAAATCCCTCCCTGACCAGAGATATGCCAGCCCTGAGACAACCTTCCCACCGGCCAGAAAGATGTCAGCCCCAAAGATAACCTCCCCTCTGCCCAGAGGCATTCCAACCCTGCCATAAACTTCTCCCCTACACAGACATATACCAAGCTTGTGATAAACCCCTCACCCTAAAACCAATATATACTCTTAGTCTGTAAGAGAGAGTGCTCCTGACTGAAATTGGCCAGAAGCCCCTCTCAGGTTTTTTCCACAAAAATAAACCTATCTTTGACTGTTAAGCCATGTTTCATGTTTCTTTCCTTTTTCTTTAACTCTTAACAGGACAGAGGGTTGCTACTTGCCTCATCCCCACTTTTTCCTATTATTAAGCTTACGTTAATATGGTGCATTTGTCACAACTGATGAACATTGATATATTATTATTAACTAAAGCCCATACTTTATTCAGATTTCCTAATGTCCTTTCTCTGTTCCAAGATCCCATCCAAGTTACTACATTATAAATAGTAGTCACTGCCTAGGTGCAGTGGCTCACACCTGTAATCCCAGCACTTTGGGAGGTCAAGATGGGTGGAACACCTAAGGTCAAGAGTTTGAGACCAGCCTGGCCAACATGGTGAAACCCTGTCTTTACTAAAAATACAAAAAATTAGCCAGGTGTGGTGGTACATGCCTGTAATCCCCACTACTTCGGAGGCTGAGGCAGGAGAATTACTTGAACCTGGAAGGTGGAGGTTGCACTGAGCTGAGATCATGCCACTGCACTCTAGCCTGGGTGGCGAGTGAGCTCTGTCTCAAAAAAAAAAAAAAAAAATAGTAGTCACTAACATTCTTTTCTCAAATAAGACCTATAAATACCCATTTCTTCAAATGTTTCTTGAGCCAGTTTTGCCATCTTGCTAGTTCTCTTATTAATGAGTAGAAAAAAATTTTTTTTGACATGCATTCATTCTCTACCTTATACATAAATTACATTTTTAACCTTTTGAAAAGTTAACTTTGGTGCCTTCTTATAAGAAAGGGAGGCGTGAGGCCTATGGTTATGCATTGTGACTCTATTGTGACTTTTCCAGCATAATCCAGGCTGCAGGAGAAAGACAGGGTTGTGGAGTGAAATCCAGTTTTTCTTTCTTGCAGAAAAATGCAGCTGACCAGGTTGTAGTCAAGAATTAATCTCACCTAACTGAGTAGGAATGTCTGATTGTCAAAAGTCAATAACAACGGATGATTTAAGCTTCTTAATGTCTTCACATATTTTCTAGATGTATACAAAACCATTCTATTTATGATAAAAAATATGTAATTAAAAATTATATCTCAAAAAGCCTTCTAGGAACGTTTTCAAGGCTCAGATTTTCAAACCATGAAGCACCAGTAATTAGGAGGAAGAGTTAAAGGTTTATTTTAAAACTGCAGGGGAAACCAGAGTGACAACAATCTATGATTAATCTGTGATTAATAACGGTTGAAAATCTGTTAGAAGGTACCTGAACATATTTTGGCATTTGTATTTCTTTAATGTTTTCTGTAGAGGAAATGTTGTTTATTATTGGTAAAGCAAAATTTGTTTCTGTTAATTTTGGACTGCTAATTTTTTTTCTAAAAAATATAATTGAATGCCATTATGGCCTTTCCTATACTGTTATCCACCTCTGAGAAAGCTTAACAATTTAGATCATGGTGTCCATAGGAAGAGAATATTGTTCCATTGTTGGCAACCATCAGCATTTCATAAATAGCTCCAAAACTGAAACTGCCTTTGGAAAATTATGACTCAGACAGTGAAAGAGATCTAACTTAATTGACTTCCTCTTGCTTCTAACCTCCAAGCTGTCCTTGTTTGTTCCTGGGCAAAGGCTGAACTAACTTTAGGAGAAACTTAGTTTGTAGTTTAAGACAAAGATGATAACAGCCCTTTCCCAAAGCAGATCTCCTTCTTGCCTGGGGACTAGATTGCCTTTGTAGAACTAACATTAGCCACAAGATTAGAAATTATGGTTTAGGAGTCATGAAGCTGGAGACTACAAGATTCTGACCCTCCCTAAGCTGCTCCTAAGATCAGTGCTTGAGATATTTTGCAGACCCTGCACTTGATGGATCAGCTGGCACCACCAAGATTGGTAAACTGACTCATCTGATCTTGTGGCCCCACCTGGGAACTGACTCAGCACAAGAAGAGAGCTTTGACTCCCTGTGATTTCATTCCCGGCCAATCAGCACTCCTGGCTTACTGGTTTCCTCCCAACCACCAAGTTGTCCTTAAAAACTCTGCTCCCCGAATGCTCAGGGAGACTGATTTGTCTTTTCTGACTGTGTTTTTTGCTTTTTAACATGCCTTGTAATTTTTTTGATGATACCCAGTTATGATGTATCAGGTACAAGGAACTGAGGTAGGAACTGGGACTTTCAGTTTTGTGAAACTCTGGCTAGAAAGTGGCTGTGTTTGCTGTTTTGTCTAGTTGGAAGTGTCAGAGGTTAAAATAATCTCTAATAATCTTATTTTTGTCTCTCCTATTGTCTTTGGGTTTCCTCTGGGACTTTTTCCTAAATAGGGTCTGAGGCTTGTAATTCTTTCAGCTGTAATCTCCTGCTGATGTGATGGGAAGATGTGGGGGAGGGGAGGTGTTCTATCCATTTAGGATTAGGCCTTGGCCTTTTAGTGAGCCTGTGCCCCCAGGCTGTCTTCTCAGCACCCCTTTGCCGTCCCTCTCCCCTTCAGGCAAGACAGGAAGGTGGGCTGGAGTTGGGTATTTCCCTTCCCTCAGGTTGATTAGACTCTGGTAAAACCCAAATGGGCTGGGCTCTGGTAAGATAGTTTTCCCTGAGGGCAAGGTTTTGTTAAGGAGAACAGAATCTCTTGGGCATACAGTTGATTCTTGCTTAGGGGCACTGACACCCCCCTTCCCCCTGCACAGTCAAAAATTCAAGCATAAGTTTTGACTCCTCCGCAACTTAACTACTAATAGCTTACTGTTGACCGGAAGCCTGACCGATAACATAAACAGTTGATTAACAAATATTTTGTACATTATATGTATTATATGCTATATTCTTACAATAAAGTAAGATAGAGATGATAAAATATTAAGAAAATCACTGCTGGGTACAGTGGCTGACACCTGTGATCCCAGCACTATGGGGGGCCAAGGCAGGTGGATTGCTAGATCCCAGGAGTTCAAGACCAGCTTGGGCAACATGGTGAAACCCTATCTCTGCAAAAAATACAAAAATTAGCTATATGTGATGGTGTGCGCCTGTAGTCTCAGCTACTCAGGAGGCTGAGGCAGGAGGATTGGTTGAGGCTGGGAGGTCAAGGCTGCAGTGAGCTGTGATCAGTGCCACTGCACTCCAGCCTGGGCAATAGAGCAAGACCCTGTCTCAAAAAAAAGAATAATAATAATAGAAAGAAAACTGGGAGTAGATCATCATAAAAGTCTTCATCCTCTAAGTCTTCATGTTTAGCAGACCGAGGAGGGGGAACAGAATGGTGATATGGTTTGTGTCCCCACCCAAATCTCATCTCAAACTGTAATCCCCAGATGTTGGAGGAGGGGCCTGGTGGGAAGTGACTGGATCATGGGGGCAGATTTCCCCCTTGCTGTTCTCAGGATAGTGAGTGACTTCTCATGAGATCTGGTGGTTTTTAAAGTGTGTCACTTCTCCCCTCACTCTTGGAAGATGTGCTTGCTTCCCCTTCACCTTCCTCCATGACTAAGTTTCCTGAGGCCTTCCAGCCATGCTTCTGTACAGCCAGTGCAACTGTGAGTCAATTAAACCTCTCTTCTTCATAAATTACCCAGTCTCAGTTAGGTCTTTATAGCACTATGAGAACGGGATAATAGAGAAGGGATGGTCTTGCTGTCTCAGGGGTGGTAGAGGAGGAAGAAAATCTGTATATAAGTGGACCCTTGCAGTTCAAACCTGTGTTGTCCAAGGTCAACTGTATTTCAAATAGTTACTTTTTCCCCTCACCTGACTGAAGTGTAAGGGACTTTTCCCTGATCTTCACTGTGAGAGCCTAGAGGAACTCCTGGAGGTAAAACTCATGAAAATGTCCTCCCCACCCCAAGACTGAGCCTCCAGATTTTTAACTCTCCTGCAAGTTCGTGCTGAGTCTCCAGAAGTTTATCAACTGCAGTTCAAGTGCTCCTACCAGCACTGGCTCCAGCCTAGGGCTCCTGCTTCTGGACTTCTATTCCTGCTAAGCTGTGATTCTTGGTATCCTCTTCTCTTTCCAGCTTCTGGACCAACAGCTTGCCCCGTGACGTCTGTTTTCTAATGAATCTAAGAGGGGTTGTTGGTTTTCATTTTGTTCAGCTTTTATCTTGTTTTGAGAATGGTGGTGGTGACTTCCAAGCCCTTACATGTGGAAGAAAGTAGGAAGCCATTGTGGTTCTGTTAGCTCTACTGTCCTGGAACTCTGTGAAATGGATCGTGGGTCCTTCATACTTCGCAGCCTGAATGTTTGAATGGCTTCTTTCTTTGTAATGACATGTAAAATAGGATATGAATGATACAAATTAACTTTTGTTCCTTCTATTTTTTGGAATATTAGAAACAACCCCAAAGGCCATGATGCAAATGGCAAAATAGCTTATAGGAAATCACACACAATTTGTATGTGGCAGGTCTAGGATTCAAACCTGATCAGTCTGACTCCAGAGTACAGGCAGTTAATCAGGAAGTGTCCAGTCTCCTAAATATAACTCAACTACCTTATCTTTTAGTTAGAGCTGGGAATATTCATGTGGTGTTGTCTTGCTCTGTTGTTGGTGATAATTTTGATCACTGGGTTAAGGTGGTTCTACCAGATTTCTCTAGTCATTGTTTTTTGAAATATTTATTCCCATATTTTATTATATATGTATGTGTAAATATATACACATACATATATATATATATATATATATTTTTTTTTCCTTCTGGCCTTCCTATTAAGATTCTATTACTTCTACTTCTGCATCTTTAGTTCTTTCTTTGTAGTTTAAAGCTCTATTTTTCTCTGTTGCTTTATCAAATTATTAAAAATGTCTTCATCTGATCTTCCAATTTACTAGTTTGTTCTTCAGTAGTAAGCATCCAACTATTTATCACATCTATTTTTTTTACTTAAAATATTATTTTTATACATAAATTTCTAGTTGATTCTGTTTTCCTTGCTTCTTATTTTTGTACCATATTAGTAATATCATCACTTACAGGGCTAGCACACTGTACAACTCAAAGGTATAATTCTCCAGGAATGCAGTGTGACTGGTGCCTCAGGAGTTGTGCAATGAGGTAGCTCTGAGTCCCTGATATCCTTAAGCATTTTTATCATGCTTATTTAAATTTCTTGGTCTGCCTTTAGATGAAACATGTTGTTTCACCTGTTGTCTTTCTTTTATTGTTATGCTTAGGGAAGTAATTACTTTGGCTGAGGGTTTTTTTTTTTCTTCCTCTGGAATTATCAACTACTCTTTCAGGTAATATATGTGGCTCTAGTCTGTATCAAGATATGTCATAATACAGTAGGAGCATGGAGAGAAAGGGACTGGAAGGGTGATTTCCTCCTGTTTGGACACTACAGTATGAACATCACAGTGGCCTAAGCTGTGCTCACCAATGTCTGTAGCGAAGGGTTAGACATGATGGTCCCAAGGCATTTAGAGAGAGAGGCAAGAATGGAACATGGAAAGCTGTTCTCCAACCTGTCCTCCCACTGTTTCTTCCAATGCACTCTGCCTCCTCAGACCTCTCTCATACACATTGATTCAAGACTAAGTTCAGTGGTTTCTCTTATTTTTTTTTTTTCCTTCTGTAGCACATGTTTCTATAATTTCTCCAGGGTTAATTTTGGGGGAGAGAGCCAGCACTTAGCTAAATATATCTAAGTTTGCCATCTTAGTAGGATATAAACTAACTCATATATCTAGTTCAAGAAACCATTTGATAAGTTCCTAAGAAATTTATGTATAACATAAATAAAATGGACACAAATACTAAAATTTTGGTAGGCAGAATTTCAAAGATGTGCCCTCAAGATTTCTGTCCCCTTGTTATTCAATCAAACCCTAATCTAGGCACTTGGTATGAAGGGGCTTTGCTGATGTAGTTGAGGTTACTAATCAGTTGACTTTACAATAGTGAGATTATCCTGGATTATTCAGGCTGGCCAAGTGTCAGTGCATGAGCTCTTAAAAGCAGAAGAGGAAGGAGGAAGAGTTGGTTAGAGAGATACAGCAGGAAGAAGAGGTGAAGGGAGATTAGGTTAGAGAGATATGAAACATGAGAAGGACATGACCTACCAACATTGGCTTTGAAGATGGGTTAAGGGGGCTGTGAGCCAGGGAACATGGTGGTCTTTCGAATGACTGGGAGCATGACTTCTAGCCAACAGCCAGCAAGGAAATGGAGACCTCAGTCCTACAATCACAAAGAACTGAATTCGACCAACAACCTGAATGAGCTTGAGACAGATTTATTTCCAGAGCCTCCAGATAAGAGCCCCGCTGGCTGACACCTTGGCTTTAGCTTTGTAATACCTGAAGCACGAAAACCAGCTGAATTCACCCAGATTTCTGACCTACAGAATCGTGAGATAATACATTTATATTTTAAGCTGCTAAATTTGTGATAATTTGTTATAGCAGCCATAGAAAAGCAAAACAAAGATTTACATGTAATGGAGTGCCCTGGCTGAAATCTTACTTTGATATTTTTGAAACCTCCAAGTGAGTTGGAAAAAAAACCCCCACAACCTAATGAAAATGGTGTAATAGTGCAACAGGGCTTGCTCATCCCTGCCTCTCCCAGCACAAACAGAGGTGGCAGGCAGTCATAAAGATAGCTCAACAAAGATGAATGCACAATTAAGAATAACCAAACTTTGAGATGAGCCCCATGATAAAAGAGAAAAAACAAATTCAGCCAATATAGACTTATCCCTAAAAAAGCAAAATTAATGAAGCAATCGGAATAGGACTTTTAATATATCTCATATAGCCAGAGAGGTAAAAGAAAGTATTGTGTTATGAAAATAGTATCAAGTGATTATGAAACAAGAACATTTCAGTAAGGAAAATATAGTCAGTTCTGCTATAAAGTGACATATGCACTCCTAAAAATCAAAGTACTATGTAAAATCGTGTAACGAAAGCCACCAGGTTTATGGGGAAGAAGGGAATAGGGCACAACACTAAAAATGTTGACCCTTAAAAATGCTCCTATCTAAAAAAAGATAGAATCCCAAGAAAAAAATGGTGACACAGTTTTACACATGCTAACCTGTTAAGAAATATATAAATACCACAACAAATATGGCACGTTACTTTAAAAAAGACCTAAAGGTTGTGTGTAGAAGTGGGCATTGGAAAGGATGTGAGTGGCGGAAGGAGGGTTATTTGAATTAGGATGGAAAGTTGTAACACCAGCTGTGGAAGGATGTGGCTCATAACACATGTGGTAGACTAAGGTAGCCGGTTGATGTTTGAGATAGGTGTGTGCACATGAATGTTGTGTATTACTATGTAGGTCAGTTGGGTGCATTTTTTTATGGTTCGGTTTCTGTATTTTGTGGACTAAATCTCTCATCAGCACATAAATCACATTATGTCTAATTGGTCCTCAATATGTCAATTGTATCAGAACAAACTCACATTTTTAAAAAAGTGATAAAGCAGAATAATTGTAACTTAAACAAAACTCTTTAGTCAGTTAATTCAAGAGTTAAGAGTTAAAACAACAATAAAATATAGTCAGTAATTTGAGAGCTCAGACAATTTACAATTTTTAGATATTCATTGAAAGAATTCTCAGGGCTCCAATAAGAAGACTAATGAATCCAGAGGGAAATAGTGAGATACAGGAAACTATTGGTGAACAACAACAACAAAAAAACCCCAAAACCCACAACTTTTTAAAATTAAATACGATTTTATTATTTATAAATTGAAAAAAATATTGAACTTAACACCTAACATCCCAGACCACATCACTATGAAAGTCACAGGAAATGGAGGTAATGGAGGAGGGCCAGGGAAAGTAGAATAAAAGCAAACTGATTCTCTTCTTGCCTGGAGGTTGGAAGTAGAGTGAGATAGAAATTAATTGACTGTAGGTTTTGCTATAAAATATTAAATTTAAGGATAACCTGAGAAAAATAGTAAAATAATGTAAACTTATCAATTAATAGTGAAAAAAAAAAGAACAAAGGAAAGCTAATTTAAAGCAGGAAAGAAGAGAATAAAAAAAGAAAGCACTCCCCACCTTTTTTTCCCAACATGGTGGATTGGAAGCTTTCAGCATGCCTCAGCCACTTGGAAAAGATCAACTCTGTGATTAAACTCACAGAGTTTAATTCAAGAAGAAAAATGGAAATCCACCAGAATCGTGAAGGACACCCCAGATCCTGTGGATGAGAATGCTGGTAAACAGCCTCCATGATGGCATCCCACTGATTAAAGTTAGTGAAGCCCCCATGTGTGAGAGAGGCAGAGAGCCTCCCTCTGTGACTCACCTTTCCACCGGGGATCTCAGCAATCCACGCTGAGGGAGAGCGCTTTCATTCTTCCAAGCCCTGGAGCTAATGTGGGGATAGTGTTGTAGATGCTGAGGACAGACACCAGACAAAGCTATAGACATTTTTCAGACCCAGGATCAAGAGAAGGACACCATTTTTAATCTGGAGGCATACAAAGTCAGCCATTGTTTGGCGACCTAATATCATAGCCATGCAGGAATTTTAGTCTTGGGCCAGAGATTGGAGCACCTCCTCTAGAGCAGGGTAGGAACCTCTACAGTCAGAACTGTGGAAAGCTCCTCAGCAGTAGGGTCTGGGATTGTGCTCTCTTTCAACACAAGTCTCTGGTGGGAGGAGCACTTCTACAGCTGTAGTTTCTCCTGGGCAGTGAGACTTGTAGCTAGGGCCAGGTTGGTGACCACCTTGGTGGTCTGTGTGTGCCATTACTGTGTGCCCCAACTGCTCCTTTGAGGTCATGGTGCAGTGGGACCCTCTTTGCTTCACCCCCAGGCAGAAATCCAGGCACTCAGAGCACTTGCTTGTCTGGATGAGCCTGAGCCACACTACCCTTCATGGGCAGAAACCCTGGTACGGGGGCCCCTCTCTGCTCCACACCCAGGCAGATCTCCAGGCATCTGGAGTACCCACTCTCCTGGATTGGGAATTTAGGCTCCTTCCATCTCTGTGCAGAGAACTTGGGGCCAAGGAAGTTTCCCAACTCCCTGCCTAGGCACGCCTTTGGGCCCTTGGCGACAGCCCACTGGATTCTCAATTAGCACTGGTGCTTGTGCCTGCCATCAGGGACCATAGGTGGACCTGCCTGGTCTGGCTTCACCAATGTTGACCCCCTACCCCCGCCCATGAAGGGGCTGAGCAGCGAGTCAGACCATCGTGCACTCCACAAATCAGCGCATTACCTGAGGCAACAGAGAACTTCTCCCAGTAAACAAGGATCAAGTATATACCCAGTCATGTTGTCAGCAGCAGGCTCTTACCTATACGTGCCATCTACAGCTTGTAGGTCAAACTGCATAGTCCAATATAAAACCTGCTGGCAGAAGTGCATAGGGCTATAGAAGCAAAGCCAAATGACCTCCCCAAGCATTCTCTATAGTCACACCCAGTAAAGAGTGGAGGATGGGGGAGAAAGAAAGAAAAGAGTAGTAACAACAAAAAAATAACATTATGGGGGAAAAAAGAAAAAAAATCCTACCTGCATGAAAATAATTACAAAAATTAGAAGTGCCAGCATCTCTAGATAAGGAATCAATATAAGAATTCTGGCACCATCAAAAATCCGAATGTGGTGACATCAAAGGATCACACTAGCTCTCCAGTAATGGTCCCTAACTAAAATGGAAACGAAGAAATGATAGCTAATAAATTCAAAGCATGGATTACAAGCAAGCTCAATGAGATCCAAGACAAGGTTGATAATCAATATGAAGAAACTTCTAAAGCAATCCAGTAAATGATGGAAGAGGTAAACATCTTAAAAAGAAATCAGAGCTTCTGGAATTGAAAAACTCCCTTAAGGAATTTCAAAATACAGTGGAAAGCTTTGTCAATAGACTGGACTGAGCAGAAGAATTTCAGAACTTGAAGACCAGTCTTTCAAATTAATTCAGTCAGACAAAAATAAAGAAAAAAGAATTAAAAAAAAAACAATGTTCAAGAAATATGGGATTTTGTAAAGCAATCAAACATACAAATTATTGGCCTTCCTGAGAGAGAAGAAAAAGCAAACAACCTGGAAAACACATTTGACGGAATAATTAAAGAAAAATTTTCTCATTTTGTTAGAGAGGTTGATATCCAGATACCAGAAATTCAGAGAAAACCTGCGAGGTACTATACAAAATGAACATTACCAAGGCATAGTCAGCAGACTGTCCAAAGACAATACTAAAGAAAAAAATCTTAAAGGCAGCTAGATAAAAAGGTTAGGTCACATACAAAAGGAACCCCATCAGGCTAACAGCAGACTTCTCAGCCGAAAGCTTACAAGCCAGGAGAGGTTGGAAACCTATATTCAGCATTCTTAAAGACAAGAAATTTCAAAAAAGAATTTCATATATTGCTAAACTAAGCTTCGTAAGTGAAGGATAAATAAAATATTTTCCAGCAAGCAAGCCCTGAGGGAATTTGTTACCACTAGGTCAGCATCACAGAGGTCCTTAAGGGAGCTATAAATGTGAAAATGAAAGAATGGGTGGGGCATGGTGGCTGGTGCCTATAATCCCAGCACTTTGGGAGGCGGAGGCAGATGAATCACTTGAGGTCAGGAGTTCAAGACCAGCCTGGCCAACACAGTAAAACCTTGTCTCTACTAAAAATACAAAAATTAGCCGGGTGTGGTGGTGTGTGCCTCTAGTCCCAGCTACTTGAGGGCTGAAGCATAAGAATTGTTTCAACCCGTGAGGCAGAGGTTGCAGTGAGCTGAGATGGTGCCACTGCACTTCAGCCTGGGTGACAGAGCAAGACTCTGTCTCAAAAAAAAAAAAGGAAAAAGGAAAAAATAGAAAATGAAAGAATGCTACCTGTTACCACAAAAACACACTTAGGTACGTAGCCCACAGACCCTAGAAAGCAACTACATGATAGAAACTACAAAGCAAGCCAGATAACAACTTCACAATAGGATCAAAATCTCAGATATCAATATTAACCTAGCATATAAATGGTCTAAACGCCCCACTTAAAAGGCACCAAGTGGCAAGTTGGATAAAAAACAAGACCATTGATCTGCTGTTTACTTTTTTTTTTTTTTTTTTTTTTCCTAGGTGGAGTCTTGCTCTGTAGCCCAGGCTGGAGTGCAGTGACAAGATCTCGGCTCACTGCAACCTCCGCCTCCTGAGCTCAAGCAATTCTCCTACCTCAGCTTCCCAAGTAGCTGGGATTACAGGTGTGCACCACCATGCCTGGTTAATTTTTGTGTTTTTAGTAGAGATGGGGTTTCACCATGTTGGCCAGGCTGCTTTCGAACTGGCTGGTCTCAAACTCCTGACTTCGTGATCCGTCCGCCTCGGCCTCCCAAAGTGCTGGGATTACAGGTGTGAGCCAACACACCCGGCCACCATCTGCTGTTTTCAACAGACTCATCTCACATGTAATGACACCCATAGGCTCCAAGTAAAGGACTGGAGAAAGGTCTACCATGCAAACGGAAAGCAAAAAAGAGCAGGGGTTGCTATTCTTATATCAGATAAAACAGACTTTAAACCAACAACAGTAAAAAAGGACAAACAGAAGGTCATTACATAATGATGAAGCATTCAATTCAACAAGAAGACTTAGCTAACCTAAATATATATGCACCCAACATTGTCATACCCAGATTCATAAAACAACTACTTCTAAACCTATGAAAAGACTTAGCCACACAATATTAGTGGGGAGGCTTCAACACCTCTCTGACAGTGTTAGAAAGATCATTGAGGGCTGGGCACGGTGACTCACACCTGTAATCCCAGCACTTTGGGAGGCCGAGGCGGGTGGATCATGAGGTCAGGAGATCAAGACCATTCTAGCTAACACAGTGAAACTGTCTCTACTAAAAATACAAAAATTAGCCGGGCGTGGTGGCAGGCACCTGTAGTCCCAGCTACTCGGGAGGCTGAAGCAGGAGAATGGCGTGAACCCGGGAGGCAGAGCTTGCAGTGAGCGGAGATCATGCCACTGTACTCTAGCCTGGGCGACAGAGCGAGACTCCATCTCAAAAAAAAAAAAAAGATCATTGAGGCAGAAAACTAACAAAGAAATTCTAGACTTATTAAATTTTACACTTGACCAATTGTACCTAATAGACATCTACAGAATACTTCACTCATAAACTACAGGATACATATTCTTCTCATCTGGGCACAGAACGTACTGCAAGATTGACCACACGCTTGGCCATAAAGCAACTCTAATCAATTCAAAAAAACTGAAACCATACCAATTGTACACTTGAACCACAGAGGAATAAAAATAGATGTCAATACCAAGAAGATTTCTCAAAAGCAGAATTACATGGAAATTAAACAACTTGCTAATATTTGACTTTTGGGTAAAAACAAAATTAAGGCAGAAATCAAAAAGTTATTTGAAATAAATGAAAACAGAGACACAACATACCAAAATCCCTGGAATGCAGCAAAAGCAGTGTTAAGACGAAAGTTTATAGTGCTAAACGCCTACCTCAAAAAGTTAGAAATATCTCAAATTAATAACCCAACATCACACCAGAGGAGCTAGAAAGGTAAGAACAAACTAACCCCAAAGCTAGCAGAAGAAAAGAAATAACTAAAATCAGAGCACCACTGAATGAAATTGAGACCCCAAAATCCATCCAAAGAATCCATGAAACCAAAAATTGGTGTTTTGAAAGGATAAGCAAGATTGACAGACTGTTAGCCAAAGAAGAAAAAAGAGAGAAGATCCAAATAAGCACAACTGGAAATGACAAAGGTGACATTACAACGGATCCCACAGAAATGTAAAAGATCCTCAGAGACTATTATGAACACCTCTGTGATCACAAAGTAGAAAATCTAGAGGCAATGGATTAATTCCTGCAAACATACAACCTTCCTCCCAATTTCAGGAAGAAATTGAAACCCTGAACAAAATATTAAGTTCTGAAACTGAAGCAGTAATAAAAAAACAACCAAAGAAGAAAAAAAAAAAAAAGCCCCAGACCATGTAGATTCACAGCCCAATTCTACCAGACATACAAAGAAAAGCTAGTTCCAATTCTACTGAAACTATTCCAAAAAAATTGAGGAGGAGGGACTCCTCCCTAACTCATTCTACAAAGCCAGCATCACCCTGATACCAAAACCTGGCAAAGACACAACAAAAAAAGAAAGCTACAGGCCAATATCCCTGATGAACATACATGGAAAATTCATCAACAAAATACTGTAAACTGAATCCAACAACACATCAAAAAGTTAATTTATGCTGCTTAATGTCTTTAACTGGTGGGTGATTAAGGGCGGAAGTGGTCCGGATATTCTAAAATTTGCTAATTATTAGGAGAGAAATGAGAGAAGGCAGAGTAAGAGTTGCCTTTATGTTCTTTTATTCTGCAAATATATATCAAAGTCTCCCTGTGTGCTAGGCACTGTGGGAGGACTTTAAGTATGTTCTTCATTCACAATAAAAACAACTTCCTGAAAAAAAGAGTTAATTCATTACGATCAAGTACGCTTCATTTCTGGGATGCAAGTTGGGTTCAACATACATAAATCAAGAAATATGATTCACCACATAAACAAAATTAAAAATGAAAAATCCATGTGATCATCTCAATAGATGCACAAGAAGCTTTTGATAAAGTCTAACATCCCTTCATGATGGAAGCCCTCAAGAAACTAGGTATTGAAGGAATATGCCTCAAAATAATAAGAGCTATCTATGACAAACCCACTGTCAACATCATACTAAATGGGCAAAAACTGGAAGCATTTCCCTTGAGAACTGAAACAAATCAAGGATGCCCATTCTCACCACTCCTATTCAACACAATACTGGAAGTGCTAGCCAGAGCAATCAGGCAAGAGAAAGAAATAAAAAGCACCCAAATAGAAAGAAAGTCAAACTATCTCTCTTGGTAGATGATATGATCCTATACCTAGAAAACCCTAAAGACAGTACCAGAAGGCCCCTGGAACTGATAAATGACTTCAGCAAAGTTTCAGGATATAAAATCAATGCACAAAAACTTGTCCCTTTTCTATACACCAATAACATTTAAGCTGAGAGCCAAATCAAGAACATAATCCCATTTACAATAGCCACAAAAAATAAAATACTTAGCAATACAGCTAACCAAGGAGGTGGAAGATCTCTACAGGGAGAACTACAAAGCACTGCTAAAAGAAATCATAGATGACACAAACAAATAGAAAAACATCCATCCTCATGGATTAGAAGAACTAATATTGTTAAAATGGCCATAAGTGCCCAAAGCAGTTTACAAATTCAACACTATTCATATCAAACTACCGAGGTCATTTTTCCACAAAACTACAAGAAAACTAGTCTAAAATTCATATGGAACCAAAAAAGAGGCTGAATGGCCAAAGCAATCCTAAGCAAAAAGAACAAAGCCAGAGCTATCACATTACCCAGCTTTGTACTGTAAGGCTACAGTAACGAAAACAGCATGGTACTGGTACAAAAACAGACCCATACACCAATGGAACAGAATAGAGAACCTAGAAATAAAGTTGCACACCTACAGCCATCTGATCTTTGGCAGCTGACAAAGACAAAAGATGGGGAGAGCACTCCCTGTTAAATAAATGGTGCTGGGGTAGCTGGCTATCCATATACAGAAGATTCAAACTAGACCCCTACCTTTCACTATATACAAAAATTAACTCAAGATGGATTAAAAATTTAAATGTAAGACCTCAAACTATAGGAATCCTAGAAGAAAACCTGGGAAACAGCATTCTGGACATCAGCCTTGGGAAAGAATTTATAGCTATGTCCTCAAAACCAATTGCAACAAAGACAAAAATTGACAAGTGAGATATAATTAAACTAAACAGGTTCTGCAGAACAACAAAAACTATCAACAGAGTAAACAGACAACCTACAGAATGGGAGAAAATGTTTGCAAACTACATATCCCACAAAGGCCTAATATCCAGAATCTATGAGGAACCTAAACAATTGAACAAGCAAAAAACAAAACCACATCAAAAAATGGGCAAAGAACTTGAATAGACACTTCTTAAGAGAAGACATACAAGCAGCCAACAAACATATGAAAAAACACTCAATATCACAAATCATCAGAGAAATGCAAATCAAAACCACAGTGAGATCCACTTCACACCAATCAGAATGGCTATGATTAAAAAGTCAAAAAACAACAGATGCTGATGAGGCTGTGGAGAAAATGGAACACATAGACACTGTTGGTGGGAATGTAAATTAGTTCAGCCACTGTGAAAAGCAATTTGGAGATTTCTCAAAAACTTCAACAGAGCTACCATTTGATCCAGCAATCCCATTACCGGTTATATATCCAAAAGAAAACAAATCATTCTACCAAAGAGACACATGTACTGGTACGTTTGTTGCAGCACTATTCACAATAGCAAAGACATGAAACCAACCTAAGTGCCCATGAAAAAGAATGAAATCATGTCCTTTGCAGCAATATGGGTGCAGCTGGAGGCCATTATCCTAAGTTAATTCATGAAGGAACAGAAAACCAAATACTATGTGTTTTCACTTGTAAGTGGGAACTAAACATTGGGTATGCAGGGACATAAAGATGGCAACAATAGAAACTGGGGACTACTGGAGGGGAATGGGAGTGAGTGGGGCAAGGGTTGAAAAACTAACTCTTGGGTACTGTGCTCCATACCTCGGTGACGGGATCATTCATACCCCAAACCTCAGCATCATGAGTATACCCAGGTGACAAACCTGCACATGTACTGGCTGAATCTAAAATAAAAGTTGGGACAAAAAAATCACTTGCTATATGTAAAAAAAAAAAAAAAAAAAAAAGGTACTGAAAATAGGAAATGTAAAATAGGATTAGAAGGAGCAAGATCCTAGTAAATAACAAATCAATATATTTGTTAAAAAATATGAATGTGATAATTATGCCTATGAAAGGCAAAAAGTCTCAGATAAATAAAAAATAAATTAACCATGTGACATTTAGAAATAATACTCTTAATGAAGATGACATAGGAAGACTGAAAATAAGGAGAAAAATAATGAAAATATTACCAAAATGAAAAGCCACACAGATATATTGATATCAGATATAATTCAAAGCAAAAAGGGACAAGGAGGAATATTTCATACTGATGAGAGAGGCAATCTAACAAGAAGATATAACAATCATAAACATTTATGTACTCAATAACATAGCTTCAAAGTAGAGAAAGGAAAAAGTGATGGAACTACCAGGAGAAATTGACAAAGCCAATGAGAATATTTAATTGTGCTCTCAGAAACTGATAAATCATGCAAGCCAAACATCGGTGAGTATATAGAGAATTTAAGTAATACAGATAACAAACCTGGTCAAATAAGATTCTCTGTACCCAGCAAACAGAGAATCACATTCTTATCAAATACAAAAAAGTAGTTACAAATATTGACCACATATTAGGCCACAAAAATAGTCAACAAATTCCAAAAATTGATATCATATAGCCCGTATGGCCTGAACTCAGGAAGGAAGGCTGAGGACATGGGTACAGCTGTAATAAAAGTAGTTTGCAGGTGTTGTATTCTTTAAATTTTAAAAATCTATTTTATATTTTATTTTAAATTGACTTACAGTAAAATTCACTGTTTGTGATGTTCAATTGTGTAGGTTTTGACAGTGATATGCCCACCATCACAGTCATGCTAGAGAACAATTCCATCACTCCAAAAATTCTATCATGCTCTCTTTTTGATGTCATCCTGTTCCCCAACTCCAATCCCTGGTAACCATTGATCCAAGCTCCTATCTAATAGTTTTGCCTTTTCCAGGATGTCATATCAAGAAAATCATAAAATATGTAGCCTTTTGGATCTGACTTCTTTAACTAAATGCATTTGAGATTCCCTGTTGTTGCATGAATAATCTGTTCTTTGTATTGCTGAGTAGCATTTTATGAAATAGTTGTACCGTGGTTTTGTTTACGAAAGACATCTTGGTTGCTTCCAGTTTTTAGTGATCATGGATGAAACTGATACAAACATTTACCTATAGGTTCTTGTGTTAACATACATTTCCATTTCTCTTAGGATACTTTAGAGTGGGATTGTTGAGTTATATAGTAAGTGTATGCTTAACTTTATAAAAAACTATACAAAACCAGACTGATATCCAGGTGTGGTACCATTTTGCATTCTCACTAGTAATGTATGATTTCCAGTTGTTCTGTATCCTCATCAGCACTAGCTGTCATTTATTTCCATAGCCATTCTAGTAGGTGTGTAGTGATATCTTGTGGTTTTAATTTGCATTTCCCTAATGATTATACTGAATATCTTTTCATTTGCTTATTTGCCATTCATATATTTCCATGGTGAAAAGTACATTCAGGTTTTTTGCCCATTAAAAAAAAAAACTTTAGGTGTTCTCTTATTGTTGAGTTCTGAGAGAGTTCTTTTTTGGGGTACAAGTCCTCTGCTGGAAATGGATGTTTTACTCTGATGGCTGCAATTTTCTCAGAGCAGTATGAAGCAAGAGTGAGGATGAGGTGGGAAGTGTAGAAAGTTTAAGGAAGAAGAAAAGAAATATAAAATAGCCTTCTGAGGTAGAAGGGAAGTGAACAGATTAGGGATGCACGCTATGATTGCCTGGTGGCATTAGAGCTCTCTTGAGCCTTGTGGTCGTGTAGTTAAGCTAGGACCAGTCACCGTGGGCATTTTTTTTTCCAGCCATGATTAGTTGCATGAGTGGAGGGATGAAATAGGTGGAGGAGTGGTTTTAACTAGGGCTTTAGTTTTGCCAAGTAGGTATAAGAAAACAGAAGTGGAGGAAGGGAGTTGAAGGGACATGCAAGGAATAAATTACAGTGACTGGCCATAGAATCTAAGTGGAGTCAGAACGGAAGAGAACAAGGATGAGGAACAGTGAAAAGGGGTTAGGATCAATAGATTGGAGGTTCCAGCATAGCCAAAGGATTGTGGGGGTTGGGCACAAGAGGGAGGGAAACGGGGAGGCAGAAGACAGTTGTCTGAGGGAGAATGCTTGCTATCCAGGAAATGTCAAGGTTGCAGTTCCCAGTAATGACTGGGGCGTGGTCATAGATATGAGTGTGCCTGAGTTGGGTAGGAAATTCCAATGGGGAAAAAAACAATCACTGGAAGAAGACAGCTCAAGAAACTTTGAGACCAGAGTCACCACTACAGGGCAGTAGTGAAGACAGTGGCAGTGAGCCAAGAGCTAAGTTAAGGGGAGTGACCTCAAGGTCAGTAGGTGACAATGGCAACAGATGAAGTGGCAGGCATATCTGATGATATGAAAGTCAAACCTTTTTTTTTTTTTTTTTTTTTTTTTGAGATGATGGAGTTTTGCTCTTGTTGCCCAGGCTGGAGTGCAATGGCACGATCTCGGCTCACTGCAACCTCCACCTCCTGGGTTCAAGCGATTCTCCTGCCTCAGCCTCCCGAGTAGCTGGGATTAGAGGCATGTGCTACCATGCCTGGCTAATTTGGTATTTTTAGCAGAGACAGGGTTTCTCCATGTTGGTCAGGCTGGTCTCAAACTCCCGAACTCAGGTGATCTGCCCACCTCGGCCTCCCAAAGTGCTGGGATTACAGGCGTGAGCCACCGTGCCCAGCCAAAACTTTTTTTTTTTTTAATGGACGAGGAAGAGAGAATGATTTAGAAGCTGCTATGAGAAGGAGGAAAGCAGCTACTCTTCCTCCAGGAGCACTGAATGGATGTGAGAAGAAGCTGAGCTTGGATCAAGTGATGTGGTCAGGAGAGGAAGGGAAGCTACTAGGACCTCAGAAAGTTGGCCTGGGATTGGAATCCTGGAGGGGAAAGGTTTGGCTTCTGGCTACAGAGGGACATACAGAGAGGTGTTTTTTGAAGGACTCCATGGATTTATCTAGAACTGTGCTGCTCAACGCAGCAGCCACTAGCCACACGTGGCTAACTTAAATTTAAACTCATTAAAATAAAAAGTAAATAAATAAAAGTAAAATTCAGTTCCCTTGTCATAGTAGCCATAATACAGTGCTCAGTAGCCACAGTAGTGGTCAGTGGCTCTTGTACTGGACAGTGCGGATGTAGAATATTTCCATCATTGCTAAACATTCCGATAGCCACAGTGACATTAGGGCCATGGGCTCTGAGAATGGCCGCACCATGTCTTCTCTCATCCCTGGACCTTTCTGTGGAAATATGAAGAGCAACCACAGTGCTCAGCCGTGCTGTCAGGAATTAAGAGCAGGGACTGTACTGAGTTTAGGAAGAAATGGAAAGGGAAGGGCAACGGCTCCTCCCTTGGCGGTGGCTGCCATCCTGGAGCTATGGGAAGGGAGCTGTAGTCAAAGCAAACGGGCTGAGAAGGAAGCTGAAGAGATGGAGTGGAGGTCAGATTTCTGAGCCTCCTGGAGGCTGCACCTTCAGATGATCAGATATGTGGCAGGAGTGGGAAAGGGACACAGCACGAAGGGGGATCCGTTTCTCTAATCCAGCGAGTGGGTATTAAACTGTGGCATCATTTTATGCCCAAAGCTGGTAAGGCCTGAGTGTGCTGGTAACATAGATAGAAAAGTCATTTGTATTCATTTCTGTAGAATGTATCTATCTTTGGCTGCTCCCTAGGTGCATTCTTCTTAAGGGGTCATGTGGGTATTGTGTGCGGTAAATTATCAGTGCTGCTTGAACATTTATGCCTCTTCCTCTCTGTCTTGTGTGTGAAGGGCCACGTCTGACACACTGACCTCAGGGATAAGTCGCTGCCATGTGATTTTAACCCCGATATATGAAATTTGACAATGTAGAGGCATAGAATAGAGTCATGCTTAGTTTTTGAGAGTGCGTAATCATTGAAGCGTAACATTATTTACTTTCACCCTCCCAAAAGAAAACCTCTCTGAAAATTAAATGACTAGTTTTACATTTTTTAAGTGTATATAATTGGTAAAACGGTCTCATTTCTTGCTTCCCCCAGTTCAAAAGGGACAAAGTGATACGTTCGTAAGTAAATACTTTTTTTTTTTTTAGTGATGATCTGGAGACTTTAATATGGGATTTATGATGGCTAAAGAGCATTACCTACCCAAGAGGAACCTTTAATCCAGGGAGGAAGTTATGAGTTTTTGGTTCGTTTTGTGGTCAACCTCATTCCTTCTAGTTTTGTCTATGGCCTAAACTGCGAGAGAAAATAATTGGAAACTCTATGATGAAAATAATAGAACGATTCCTGTTGTTGCTATGGTGACAAGAATAAATTGAATCCACTGCTCTGAAAAATTGCCCGAAAGTGTACTTTAGCATTCCGCAGTGGGTTTATTTGTCGAGAATTTTAATCTGTCAGCTTCCATCAAAATGGTGCAGCACTCAGAGAAATATTTCCCATCTATACTTTTAGCTGGTTTTTGTTATTTGTTTCATTTTTTAAAATGTTATAGATTTGGGGGTACTTGTGCAGGCTTGCTGCATGGGTATATTACATAATGGTGAGGGTTAGGCTTCTAGTCTACCCATCACCCAATTATTGTAAAAGAAAGCAACCATCATTATATTGAAAATTTAAATAATTTTCTAAAAGCATCTTGCCAGGTACAAATCTAAAAGCAGATTATAGTTTTATCTCCACCATCATGGAAAATGTCACTGTCAGCACCGGCTGAGCTTTGGATGATTTTTCAGGTCATTGACAATCATTAGTATGATACAGGACTCAAAAGATCTGGTTGAGAAACCAAAGGATGTGGATTCCTAATCTCATTCAGTGTAAAACAGTCATATAGGCTTACAAGAAGAAATAAGCCCTAGTGCCTCAGTTTTTCTGTTTAATTTTTGGTAATGAGCATTTTAATAATAGTGATAGTTAGCATGTACTAGATGCACCAAGCATTTTGTGGATGTTGTCCATGCTCTTAACAGCAACTCTAAACATGTAAGTATTATCATCTGTAGTTTGCAGATAGAAGAAACTGAAACTCAGAGAGGTAAGGCAACTTGCTCAAGGTCACACAACAAAGTGGAGAGCTGGGATTTAAGCCCGGCTGCATCTTAGCTCTAGACTCCATGCCTCCCAATGGTGCTGGTTGCTCCTAACTTGCAATAACGCTATTGGCTTCAAAATATCTGAGCATCTATCCTGAGCAGTATATGCAAAAGAGTTAACGCTGGCCCGAAAGGCCTTTGCCAGGGTTGGGAGGGAAGCGTGTATCTAGCACTCTGTTTGTTTATTTTTTTCTGAGCCAGAGTCTCCCTCTGTTGCCCAGGCTGGAGTGCAGTGGCATGATCTCTGCTCACTGCAATCTCCACCTCCCCGGTTCAAGCAATTCTCCTGCCTCAGCCTCCCAAGTAGCTGGGACTACAGGCGTGCACCACCATGACCGGCTAACTTTTTTGTATTTTTAGTAGAGGTGGGGTTTCGTCATGTTGGCCAGGCTGGTCTTGAACTCTTGACCTCAAGTGATCCACCCACCTCGGCCTCCCAAAGTGCTGGGATTACAGGCATGAGCCACTGCGTCTGGCTGCACTCTGGTTTTGATAATTTATTTTGCTGTCTTTAGGATTTTGTTTTCTCATTTTAAAAACAGTTGATCTTCTGTGAAGAAAAACTTTTGGTTAAGAACCAAGAACCTGTTTCTACCTTGTGTTTCTAAGAAGTGCCCTTCCCGTGGTGTCTTCCCAAGCAGCCAGGAGACAGGTGGCTCTTCTGTTGCTTTCTGAAGTCAAACTCCTGAATGAACGCAGAGACTCTCTGAGTACCTACAAATCCTGATTCAAAATCCTGATTCATATGCACCTAATGTGATCCTGAGGCCTGATTCATATGGCATGAATACTCTGTGTGTGTATTGCTGAATATGGTTAAACCTTCCTCTCCTTCCTCCCCTTATTTCTCCAGGGAACTGACCTCTTCCTCCTCAGGGTCCACTTGAAATTCCAGGAAAAGGAACAGATGTGCAAGGAATTGCAGCCTGGAGAAACATAGTGTATTTGGAGACTTGCATGTAAATGGATAAGTAGGTGTAGGTGGAGAAGCTGGAACACATTTTCCTAAATTTTATTCCACAAAACACTAGTTCTGTGAGACGCTCTATGGAAATTGGTCCCATGATCAGTACGTTTGGGGCATGCTGCTTGTTATATTCCCTGTTGTCTTAGATTGGATTTCCTGGAAAAAGACTCTGAGGTGGAGACTTACGTGCAGAAGGTCTCTTGGTAAATGCTCCAGGGAGGCGTACGTGTAAGGAAGTGAGACAGACCTACCTTCAGCCCCTGGGACTTCCACTGGCCAGGCGCCCTGTGCCTACTTGTGTCATGGGATACAGGGCCCATCTCTTCCCAACTCCACACTCTGTGACCACACGCTAGTAGCTTGAAATCAGCCATAGCGCAACTATTAGCATCACAAAAATGGACAAATGCTTCAAACTGGGGCCTGACTTATTGTTTTGTTGATTGCCAGGCTTAAAAAAGTGATGAAAAGGATGCTAATAATGTGTATTAAACCAAAAAAGTGTGTCATGTCTGTAGCTGTGACATTGTGAATAGCACAAACATTGAGGTTACATGCTTCTGATATTTGAAAACACTTATCGGATTCAACAAAGAATTCACTCATGTCATTGTCTATCAGGTGAAGCTCTGATGCACACTTTTTGCTTTCACTTTTGCCTTATTCATTAATATAAACAGAATGTCAATCAACCTTCATGTTGTGTCTATGCTCAATCATCCCTGATGACCCTATGCTGACTACAGACGCAGAATTCAGCAAAAACCAATGAAAGCATTCGGTGAGAATCAATGGCTATATGGAGCTTACAAGAAACCGTATTGTGTATTTTATTATTACGTATACATTGTGTGTTACATATCCGTAATATCAGCACAATTTATAGTAAACTCATGTAGTTGGTGAACATTTACCAGCACATCACTGGGGCTGGTGGAGTTTGGGTGGGAGCATCCGAGATTGCTATTGGAGAATGCTCGAGCCAAAGTCTGCTGGCAAAGACATCCCGTGCCTCTCAGGACTGGCAGTAGCCCATTGTAGACATGGCCTCAGTGTACACATAGACATGTTTCAGAACATGGGGCCCTGGGTCACTCATGTTCCCTGTAGTTGGAATTATACCAGGCACATTCCATGTCCTCCACACTGATACTTGATGTGGTTGGAGCTGAGGTCTCAGACTATCCTCCAGAGAGCGTTAGGGCTGGGATGGCCTTTCAGAGTGGTCCCAAATTGAGGCAAGAGGGCCAGGCCTTTAGATCACCAGTCACTGATACCCAAGGCACATCCTTGGTTAAGACAGTGCTCTGTGGCTGAGGACAAATCCCAGTGAGAGCCAGAGCTCTAGGTGGTGGCCTGTGAATGGTCAGTGGCCGATATTCCCAGAAGCTGGAGTATAGGTTTGTCTACCCTGAAGAGGAAAGTTGGCTGCAGCACTGAAGTGTTTATTAGACTCTCTTGGAAATTCATAATGTTTATTAACATTTAAAAGATTCTGAAGAATCCTGCAGTTAACTTTGTCCTGCTAGCATTTCCTCAATTTATTTCACCAAGAAACCATTTTGTGTGTCTGTGTCTGTAACATCCCTTTGAATTAGTATTCTACAGAACACATTCGGGAAAACCTGGGCCAGAGAGAAAGGCAAGGTCAGATCGTAAAGGGCCGAGCCTGCCTGGCTGGGCAGTTTTGATTTTATGCTGTGGGCACTGGGGAGCTGTTCTGATTTGACTTGCATTTTGGAGAAAGCACTTTGGAAGTGTGTGTAGGATTGATTGTTTTGGGAGAGATGGAGGAGCAAGTGTATTTAAGAGGCTGCCACATCTTCCAAGGGAGAGATGATATGGGCCTGGATTTGGATGGCAGAGAGAAGAGGCAAATCAGAGGAATGTTTAAGAGATAGAATCAATAGTGTTTAGTGATAGATTATTTTCCCACTACCCTGTAATCTAGCTCAGTGTTATTTACATCTTCTTCTCATTTCCAAATGGCTTCCCTTCCGTTCCCTTCCCTTCCCTTCCTTTCCTTCCTTTCCTTCCCTTCCTTCTCTTCCTTCCTTTTGTTTCCTTCCTTTCCTTCCTTCCTTTTCCTTTAATTATCTTCTCCTTCTATTATTTATGTGTCCCTGAAATGGTGTATTTAACAACTTCACCTACAGAATAGTTTTTGTATACTCATCTTTCCAGGCTCCAATTAGTTTGCATCCATTTCATCCTCTTGTGTTCTGGGATGAAAAAAATGGGGATGAACTGGGCAGTATCCTGTGACCATTTCACAGTTGTTGTTTTGGAATGTAGTGTTCCGACGGCTTTTCCAATGTGTCCGAAATTGCTTTAAGTCTATAGTACAATAAGTAGGAAATGAGGGAGATGCAAACATATTCTCACGCATTTAACGCAGGATTGATTTGTTCCTGTACACCTCAGTTTTTATTACTATTGGAAGAATATGATTTCTTTTTAAGAAGCTGATCTCTTTTTATCAGCTCTAGAGGAAGGAGGGTTAACTTAGTTTCTAGACACTGTCTACCCTTCTTTCTCACTTCATGTTATTTTATTGGCAAATGTATCTCTATTTAGGTTATTTTAAAACATGGAATCAACTCTGATGCTCTTTTTCTTTATACTTTTCCCAGGAAAAGAAGTTTAAATCAATAACTGAAATAAGTTTTCATGGTACCCAGAGATTTCACTTCCTGATAGCCTGCCTCATGTGAGTTAATGTGTACAATTGAAGGTAGTTCTAGTGGAGATAATGAATTCATCTCCAGAAAGGGAGCTTCCCCTCTTTTGGGGTACTGAGGGCACTCACGGAAAATAAAGGACCAGGGTTTTTTCTTCACTTCTAGAATTTTAATTATTTTAATTTTATTTATTTATTTATTTTGAGACAGAGTTTTGCTCTTGTCACCCAGGCTGGAGTGCAATGGCGCGATCTCACCTCACTGCAACCTCTGCCTCCCGGATTCAAGTGATTCTCTTGCCTTAGCCTCCCCCAGTAGCTGGGATAACAGGCGTGTGCCACCACACCCAGCTAATTTTTGCATTTTTAGTAGAGACAGGGTTTCACCATGTTGGCTAGGCTGTCCTTGAACTACTGACCTCAGGTGATCCACCTACCTCGGCCTTGCAAAGTGCTGGGATTACATGTGTGAGCCACCATGCCCGGCCACAGTGAATTTAAAAATTCAGTAGAATTTTAAAATAGTTGGACCAGAGAGGAAGCATGTTTTCAAACATGCCAACAGAATCAATTTTGGATTTTTAATTTGGGGAATTTTCTCAGATCTGGAAAAGTTATTGTAAATCAAGGTTGAAGTAAAGTTGGTTTACATATTTTACGTATTTGCATTTTGGAAAACACAATTTAGGACTTTAGGTCCATGTCTTTGTTTTCATACTGACAAAGAGGCTGTTTCCAAGACCTCAGTCCCCCACACATTGCAGGGGTGTTGCTGGGCTCTCTTTCGCTGCATTGTGAAAGGCCTCTTCAGGGAGCATGGAGAGCTGTGTTCTGCCTCCCTGCCCATTAGATGAGCGCCTAGAGGGTGCTGGCAGTGAGCTGCTGCGGAGCTTGACATGGTTTGCCTTTCTCCAGGCACAGCAGGCAGACTCCAAGCTATTTCTTACTCTGGCTGGGCCTTGAAAAAGCCCAGCCAGCCGCTGAAAAACTCAGCTGAGACATCGCTAGAGAGGCTGTGCGTGAGCAGCCAAAGGCTATTTGCTGAGCAGAAGCTTCTGGACGCCGACCAGCTGGACGCTGACCACACAGAACAGGAGCGGTCATTAGGGTCCTCAACCTCCCTGGACCAATCGGCTCTGATGACGAGTGGGCAGGAGGCAGCTTGTGGGGACTGAGGACTGCTGAGATGATGCTGAGAACTGCTGCTGAAGAAGGGACAATAGAAACCCTTGCCCATGATTCTGTTTCCAGAGAGCATCCCAGATGCTGTCTGGAGCCCCAGAATTCTAGGTTTGATTACCAGCACCATGGATGCAGTGGTCACAGGCCTTTCTATTCATCTGTATTGCCCCAGTAGGAAAACTAAGCTTGGCCCTGGCTGCACCCTGCAACCTCAGCACCCAGGAATCTGTTACTCTGAGCTGAGTCACCAGACTTGGTACTCGAGACATGAATCTTTTTGGGACAGGATTCTTAAATAGGGATCCTCTTCTAGGAGTTCCAGAACAGTTATTTGTAACACATAGAATGGACAAAAGATTAGAATCCAGAATACATAAAAAAGATTCTTACCAATCTATAAGAAAAAATTTTTTTAAATAAATGAAAAAATCAATCACTAAGAAAAAGGCATTTAAAAATGGGCAAAAGACATGAATGAACATTTCACAGAAGAAAAAACATAAATGGCCAATAAGTTTATGAAAAAATGTTCCACCTCATTAGCAAGTGGGAAAATATAAATTTTAAAGCCACTGGCCTGGCGAGGTGGCTCACGCCTGTAATCCCAGCACTTTGGGAGACAGAGGTGGGAGGATCGCTTGAGGCCCGGAAATGAAGGTTGCAGTGAGCTTTGGACACACCACTGCACTCCAGCCTGGGTGGCAGAGCAAGACCCTGTCTCAAACAATAAAATAAAACCCACTAAGGGATATCAATTTACACTCAATTGGCAAAAAATAAAGTAAAATAATACAAAGTGTTACTGAGGCTGTGAAGCAGAGGCCTCTCCTACAATGCTGTTAGGAGCATGAATAGGCACAACTGCATCAGAAGACAATTTCGCATCAATTAACAAAGTTGAATCTTCTAGCACCTCTGCAATTACACTGAGGAATATATTACAAGGACTATAATTGGCAGGAGTATGTATAGTATCATTAGTTATGACAGTAAAAATGTAAAACAACCCAATATGTTCATTAACAATGGTGGATAGGTACATTTTGGCATATTCATACAGCAGAATACTATGTACAGTGAAAATGCAGAAAGTACAGTTCCAAGAATCAATGCTGGTGAATCTTAAAAACAACAACAAAACAAGTCATAGAAGAATGCATCCAGTATGGTTCAATTTACATGAAGTCAAACAACAGACAAAAGTCAATAATGTATTGCTTAGAGATACGGGGTAGAATTGAAAGAAAAGTAAAAGATTAAATAACGTGAAAATCAGGATAGTGGCTACCTATGGTGGAAGATGGAGAGTGAGGGGGTGTGATGGACATGCGTACGAAGAGAGTGTCCCAATCATTGATGGATGGTGGTCCATTACCGAAGCTGGGTAGTGGCCATGTAGGCGTTTTTGCTTTATTATTATTTAAACTATATATTAGACTATACATTATTTAAACTATATATGTGTATATACAATTACTCTGCATGATATATTTTATAATTTTTAAAGAAAAGGGAAGAAGGAGGAGGAGGAGGAAGAGAGGAAGAGGATGACTATGATGATGACAAAGAAGACAGCAAGTAGTGCTTCGGGTCCCTGTGTGAGGCACATTCAGCACTGTGAGGACGGTTATCTGGGGGGAATAATAAGGGCATTTCCTCACCATTTCTATAGTCTCTGGACTCCAAATGTATCCTTGATCAGATTGGATCTTTGTGGTGCTTCACTGAGACTACACATCTGTCCAAACTGTAGGTTCAGGGATGGCTTCCTGGAGAAGCTAATGCTTGAGTTGAAGCCTAGGGGCACAGAGACATATATGATGATATATAGCATGATTGTCATTCATTTAACAAATATTTATTGAGGTCCTATTGAAAAAAAAGGAACAGGGACATATAAAGTTGTATCTGAAAACAATGTCAGAAGTTTGCATCAGTGAAGAAACTGATATTAGAAAGATATCGTTTTTAGTTGTAATAGGATCAGGAGAATCTTAGAGTCGTAGAATTTCATAGCTGAGAAGAGAAGAAAGAAATAGCTACTGAGAATTACTAGAGTCAGGCATTGTGTTAGGTGTTTTAGCTCTGTAGGTGGGTGAAAAGGGCATTCTAGGTGAACAGAAGGCCTCGGCAAAGGACAGAGGAGGAAATGACAGGGTGCATTCAAGAAATGGTGAGCAATACGGTTTGAGTGGAATACACTAACAAGTGAGCATTTATTGCAGGGGTTGGACAATTTTTTTTGGTAAAGGGCCAGATGGTAAATATTTTAGGCTTTGTGGGCAATACCGTCTCTGTTGCAATGACTTACCTCTGTTGCTATAGCAGGAAAGAAGCCATAGATCATACAGGTGTGGCTGTGTTCCAATAAAACTTTACTTATAAAAACAGGTGGTGGGCTGAATTTGGTCCACAGACCAGAGTTTACAAACCCCTGGTTTATTGAATGCTTGTTATGGGCTAAGCACTTCATATACATGATCTCAATTCTGAAAACAATCATGGAAGCAGGGCACTATTTATTACCATTGCCTTCTATTTACAGACATGGAGACCAAGGCTCGGAGAAGTTAAGGTCATGTAGAGGTAGGGTTTGAGTCAAAGAGTCTTACCTCAATGGTTCACTCTTAATCACTGTGCTGTCCCAGTAATTAGAGGGATGGGTTGTGGAGGATGGGCTGTTGCAGAGAATCCTGATGTCAGACCAAGAGTCATCTTGGTTAGATAATAGAGGGCCGTGGAGGGTTATGAAAGAGATTGACATAATCAGGGCTCTTCCACTCCCCGTTCTTCCCAGCCTTGTTCTCGCTCAATGGGGTGTGACCTGATGAGCTGCTCTTACTCAGGCTGTCACAAGCAGAGCATCAAAGACAGAGTCTAAGATCATTTGGGATCAGCCTTGCCAAGAGGACAGCATGGCACGGGAGAGAGTGGTCTGGTGCCATGGGGTGGGGGCGACTGTTGAGTGCAGGCTGGGCCTCTTCCTTGACAGGCTGGGAGCGCATAGCCTGTAATAGAAGCTGAAAGGTCTTCAGGGGAGCGCTAGGGACAAGTTTTCTGGACTGGCCACAGAAAAAAGCCCTTGTTGGCTCCTGGGTGTCTTGTTCAAATTGGGGAGCTGGTGCTGTCACCATCAGCAGCCTGCCCCGTGGCAGCCCTCTTGCTTCAGAGAGCAGTCTGTCAAGCTCATGTTTTCCACTTTCTAAGCCTTCCCAAACAGAAGGATCATGCCACTTCTGTGTGGAGGGATGACACTATTTTAATTTCACCAGGAGGCAGTCACTTGCTAATTTTCCCCTGACCCAGAAGATGAGAATGGATGAGAAAGGGTCCACACTACCATGTTTGAAAATGGGCCAGACGGAGAATGGGAACCAACCACTAGTTGTGTCATATCCTAATTCATACCATCATGGCTGGAAAGGGAGTTTCAGGGTCAGATCTTGATCTTTATGCTATACTTTAGATCAGCATCCTCTGAAGTATGCTCCATAGGAGCATAAGAGCCCTACTCTTACAATATACTCTATTTATTTATTTATTGAGATGGAGTTTTGCTCTTATTGCCCAGGCTGGAGTGCAGTGGCACCATCTCGACTCACTGCAACCTCCGCCTCCTGGGTTCAAGCGATTCTCCTGCCTCAGCCTCCCAAGTAGCTGGGACTATAGGTGTGCACCACCACGCCCAGCTAATTTTTTGTAGTTTTAGTAGAGGCGGGGTTTCCTCATGTTGGCCAGGCTGGTCTCAAACTCCTGACCTCAGATGATCCACCCGCCTCGGCCTCCCAAAGTTCGGGGATTACAGGCGTGAGCCCCCACACCTGGCCTACAATATACTCTTTAAAAAGAGTTGCAGAATGGATATGTTTGGAAATCCCCAAGTGCTCCACCCCGTGTCTTGGAGCTACATGATACACAAGAGCACTTTAAAGGCTCTGGCACATTTTTATTTTGTTTTTTATATTTTGAGACAGAGTCTCCCTCTGTCACCCAGGCTGGAGTGCAGTGGCGCGATCTTGGCTCGCTGCAACCTCCACTTCCCGGTTCAAGCGATTCTCCTGCCTCAGCCTCCCGAGTAGCTGGGATTACAGGCATGCACCACCATGCCCGGCTAATTTTTATATTTTAGTAGAAACGAGGTTTTGCCATGTTGGCCAGACTGGTCTTGAACTCCTGCCCGTCTTGGCCTCCCAAAGTGCTGGGATTACTGATGTGAGCCACTGTGCCCAGCTGGCACATTTTATAATAAAGAATCATAAACCCATCTTTTAACTTGGCAGTCCTAAGTGTAGTTTACCAAACAAAATCCTTGCTTCCAATAATACCTGTAAAAATCCTATAGTGCTAGAGTTCCCTAGATCTCATTTTGGAAAATAATGTTGCCGGTGATTACAGGTGATTAGCGTCAAGGTTTCTTTCTTTTTTTTTTTTAAAGTGGGATCACTGGATAATCTGTGATTTAGAAAAATAACCCAGGCAGCAGCTTAAAAGCTGAGTTAAAGAGAGTTAGACTCAAGCTAGGTAAGAGGATCTAACTAAAGTCAAGAAAACTAGTCCAAGAAAAATGAGGGCATAAAGTATTGGTAGTGATTATGGGGGTGGAGAGGGACGGATTTTGTCTCAACACTTTTCTGAGATGGGATTGAAAGCCTGTGTGATGGACTGAATATGCAAGGCGGAAGGAGAGGCAGAGATCAACGTTGTCCCTGCATTTTCCAGCGTGGTTGACCAGATGGGTGGCTATGCTGTTAACCAGGACTGGAAACACAGAGGAAGAACTTCCAACATGCCTGCCTTTTAAAACAGCAAATGTCAGAGTCGGTTCCATCCCCTTCTGAGTCCATACAGTTGATGTCACAGAGCAAGTATGGGCAAGAACAACACTGCCCCCCCGGCTCTGGCAGAGATGTACAGTTTCTATATCTGACAGGCTCCTCTGTTGTGCTCCAGCTTCCCTGTTCAGTTTCTGTCTTCAGCTCTGGGTGTGAAACCTAGCAGGGCACATTGGCTAGGAACATAAACAAGTCTGTTTCCCGTCAAAATGCTTAATTACAGCAATACATTATGACACAGTTGGCCAGCCTGGTCTGTCGGAAAGGCTCACAAACAAGAACGGTTGTTTTTGAGTGGGAGTTTCCAGGCTATTTGTCAGAGACTTTTGGGAAGTCAAAGTGGCTATAGTTTGTCAGAAGCAGCAATTAAAAATTGCCTCTGGATGTGTGTCAGACTGAAAGATATTTAAAATCAGTGTAAATACTAGACTATTATCCCCTCAGTATTGGAAGAAATTTAAAAAAAATTTTTTTTAATTATATTTTAAGTTCTAGGGTACATGTGCACAACGTGCAAGTTTGTTGCATATGTATACATGTGCCATATTGGTGTGCTGCACCCATTAACTCGTCATTTACATTAGGTATATCTCCTAATGCTATCCCTCCCCCCTCCCTCTACCCCACAACAGGCCCCAGTGTGTGATGTTCCCCTTCCTGTGTCCAAGTGTTCTCATTGTTCAATTCCCACCTATGAGTGAGAACATGCGGTGTTTGGTTTTTTGTCCTTGTGATAGTTTGCTGAGAATGATGGTTTCCAGCTTCATCCATGTCCCTACAAAGGACATGAACTCATCCTTTTTTATGGCTGCATAGTATTCCATGGTGTATATGTGCCACATTTTCTTAATCCAGTCTATCATTATTGGACATTTGGGTTGGTTCCAAGTCTTTGCTATTGTGAATAGTGCTGCAATAAACATACGTGTGCATGTGTCTTTATAGCAGCATGATTTGTAATCCTTTGGGTATATACCCAGTAATGGGATGGCTGGGTCAAATGGTATTTCTAGTTCTAGATCCCTGAGGAATCACCACACTGTCTTCCTAGTTCAACAATGGTTGAACTAGTTTACAGTGCCACCAACAGTGTAAAAGTGTTCCTATTTCTCCACGTCCTCTCCAGCACCTGTTGTTTCCTGACTTTTTAATGATCGCCATTCTAACTGGTGTGAGATGGTATCTCATTGTGGTTTTGATTTGCATTTCTCTGATGGCCAGTGATGATGAGCATTTTTTCACGTGTCTGTTGGCTGCATAAATGTCTTCTTTTGAGAAGTGTCTGTTCATATCCTTTGCCCACTTGTTGATGGGGTTGTTTGTTTTTTTCTTGTAAATTTGTTTGTGTTCATTGTAGATTCTGGATATTAGCCCTTTGTCAGATGGATAGATTGCAAAAATTTTCTCCCATTCTGTAGGTTGCCTGTTCACTCTGATGGTAGTTTCTTTTGCTGTGCAGAAGCTCTTTAGTTTAATTAGATCCCATTTGTCAATTTTGTCTTTTGTTGCCATTGATTTTGGTGTTTTAGACATGAAGTCCTTGCCCATGCCTATGTCCTGAATGGTATTGCCTAGGTTTTCTTCTAGGGTTTTTATGGCTTTGGGTCTAACATTTAAGTCTTTAATCCATCTTGAATTAATTTTTGTATAAGGTGTAAGGAAGGGATCCAGTTTCAGCTTTCTACATATGGCTAGCCAGTTTTCCCAGCACCATTTGTTGAATAGGGAATCCTTTCCCCATTTCATGTTTTTGTCAGGTTTGTCAAAGGTCAGATAGTTGTAGATGTGTGGTATTATTTCTGAGGGCTCTGTTCTGTTCCATTGGTCTGTATCTCTGTTTTGGTACCAGTACCATGCTGTTTTGGTTACTGTAGCCTTGTAGTATAGTTTGAAGTCAGGTAGCGTGATGCCTCTAGCTTTGTTCTTTTGGCTTAGGATTGACTTGGCAATGTGGGCTCTTTTTTGATTCCATATGAACTTTAGTTTTTTCCAATTCTGTGAAGAAAGTCATTGGTAGCTTGATGGGGATGGCATTGAATCTATAAATTACCTTGGGCAGTATGGCCATTTTCATGATATTGATTCTTCCTACCCATGAGCATGGAATGTTCTTCCATTTGTTTGTATCCTCTTTTATTTCGTTGAGCAGTGGTTTGTAGTTCTCCTTGAAGAGGTCCTTCACATCCCTTGTAAGTTGGATTCCTAGGTATTTTATTCTCTTTGAAGCAATTGTGAATGGGAGTTCACTCATGATTTGGCTCTCTGTTTGTTAATGGTGTATAAGAATGCTTATGATTTTTGCATATTGATTTTGTATCCTGAGACTTTGCTGAAGTTGCTTATCAGTATAAGGAGATTTTGGGCTGAGATGATGGGGTTTTCTAGATATACAATCATGTCATCTGCAAACAGGGACAATTTGACTTCCTCTTTTCCTAGTTGAATACCCTTTATTTCTTTCTCCTGCCTGATTGCCTGGCCAGAACTTCCAATACTATGTTGAATAGGAGTGGCGAGAGGGGGCATCCCTGTCTTGTGCCAGTTTTCAAATGGAATGCTTCCAGTTTTTGCCCATTCAGTATGATATTGGCTGTGGGTTTGCCATAAATAGCTCTTACTATTTTGAGATATGTCCCATCAATACCTAATTTATTGAGAGTTTTTAGCATGAAGGGTTGTTGAATTTTGTCAAAGGCCTTTTCTGCATCTATTGAGATAATCATGTGGTTTTTGTCTTTGGTTCTGTTTATATGCTGGATTACATTTATTGATTTGCGTATGTTGAACCAGCCTTGCATCCCAGGGATGAAGCCCACTTGATCATGGTGGATAAGCTTTTTGATGTGCTGCTGGATTCGGTTTGCCAGTATTTTATTGAGGATTTTTGCATCAATGTTCTTCAGGGATATTGGTCTAAAATTCTTTTTTTGTTGTGTCTCTGCCAGGCTTTGGTATCAGGATGATGCTGGCTTCATAAAATGAGTTAGGGAGGATTCCTTCTTTTTCTATTGATTGGAATAGTTTCAGAAGGAATGGTACCAGCTCCTTGTTGTACCTCTGGTAGAATTCGGCTGTGAATCCATCTGGTCCTGGACTCTTTTTGGCTGGTAGGCTATTAATTATTGCCTCAATTTCAGAGCCTGTTATTGATCTATTCAGAGATTCAACTTCTTCCTGGTTTAGTCTTGAGAGGGTGTATGTGTCGAGGAATTTATCCATTTCTTCTAGATTTTCTAGTTTATTTGCGTAGAGGTGTTTATAGTATTCTCTGATGGTAGTTTGTATTTCTGTGGGATTGGTGGTGATATCCCGTTTATCATTTTTTATTGTGTCTATTTGATTCTTCTCTCTTTTTTTCTTTATTAGTCTTGCTAGTGGTCTATCTTTGTTGATCTTTTCAAAAAACCAGCTCCTGGATTCATTGATTTTTTAAAGGGTTTTTTGTGTCTCTATCTCCTTCAGTTCTGCTCAGATCTTAGTTATTTCTTGCCTTCTGCTAGCTTTTGAATGTGTTTGCTCTTGCTTCTCTAGTTCTCTTAATTGTGATGTTAGGGTGTCAATTTTAGATCTTTCCTGCTTTCTCTTGTGGGCATTTAGTGCTATAACTTTCCCTCTACACACTGCTGTAAATGTATCCCAGAGATTCTGATATGTTGTGTCTTTGTTCTCACTGGTTTCAAAGAACATCTTTATTTCTGTCTTCATTTCGTTATGTACCCAGTAGTCATTCAGGAACAGGTTATTCAGTTTCCATGTAGTTGAGCAGTTTTGAGTGAGTTTCTTAATCCTGAGTTCTAGTTTGATTGCACTATGGTCTGAGAGACAGTTTGTTATAATTTCTGTTGTTTTACATTTGCTGAGGAGTGCTTCACTTCCAACTATGTGGTCAATTTTAAGTGCAGTGTGGTGCTGAGAAGAATGTATATTCTGTTGATTTGGGGTGGAGAGTTCTGTAGATGTCTATTTGGTCCACTCGGTACAGAGCTGAGTTCAATTCCTGGATATCCTTGTTAACTTTCTGTCTCGTTGATCTGTCTAGTGTTGACAGTGGGGTGTTAAAGTCTCCCATTATTATTGTGTGGGAGTCTAAGTCTCTTTGTAGGTCTCTAAGGACTTGCTTTATGAATCTGGGTGCTCCTGTATTGGGTGCATATATATTTAGGATAGTTAGCTCTTCTCGTGGAATTGATCCCTTTACCATTATGTAATGGCCTTCTTTGTCTCTTTTGATCTTTGTTGGTTTAAAGTCCACTTTGTCAGAGACTAGGATTGCAACCCCTGCCTTTTTTTGTTTTCCATTTGCTTGGTAGATCTTCCTCCATCCCTTTATTTTGAGCCTATGTGTGTCTCTGCATGTGAGATGGGTTTCCTGAATACAGCACACTGATGGGTCTTGACTCTTTATCCAATTTGCCAGTCTGTGTCTTTTAATTGGAGCATTTAGTCCATTTACATTTAAGGTTAATATTGTTATGTGTGAATTTGAGCCTGTTATTATGATGTTAGCTGGTTATTTTGCTCGTTAGTTGATGCAGTTTCTTCCTAGCATCGATGGTCTTTACAATTTGGTATGTTTTTGCCAAACTGTAACAAAAAATTACAGCATTGTCCTATGTTGCAAACAAATGAAAACTGAAAAGTATGAAGAAAAGTACAGCATGACATAAAACATAAAAATGTGAAGACTGTGGTTTCCTGGGAAGGCCACGAGAGAGGTCAGTTTATTAATATTATGACCTTATGTTCTACTGACAGGAAATTAAGGTTCATTTTTGTAACCACCATTCTGCAATTTATAACTACTTCTGCAAAGTTCTTCTGTGGTCCACATTCTACCACATCAATTTAGACACCGTTACTTAGTTACGTGTTCATATTTTAGCTTCACATTTATTGAGGGTCAATATTAGAAAGAGCTACATGAAGAACATTTCTATATCTTCTGCAAAACTCTTGACAATACTTTTTTGGGGGCTTTGTTTCTCCATAGAGGGATTCACACACTCAGTTTTTTTGTGTGTGTTTGTTTGTTTGTTTGTTTGAGATGGAGTCTCGCTCTGTCGCCCAGGCTGGAGTGCAGGGGCGCGATCTTGGCTCACTGCAAGCTCCACCTCCCTGGTTCATGCTATTCTCCTGCCTGAGCCTCCCGAGTAGCTGGGACTACAGGTGCCCGCCACCACGCCCAGCTAACTTTTTTGTATTTTTTAGTAGAGACGGGGTTTCGCCATGTTAACCAGGATGATCTTGATCTCCTGACCTCATGATCTGCCTGCCTCGGCCTCCCAAAGTGCTGGGATTACAGACGTGAGCCACCGTGCCCGGCCTAACAGAGTCAAAATTCTCAACACTACTGAATGGTATGCTTGAAAGTGGTTAACATAAATTTTTACCACAATTTAAAAAACTATGCATTTTTTTAACATAAAAATGCAAACAATTGATATAAAATGCCAAGTAATTAGAAATAAAGTAGCATAAAGAAACTTTAAAGAAAGGTTACTTGGATTTGTTTCGTCCTTTCAAGGTGGTTATGTAAATTTTTTGAAATAAAAATTTGATTGATTAAAAAAATGATTCTATGTTGGAATAAACTTTGAAAGGTCTGGGTTAAGCCAAGATAAGCACATTTCTTTATCACTGGATTTTTATACACTGATGTAAAATTTAAACTTCTAGAAGGAGTTAGAGTATGCAGTGTTTCCCAAACTTATCTGACCATGGAACATTGTTTTTGAAGAATATCTCTGAAGGTGCTTCTGTATAAGAGATTGGACTGAGGGAGAAAAGTACCAGGAAACAAAATCATCTGGGCACACTTCCATCTTTGACTAAACATGAATTTTCTGTGGAGAAGTATGTGCTTTGCAAAATCATCTGTTTCTATGCTTTTACATAGTCATTGAAAGTTTTGCTTTTCCCATTTAGTCTTTTTTTTTTTTTTTTTTTTTTTGATACAGAGTCTTGCTCTGTTGCCCTGGCTGGAGTGCAGTGGCATGATCTCAGCTCACTGCAACCTCCGTCTCCTGGGTTCAAGCGATTCTCGTACCTCAGCCTCCTGAGTAGCTGGGATTACAGGCACGCGCCACCATGCCCAGCTGATTGTTGTATTTTTAGTAGAGATGGGGTCTCACCATGTTGGCTAGGCTGGTCTCAAACCCCTGACCTGAAGTGATCCACCCGCCTTGGCCTCTTAAAGTGCTGGGATTATAGGCATGAGCCACCATGCCCAGCCCCTTTCAGTCTTGTAGTTGATGTTCCTTTTGAAAAGTTTTATTTCTCAGTTGACTAAGGGAAAAAGGATTTTTCAGAACTCGTGTTAAGAAAGCTAGGGACACAGAGTGCCCTAGAACTGTGACTCTCAAATTCCAACATGTGTAGGGCTCATCTGGGGAGGGCCTCACCCTCAGAGAGATTTTGACTTCATGGATTAATGTGAGGAAAAAGAAACTGCATTTTTAATAACAGGTGACGGAATCTGTATGCCCATGGACTGGGGTTAAGCACAAAGATAACCGTCATTGTCTCACGTGTAGGATTAGCAAGAGCCAGCTGGGCCGGGGTAAAGAGATTGAGAAAGTCAACTAGGGGAGAGAAAATGGCATATACTTAGAATCAGTGCCTGCTGAGTGATTGGAGCCTGAAGCAAAGGAAAAACTATTACTGGTTCTGTCTTTATTTAAAATCGTGATATTTTGTTCATAGCGGGGGTTTTTTCTGCATTAAACTATTATTTAACTCAATTACTGAGATTTGTGGCGCTCCCTTAAATTTTGGGTATGCAGTGCCTTACCCAGTCCTGACCCTAGAATTTCTAATTTTCCCAGAAATTTCCAAGAATAGTGAGTCTGCTTGCATGACATGAGTTTGCCCCACTTGAGTTGAATTCCCTTATGGATCCTTTTGCCTCTTTAGAATCTGTGAGCATTTCTTGCTTTGTTGCAGTCCTCACTTGAAGCACAGATGTTCTGCTCAGCAGCGTCTGAGAACTCAGCCTGTGTCCTTCAGACTCCAAACCACTTCTGTTGTTCTTCTCTTGCGCTTGATGGAGTGCGTTGCTCACCCGCAGCTGCTGGGTCAGGTTCTGGATGCTTCTGTCCGCTTCTTCTACTCTTTTACTTCTCCTTGTTCTTGAATGAGTTCATAAGGAACATCTTGGTTTTTCATTTCACTTTCTGAGCACTGTTTTCACTACAGTTACAGCCATTCTTTTGGATAATTCACTGTGTACCAGGCAGGTCCCTTCCAAAGAATATTTCTCATTCTCACAATGATCTTGTCTATTTCTAGAGGAGAAGCTGGACGGAGGGGCTGACCACGCAGTGCGAGGAACCTGTTGGTCAGCTCATGTCAGTTAGCATTACTTAATAGGAGGCAGTTTGCCTCTGATATCTTTCTGCATAGTTTACACATCATTGTTTGTTAAAGTTGAATTTTTCAAAATTGCTGTTATGTCATATCCTCTATGCACAAGAATGGATCGATGATTCAAAAGGGATTAAAATAAAAATTGCTGATGAAAAAAGCTGAACTTTGTAAAATATTTGAAGAAATTTATTCCTAGCCAAATGTGAGGACCATGACCCATGACACAGCCCCAGGAGGTCCTGAGAACATATGCCCAAGGTGTTTGGGTTACAGTTTGATTTTATACATTTTAAGGGGACAGAGATTACAGGCAGACATCAATCAATATGAGGTAGGAGACTAGCAGGTCTGACAGGATGAAGTAAAGAAACTGGCAACAACCAGCAGGTGGTGCCCAACTGAAGTGAAGCAGGAACCAGCAGGCGGCACTGAAGGCAACCACTCATTGCCCTTGCTGCTCATTAGCATAAGACACTCCCACTAGCATCATGACTGTTTACAAATGCCAGGGCAATGACCCAGAAGTTACTGTCCCTTTTCTAGAGATTTCTGAATAATCCACCCCTTAGTTTGCATGTAATTAAAAGTGGGTATAAATACAGCTGCCAACAGCCCATGCTCTGCTGACTCTGAGCATGCTATATAGGAGTTAGACCTCATCCACAAAGAGCAGCTCTGGTTCAATAAAAGATTGCTGTCGGCTGGGTGCTGTGGCTCACACCTGTAATCCCAGCACTTTGGGAGGCCGAGGCGGGTGGATCACGAGGTCAGGAGATCGAGACCATTCTGGCTAACACGGTGAAACCCCATCTCTACTAAAAATACAAAAAATTAGCTGGGCATGGTGGTGGGCACCTGTAGTCCCAGCTACTCGGGAGGCTGAGGCAGGAGAATGGCATGAAGCTGGGAGGCAGAGCTTGCAGTGAGCCGAGATCGCACCACTGCACTCTAGCCTGGGTGACAAGGCGAAACTCTGTCTCAAAAAGAAAAAAAAAAAAAGATTGCTGTCTAACACTACCAGCTTCCCCTTGAATTCTTTCCTGGGTGAAGCCAAGAACGCTGCTGGGCTAAGCCCCAATTTCTGGGCTCACCTGCCTGCCCACATCAAATACATGTAAAGTTTACACTGGTTTGGCCTGGAGAGATGGGACATCTTGATGCAGGGACTTCCAGGTCATGGGTGGTTCAAAGATTTTCTGATTGACAGTTGATTGACAGAGTTAAATTACTATCTAAATACCCAGTCAACAAAAAGGAGTGTCTGGGTTAAGATAAGGGGTTGTAGAGACCAAGGTTCTTATTATGTAGATGAAGTCTCATAGGTGGACACCTTTAGTGGCAATAGATGGCAAATGTTTCCTATTCAGACCTTTAAAAGTTGCTGGACTCTCAGCTAATCTCAGGATCAGAAAAAGACCTGGAGAGGGATTGAGATTCTGTACAGAATGTAAATTTTCCCCACAAGAGACAGCTTTGCAGGGCCACTTCAAAATACGTCAAAGAAATGTATTTTGGGGTAAAGTATCTTTATTTCTTTTAGGACCTGCTATCTGTCATGTGATGCTATACTGGAATCAGGTTGGAATTTGGTATCTTACTGCCACAGAGGGTATGTTTTGTCAGTTTTAAGATTTCTATTTTGATGTTAATGCTGGTCAGTTGTGCCTGAACTCCAAAGGGAAGAAGGTATCAGGAGGCATGCCCTGCCTCTCCTTCCCATCATAGCTTGAATTAGTTTTTCAGATTTACTTTGAAATCCCCTTGGCTAAGAGGAGGAGTCCATTCAGTCGGATGAGGGGCTTAGAATTGTATTTTTGGTTTACAAAATGTAAACATCTGAAGTGAATGTGGAACTGCAGAATGCAGATCTGTATGAACTGGAAAAAACGTATCTGGGAGGGGAAAGATGATCAAAATCAGCCTAACAAGAGAATTACAGGTGGGAAATGCAGTAAAAAAATACCAAAAAACTTCCTCCGTTTTACTGGCCCATTTGCAACCTGCTCTCAGTTTATTTTCTTCCAAAACTTTTTTCCTTTTTGAGATGAAGTCTGGCTCTGTCGCCCAGGCTGGAGTGCAGTGGCACGATCTCGGCTCACAGCAAGCTCCGCCTCCTGGGTTCAAGCAATTCTCCTGCCTCAGCCTCCTAAGTAGCTGAGATTACAGGCATGTGCCACCATACCTGGCTTTTTTTTTTTTTTTTTTGTAACAGAGCTTCTGTTGCCCAGGCTGGAGTGCAGTGGCACCATCTTGGCTCACTGCAACCTCCACCTCTTGGGTTTAAGCAATTCTCCTGCCTTAGCCTCCTCAGTAACTATTACTACAGGTGTACCCCACCACATCCAGCTAATTTTTTTATTTTTAGTAAAGATGTGATTTCACCATGTTGGCCAGGCTGGTCTTCAACTCCTGACCTCAAGTGATCCACCCTCCTCGGCCTTCCAAAGTGCTGGGATTACAGGCTTGAGCCACCGCACTCAGCCAAAACTTTTCAAGTTAGTAACATGAAACTGTTAATTTGTCTACATCATTTTCTAACAATATACAGTGACCACCTTAATAAACCAAGTTTTTCTTTTCATGCCCCCTTCAAAGGCAAAATAAGTCTTCCAGCATGAAATAAATAAATTTCATTACTAAAAGTGGAGATGAGACCAAAACTCCTCAAAGTTCATTCAAAGTTCACCCCGTTATACTTTCCATAGCAAGAATACTATTAGTTACACAGTTGTGGGAGAACTTATAAAACCAGCTGCAGAAGTGAGTGCCACATAGTTCTGAGCTCAGAGAGAAAAATAGAACAAACTACTGGCTAAATTCCTAAATCATATGACTCTGTAGGATGTCACATCATTTATATGGCATAAAATATGGAAGAGCACATCAATAGTTTTGCTTTATAGCAGTGTAAGATTGCTGCATATAAAGTATGAGTCAGTTCTTGAAAAAGAGAACAGGAGAAGCACTTGATGGCAGTTTGTTCTTATCATTGAAAATTCACGCTACAGAAGAAGTTTATGAAGTCGTGGTATTGGTGACTTTGTGTGCCATGATACAGGCTAGACAATGTGCATTGGGGCAGTGTTCATGGAACAACAGCTATGTGTGTGCCCAAAGAGTTTCACCGAAGTGGCAACCCAAATGTCAAAATCAGCTTAAAAAGAGAATTGCTCTATTTTCAGAAAACGGCTGGCAGTCGGTGATATGACTCTGACCTTTAGCACTGGAGGAAGGAATTTTTAAAAACATGACTGTGTAATCATGAGACTGTATGTGCTTCTCAGCTCAGCATACATCTTTGCAACATGCCAGGAGAAGAAATGGGCAGAGATGACAAAACACCGCTTTTCCATGCTCAAGTCCACTGGCTCTCAAGAGGGAAGACCCCAAGGGGAAGGGTGCTAAGTGGGGTTTAAAATGAGGGATAAGACAAAACCTTTCCTTCATTCATAATGCATTTGTTTTTCTTTGTCAGAAAAAGAAACTGATGATGTATTATGAAGCATGTTTATGTAGCATGTCCAAATGCTGAATAAAAAAAAAAATTACTTTCCAGAGCTGATACAAAGAGAGAGTGGATAAACACAGTGGATGAAAACTTTTTTCCTTGCCTTTGGAAGTGATATACTCATTAACCTAGCATTAACGCAGAACAGAAATTAGTCTTTAGTGGAAATTTCTCCATAATTTCTAGGTCCTTTTTCAATGTGCATATCCAAAATTACTTTGCATCAATGTCGACATCATGGTTGTGATACTGTACTGAAAATTTGCAGGATGTTATTATTGGGGGAAACTGGGTAAAGGATATGTGGGAATTTCTTCTCAGTTTTTACAATGACACATGAATCTATAATTATCTTAAAATTAAAAGTTTAATTTTAAAAAGTTTAATCAAACAACAGCAAAAGCATAACGCTGTGATGAATAACCCTGTCTGTTCCTATCTTTGTACAGCTCTAAGGGGGCTTCGTTAGGATAAACTGCTCCAAGTGGGATTGTTGGATCAAATCATATACAGATTTTTGCATCTATGTTCATGAGCGATATTGGTCTATAGTTTTTTTTTCATGTAATCTCAGTCAGGTTTTGGTATCAGAATTATGCCGACCTCATTAAAAAAAGTGAGAAGATTTTTATCACCCCTCGTGTAATTTATCCTCTTCCACTATAGGAATTTGTTAATTTCCATATTCCTCTTCTAAAGTGTCCCACTTCTGAGAAGGTAATTCTGATAATTGTTAGTGTGATCATGAAATACAATACATTTTACTTTATCCTACCTTTTCCTAAACATAAATGCTGTTCTACTTGTTCTTCCTCTGTTTTTATAATCATAGCACGTTGTAGTATTGTAGATACAGTTTATAGAAAAGGGGCAATTTCATCTTGGACTTTTAACCCTGCCTGTCTGGATTTGGCTTCATTTTGACTTTGAGTTTGGTCATTTCTAGCATGATCAACTTTGTCCAACATCAGCAAAATTCATTGTCACCTTTCTTGTACTCGGGAGAGTTTCAAAGCCTGAAATCGTTTCATCTTTCACATATATTTCTGTTTTTCCCTTCTCTCTCCTCCTCTGCTACTGCAGAGGATAGGAGCAGCATAAACCTTCACAGATGCACTTTTTCACATTTCCAGTTTGCATTGTGATCATAGATCTTTCAACCAAAAATGATTCCAAACTTTTAAAATATGTTCTTCAGTACAGTTGTCATTTCTGTACGCTTCTCTTCTATTTTTGTTAATTGGTGAGACAACTTTTAAAGAAATGCCTTCATGGGTATAGTTCTCTTTATAAGCAGCTAAGAGAAACAAACAGATTGTCTCTCATTTTCTTTGAGAGTCCTGTGGGCTAAAGCTCACGACTGTGTTTTCATGCTCCAGGCGGCACACAATCTTTCCTTGAGCTGAGCTTTATCTGTGTTTGTGACTTTCATAATTGCTTCAAGAATCTGAATAACCACTTTCCTTCTTCTTTTCATCTTTGGCCCCCTTTTCTCTCCCCTCTGGCTCTCCACCAGCCTCCTTCCTCCTCTCTTCTCATTGTGGGTCTTTAGCTTGGTCTACCGTAGCCTGCCCTTCTCATTCTTTTTGGTTTTTATTTGCATGAATTTCACTAGACCCTTCTGTTGGCACAGTATAGCCATTTTCACCCTGACTTTTACTTTTAGAACCCTTTGCTGATTATTTTATTTTTATTTTTATTTGAGACAAGATCTCACCCTGTCACCCAGTCTGGAGTGCAGTGGTGCAATCATGGCTTACTGCAGCCTCAACCTACCTGGGCTCAGGTGATCCTACCACCTCAGCCTCCCAAGTAGCTGGGACTACAGGCACACACCACCACGCCCAGCTAATTTTTGTATTTTTTGTAGAGACAGAGTCTTGCTTTGTTGCCTAGGCTGGTCTCGAACTCCTGGGCTCAAGCCATCCTCGCACCTTGGCCTCCCAAAGTACTGAGATTACAGGTGTGAGCCATGGCGCCCAGCCCCTTTGCTCATTCTTAACTATTTAGTTGATTTCCTTCTGTTTCGCATCTAATTCCTTTATTTTTCCCATCTCATTGCGATCTCTCTTAGAAACACCTCTTTGTTCTTTTACATCCTCAGCCACATCCCTGCCTTCGTCTGGATCCTCAAGGCTGCCACAGCAGTGTTTGACAATGTGATGCTTTCCTGCCGTGTCCAGATGATTTTCTTCCCTTCCTTCATCTATTTTGTTTTTAAACCTATTTTGCGAAAGGCACTGATAATATAAAGGTTATGCTCTTAACATTTCTGTAGGTAAATAAAAGGCATTGTTCTCCTTACCTGAAACATTTCTGACCAGCTCCTGCATATGAAATCATATTTTTAGCTGTATTCCTAGTACGTTTTGAGCAGCTCTCATATGGTTCTGATCCTTTACTAAAAATAAACAGCATCGCTGGGCGCGGTGGCTCACGCCTGTAATCCCAGCATTTTGGGAGGCGGAGGTGGGTGGATCACAAGGTCAGGAGATTGAGACCATCCTGGCTAACATGGTGAAACCCTGTCTCTACTAAAAAATACAAAAAATTAGCTGGGCGTGGTGGTGGGCACCTGTAGTCCCAGCTACTCGGAAGGCTGAGACAGGAGAATGGCATGAATCTGGGAGGTGGAGCTTGCAGTTAGCCGAGATTGTGCCACTATACTCCAGCCTAGGCGACAGAGCGAGACTCCGTCTCAAAAAAAAAAAAAAAGTTAACAGCATCCTGTATGTGGCTAGCCAGCCCCTCCCCTTGTCAGCATGCCTTACTACACTTTCTGGAAGTCCAATATTAAGTCTGTTGGCTACTTTTACTGGAATGGCTAACTCATCACCACCTCTTTTTGATCAAGCCTCAAACTCTCCCAAATTCACCGATTCAGTCCTAAAATGAATAGTCTTACCTGCTAAGTAAAATTACTTTTGCCGTCTTTAAAATCCTAATATATTTCCCAAAGTAAATCCAATTCCTCTGCTAGTCAGATCAATGACCCCTGACATGTCCCTTGAGTTAATCTCAACTTAACTAGTAACCAGGCTCCACTCATCTGCCAGGCGGCTGCTTTTATCTTTCGTGAATGATTCTCCCTCTAGGGGCATTTTTTCCTCCCGCCTCAGAGAAGCAGAGCAGGTTAGGACTTTGTGTTGTTTACCTTTGAATTTCTAGCACCTGGAATAACCTTGGGCATGTTGTGGGCCATGAGTGAACATGTGCTGACTGAATGAATGGGTGAATCTTCTTAAGCCGCTGGTGGTTCTGAGGCTTCTGTGTCACTTTGAAGTCCTTAAGGAAGACAAAATAGACAAAGAATCAGGCTCTACCGGTTGCTTTCACTAGCTTCAGGTGGCTTATGCACTCAGCCCTGTTTCCTGTGTCTGGAGAACCTTCTTCCCCAACCTTTTTGTTGTTGTTGCCGGTGCCTACCCGCTTCTCCCAAGCTTGCTCTTGTTCATCCTCTAGGTCTTGGCTTAAATGTCAGTATCAGTTCATCTGGGCGATCTTTTTGGACATCCCAGACTTGGCCCCGACCTCCTTTTGTGTGCTCCGGTTTCCCACGCACTTCCTTTTGATGGCGCCTCACTTTTGCTGTTATTGCCCAACATCTGTTTTTCCCACTCATCCTAAAATTCCATGGGGTCAGGGACTGAGGCGGTGCTTCACGCCACACTATTCCTGGTGCATGTGGGAGACAAGAAGTATTTGCTGAATTAATCAGTAATCAGAAGAATAATACAAAAATATGTCCTTCTGGCCCATCAACACATGAACGGACAAATAAAATGTAGTTTATTTTTATTATTTATTTTTTGGGGACATAGTCTCACTCTGTCACTCAGGCTGGAGTGCAGTGGTGCAATCTCAGCTCACTGCACCTTTGCCTCCCACGTTCAAGCGATTCTCGTGCCTCAGCCTCCCAAGTAGCTGGGATTACAGGGTGTGCCACCACGCCTGGCTAATTCGTGTATTTTAGTTTTGCCATGTTGGCTAGGCTGTTCTAGACCTCCTGATCTCAAGTGATCTGCTTACCCTGGCCTCCCAAAGTGCTAGGATTACAGCCACCGCGCCTGGCCAAAAAATGTGGTTTATATAGATGGTGGGATGTTATTCAGCCACAAAAAGAATGAAATCCTGTCATTTGCAGCGATGTGGATGGAACTGGAGGCCATTATGTTAAATGAAATAAGCCAGGCACAGAAAGATAAATATCACATTCTCACTTATATGTAGAAGTTAAAAAAGTGGATATCATGATGGTACAGAGAAGACTGGTGTCTACCAGAGCCTGGAAAGGGGAGAGAGATGGAGAGATGAAGGGGAAAAAAAGGATATAAATGTGTTTATTACCACAGAACTATTGACTTAAAAATAGTAAACATGGTCAATTCAAAAAATAAAAAATAAAATGTCCTTCTGGTCCTTGGGATGATACACTTACGCTTGTGAACCCTGAAAATCTGAGACAGGTCTCAGTTAATTTAGAAAGTTTATTTTGCCAAGGTTGAGGAGATGCACCTGTGACACAGCCTCAGGAGGTCTTGATGACATGTACCTAAGGTGGTCAGGGCACAGCTTGGTTTTATACATTTTAGGGAGACATGAGACATCAATCAGTATATGTAAGATGTACATTGGTTCCGTCCAGAAAGGAGGGACAACTCGAAGCAGGGAGGGAGCTTCCAGGTCACAGGTAGCTGAGAGACAAATGATTGCCTTCTTTTGAGTTTCTGGTTAGCCTTTCCAAAGGAGGCAATCAGATATGCATCTATCTCAGTGAGCAGAGGAATACGATGGGAGGCAGGTTTGCCCAAAGCAGTTCCCAGCTTGACTTTTCCCTTTAGCTTAGTGATTTTTTAGGATTTATTTTTCTTTCACAGCTATATTTTATGAAAGGGGACCCAGGAGTTGGATATTAGAACAAGGGAGGTGTATTAGTCCATTTTCACACTGCTGATAAAGACATACCCAAGTGTAGGCAATTTACAAAAGAAAGAGATTTAACTGGACTTACAGTTCCACATGGCTGGGGAAAGCTCACAGTCATGACAGAAGGCAAGGAGGAGCAAGTCTCATCTTACATGGATGGCAGCAGGAAAAGAGAACAAGGAAGATGCAAACGCGGAAACCCCTCATAAAACCAACCTATCTCGGAATATATCTCAAAATAGTAAGAGCTATTTACGACAAACCCATAGCCAATATCATACTGAGTAGGCAAAAGCTGGAAGCATTCCCTTTGAAAACCGGCATAAAAAAGGATGCCCTCTCTCACCACTCCTATTCAACATAGTATTGGAAGTTCCGGCCAAGGCAATCAGGCAAGAGAAAGAAATAAAGCGTATTCAAATAGGAAGAAATGAAGTCAAATTATCTGTTTGCAGATGACATGATTGTATATTTAGAAAACCCCATCATCCCAGCCCCAAAACTCCTTAAGCTGGCAAACAACTTCAGCAAAGTCTCATGATACAAAATCAATGTGCAAAAATCACAAGCATTCCTATACACCAATAATAGACAAGCAGAGAGCCAAATCATGAGTGAACTCCCATTCACAATTGCTACAAAGAAAATAAAATACCTAGGAATACAACTTACAAGGGATGTGAAGGACCTCTTCAAGGAGAACTACAAACCACTGCTCAACGAAATAAGAGAGGACACAAACAAATGGAAAAAATTCCATGTTCTTGGATAGGCAGAATCAATATTGTGAAAATGGCTATACTGCCCAAAGTAATTTACAGATTCAACGCTATTCCCATCAAGTTACCATTGACTTTCTTCATAGAACTAGAAAAAGCTATTTTAAATTTCATATGGAACCAAAAAAGAGCCCATATACCCAAGACAATGCTAAGCCAAAAGAACAAAGCTGGAGGCATCGTGCTACCTGACTTCAAACTATACTACAAGGCTACAGTAACCAAAACAGCATGTTACTGGTACCAAAACAGAGATATAGACCAATGGAACAGAACAGAGGCCTCAGAAATAACACCACACATCTACAACCATCTGATCTTCAACAAACCTGACAAAAACAAGCAATGGGGAAAGGATTCCCTATTTAATAAATGGTGCTGGGAAAACTGGCTGGCCATATGCAGAAAACAGAAACTGGACCCCTTCCTTACACCTTATACAAAAATTAACTCAAGATGTATTAAAGACTTACATGTAAAACCTAAAACCATAAAAACCCTAGAAGAAAACCTAGGCAATACCATTCAGGACATAGGCATGGGCAAAGACTTCATGACTAAAACACCAAAAGCAATTGCAACAAAAGCTAAAATTGATCTAATTAAACTAAAGAGCTTCTGCTCAGCAAAAGAAACTATCATCAGAGTGAACAGGCAACCTATAGAATGGGAGAAAATTTTTGCAATCTATCCATCTGACAAAGGTCTAATAGCCAGAATCTACAAGGAACTTAAGCAAATTTACAAGACAAAAACAAACAGCCCCATTGAAAAGTGGGCAAAGGATACGAACAGACACTTCTCAAAAGAAGACATTTATGTGGCCAACAAACATATGAAAAAAAGCTCATCATCACTGTTCATTAGAGAAATGCAAATCAAAACCACACTGAGATGCCATCTCACACCAGTTAGAATGGCGATCACTAAGAAGTCTGGAAACAACAGAAGCTGGCAAGATTGTGGGGAAATAGGAATGCTTTTACACTGTTGGTGGGAGTGTAAATTACTTCAGCCATTATAGAAGACAGTGTGGCAATTCCTCAAGGATCTAGAACCAGAAATACCATTTGACCCAGCAATCCCATTACTGGGTATACACCCAAAGGATTATAAATCATTCTACTACAAAGACACAGGCACATGTATGTTTATTGCAGCACTCTTTACAATAGCAAAGACTTGGAACCAACCCAAATGCCCATCAATTATGGACTGGATAAAGAAAATGTGGCACATATACACCATGGAATACTATGCAGCCATAAAAAAATGAGTTCATGTCCTTTGCAGGGACATGGATGAAGCTGGAAACCATCCTCCTCAGCAAACTAACACAGGAATAGAAAACCAAACACCGCATGTTCTCACTAACAAGTGAGAGTTGAACAATGAGAACACATGGACCCAGGGAGGGGAACATCACACACTGGGGCCTGTCGGGTGGTGGGGGGGAAGGGGAGGGAGAGCATTAGGAAAAATACCTAATGCATGCAGGACTTAAAACCTAGATGATGATGCAGCAAACAACCATGGCACATGTATAGCTATGTAATAAACCTGCACGTTCAGCACATGTATCCCAGAACTTACAGTAAAATTTAAAAAAGAAAAAAAACCATCAGATCTTTGAGATATTTATTCACTACCACAAGAACAGTATGTGGGAAACTGCCCCCATGATTCAATTATCTCCCACAGGGTCCCTCCCACAACATGTGGGAATTATGGGAGTATAATTCAAGATAAGATTTTGGTGGGGACACAGAGCCAAACCATACCAGGAGGCAACCTGGTACTGTTGTATCTTGTTACTGTTGGAGAACATTGTTAAGAAAAACATAGTGGTCAGCATGAGAAGTGTGAGAAGAGAAGTAAATTGACTATGAAAAGCAATGACTACAGCCTTAAGTCCATAATAATGCTATAAGACAGAAGTTGGCAAACTCTTTTTATTAAAGACCAGATGGTTAATATTTTAGGCTTTGTGGGTCTCTGTTATAAATATGCAACTCAGCCATTTTAGCACCAATGCAGCCATAGACCACATGTAAATGAATGCATATGGATGTGTATAAATAAAACTTTATTTATAGAAACAGGCAGTGGCCTGGGTTTAGTCAACCTCTGTTACAAAGGGATATTAAAATCAAGTGTGCTGAAAAATTATGAGAAACAGAGGTATCACACATATAGAGTTTTTAAACATATATATTATTTATATAAATCAGAAAATACTGCTCAGACCAAAATAAAAGTGACTCACATTACAATTTAAGCCAAAATACAAATAACAATCACAAATTGCTCTTGTCCTGCAAACCTTCAGGACTATCTCGTTGTTTGGGGTTAAAACTTTATGCAGTGTGTGCTGTAAATTATGATGCTTAAATGCTTTATGTGTGTGATACACATATACAGGGTGACTATGTCTTTGTTGTAGAAACAAAGTCCGGCATGCTTGCCTCTTGGATGACTGAACGCACGAGGCATTTTCCAAACAGCATGGGCACACCATGAAGCCAAATGTCCTTATTTCTACATTTGTGATGAAATCAATATGTAGGCAGTCAAGAGTTAAACTGTTTAGTGAGTGGCTTCTTTGAAAGGCAGGAAAGGAGATTCAGTGTGGGCCATCTTTATATTCTGTATGTGCTGTTTTTAGAAAGCAAAAATAATGTTGGTCCACTAGTGACTCACCACCATAAAACTGTGTTGAATAAATGAATGGATGAGATAAAGAAGAGTGGGCAGTTTCGACAGCTCTTGTGAAAGAGAACTGGTAGAGCCTGGAGCTAAATGCATGTGGAGTGGGCAAGTGAAGCCTGACATCTGCTCTGTTGGGTGAAGGGTGACCAGGTGTAGATTTTAGGGAAAGGAGCAGGTTTCAGAAAGAAGGATGATGAGTCCCATTTTGTAGAAAATGTTGAGGTGCTTATGAGATGTCTATTAGAGAATTTGCTGTATGAGTCAGAGGCTCAGGCAAATTGGCTGACTGAAGCCAATTTGATTTTAATATCCCTTTATAACAGAGGTTGACTAAACCTAGCTCACTGCCTGTTTTTATAAATAAAGTTTTATTTATACACAGCCATATGCATTCATTTACAATTAATTTTGGGAACTGCTTTAGCAGAGAAAACAATGGAGTCAGCTTGTGTTGCAGGAAAAGGGAAGGGAAAGGAAGAGACCATAAGAGCTCCATTCTATGGAAACACCAACATTTATGAGGATGGACTTGGCTGGAACAAGAATAAGACTCCTGATCCTCGAATAGGAACCACGAGGATGAGTGCTATGTAGTGTCCCCAAGGCCAAGGTAGGAGTGAGTGCTCAAATGGTACCATGAACTGAGGCCAGTGTTCCTTCTCTACCCCTTTCTTTAGTTAAAGTCCCTTTAGCTTTAACTTTTGCTTTGTAGCTTTCAGGATGTGTATCTGACCTGTTGGGTAGACTAGATCTCCAGTCTAGGCTACGATTCATCACTTTGTGGAATGTGTTTGTGAGCAGAGAAGAAAAGCTTTTGACCACATCTTTAGAGATGATGATAGGAATGTAGTGATTAGCACTTGGGGAGGGTCTCATTGGTGGACATGATGCTGATAAGCAGCCCAGTCTCACTGTTGAGGGTGTAACGCTTGTGAAGGGTGAGTCTGTCCCTAGAAGACCTCGGGAAAACACCCCAAATGAGGCTCTTGGTGAATTTGGAGGTTATCGTGGCATAGGCATGATGCTCACCCTCTGGTCTCTTAATCTCTTCCTCTTCCCACTTAGACTCTTCCTTGTTTCATCTGCATACTGCAGGTGCCTCTCTTTACAGCCCACTTTAGGGCTTAATGACAGCTCTTCCACCCTCTTTGAGTGGTCTGGGGGAAAAGGTGAAAAATGAGAATGCTTTATCTCTTGCTAGGAGCCTTCAGTGATAACCTCATGGAAGGAGAGAGTGGCAATAATGTCCCATAGCAGCACCAATTTCTTTGTTAGACTTGCAGCATTGCTAGACAGAGAAAGTGTTATCTCAGTCTGCGTGTATCTCAGTTACTCAAACAGGCTGAGTAACTTGTAAACAACAGAAATTTACTTCTCACAGTTCTAGAGGCTGGGAAGTCCAAGATCAAGGTGTCTGCGGCATCTGGGGAGGGTCTGCTTCCTTATAGATGGTGCCTTCTTGCTGTGTTCTCTCACATGGCAAAATGGGCCAACAAGCTCTGGGCCTCTTTTATGAGGGCCCTAACCCTACTTATGAGGGTTCCGCACTCATGATCTAATCACCTCCCAAAGTCCCTACCTCTTAATACTATCAGATTGGTTGTTAGGTTTGAACATATGAATTTGGGGGGACACAAATGTTCAGAACACAGAAAGTATACGCAATTTCTATACTGTGTCTTTCTAGAGAGTAAGATAGAAAATTAAGTTAGGAAGAGTAAATTTTTTTTTTTAAACAGTCAAAAACAAAAGCGAGATAAAGACTTCTAACCCTTTGTCCTAATGGTATATGTCTTAAGGGCACCCGCCAACCTCTGCTGATAAGAATTTCAATTTCAAAGGCCACATAGGGGCATAGGGGATAAGGGACAACGCTTTGGGTTCATACAAGTTGGGAGTCAGTTTAGAAACCTCAGAGTAAGGCTGGATCTCTAATGTCCAAATTCTCTGTGAAAAGGTAAACTACAAAAAAGAAAAGGCACCCAAAAAAGTAGGCCACGAGGAAACTTGTTTGTTTTAACTTTGGTTCTGGGTTTAGGGGCTAAAACACAAAAGGCTACATTGAGAATTTACCATAAACTAGTTCATGTGTGGGTGTGAGGCTGGAATTCACACTGCCTGTGTGATGCAAATAAACCCAAATTGAAAATTTAGTTTAAATTAGTTCTGACTTGTAATGTTTCCAGTCATCTAAAAAAGAAAACAAGAATTTATTCTGGAGTAATATCCTCAAGTAGGTCTCAGAGAGGTTCGGCAAAGTTCCAGGGAAAATGGGCTCAAAAAACAAAACACTCATGGCTAACACGGTGAAGCCTTGTCTCTACTAAAAATACAAAAAATTAGCCAGGCGTGGTGGTGGGCGCCTGTAGTCCCAGCTACTCAGGAGGCTGAGGCAGGAGAACGGCGTGAAGCCGGGAGGTGGAGCTTGCAGTGAGCCGAGATTGCGCCACTGCACTCCAGCCTGGGTGACAGAGCAAGACTCCGTCTCAAAAAAAAAAAGAAAAAAAAAAGAAAGAAACAAACAACAACAACAAAAAAAACCACACACATTCCAGCAGAAACAATAAGCAACAGAATCAGACCTGAAGAGCCTTTTAATATTGGAAATGTCTGATATATAATATAAAATAAGTATGTTTAATACATATGAAGGAATAACAACAGAAATTGGAAATATGATTAAGGGGTAATAGGCTCTCAGAGGTGACCAGGCAGATATACAGAAGAATCAATGATAAAATTTAGGATGATGTCCCTGCCCAAATCTTACTGAAATGTAATCCCTAGTGTTGGAGGTGGAAACTGGTGGGAGGTGATTGCATCATGGGGACAGATTTCTCATGAACGGTTTAGCACCATCCCTTGCAGTACTGTCCTCGAAGTAGTGAGTGAGTTCTCATGAGATTTGTTTGTTTAAAAGGATGCGGCACCTCCCCCTTTGCTCTCTCACGCCTGCTTTTGCCAGGTGGCATGCCTGCTCCCCCTTCATCTTCCACCATGATTGGAAGCTTCCAGAGGCTTCCCTAGAAGCAGATGCTGTTATGCTTCCTGTATAGCCAGCAGGAGCATGAGCCAGTTTAGTCTCTTTTTTTATAAATTACCCAATGTCAGGTTTTTTTTTTTCTTTAAAGCAATGCAAGAATGGCCTAATATGGATGATAAGGTGGCATGGTGTTTGAATCTACCCAAATTGCCTCATAGAAACAAAAAGAGCCACGACAATAGCAAAACTAGAGATTCACACCTACAACAAAACTAGGTGACAATATGACAAGGTAACCCTATAAACCCCCATACGTGACTGTGTGGGAACACACCAACAGTGACAGACTCAAGTATTAATGACACGTGTATCAGAGGGAGTAGAGATGGAGCAACTGAGCTTTGAGAACCCCGAGAGCAGGAGAATCAAAAATATCAGAGACCCTCATCACCTGTCATTTTATTAAAAGTTCTTATTATTTGTATGAGTTTTTCCTTAAAATTTTTTTCTTATATATAGGTGCCTTATTTACTAGAAATGGTTTTATTAATATCTTATCTTTTCCATTTCTTATGCTTCTAATTGATTTCTATTTCTAATTGCATTGGCTAATACTTCCAACACAGTGTTAAGGAATAGTGGAGACTGTGGGCATTCTTGTGTTATTCTAAACTTTAGTGGAACAACTTTTAGTGTGTCTTTACTAAGATAATGGCATTGGGGCTTAGGTATGTACTTTATCAACATAAGAAAGTATGCGTTTTTAACACAAATAGTTGAATTCTAAAGCTTTTCTGCATCTATGCAGATGAGTGTATAGGTTTTCTTTTTGGCTCTACCGATATGGTAGATTATATTAATAGAATTTCTAACATTAAACCACCTTTGTTTTCCTGGGATAAACCCCTCTTTGTTTTGGTATGTTATTTAAAAATGTACTTTGAGTTTTGTTTGTTAATATTTTAGTAAAGATTTTTGCAGCTATATTTCTTAAGTGAGATTAGTTGTTGATCTTCTTTTGGTGAAAACATTATCAATGTTATATTCACTCTAATAATGACTACCAGTGACTGCCAAAACCATTAGGTGAAAGTTGATAGGGTGCTTCATGATGCATGGCTTAAACAATCCACTAATCAATCCTACCTAAACACTTCTTAAGAAGTGTTTTGTTTTTTTTTGCCAAAAATTTGAAGCTGAATTTAATCTGGTTTACAGCAATTATAAAGGATTCATGTAGACTGTAAGAATAAACAGGAGAGCAAAGCTGTGGATTACAAGACATTTAAAAGACATATTAGATAAATGCAAGGTGTCAGGGTTGTTTTGATTCTGATTCATACAAATCAAAGATGTGAAAAAAAATCTTGCACAAGGGCCAGGCACGGTGGCTCATGCTTGTAATCCCAGCATTTTGGGAAGCTGAGGTGGGCAGATCACTTGAGGTCAGGCGTTCGAGACCAGCCTAGCCAACATGGTGAAACCCTGTCTCAATTAAATATACAAAAATTAGCCAGGCATAGTGGCATGTGCCTGTAATCCCAGCTACTCGGGAGGCTGAGGCAGGAAGAATTGCTTGAACCCAGGAGGCAGAGGTTGCAGTGAGCCGAGACTGGGCCAGGGCACTCCAGCGTGGGTGACAGAGCGAGACTACGTCTCAAAAAAACAAAAACAAAAACAAAACAAACAAACAAAAAACAAGAAAAACTTGCAAAATTTGAACACTGAGTCTGTATTTGATATTAAGTAATTATTACTACTTTTTTAGGTGTGATAATGGTATTTTGTTTTTTTAAATTCTTTATCATTCATAGATACATATTGAGATGTTTATAGATGAAATCATATGGTGTCTGACATTTGCCTCAAAATAACGCAAGATGGGGCAGATGTGAGTGACCACATCTCTGATACAAATTTGACCATGATTTTCGTCATTTTTGAAGCTGGGCCATGGGTACTTGGGGTCCATTATATTATTATTTTTTATATATGTTTGAAATTTTATAAAATAAAAACTAAATATGTTAATAAACAAATAACAACATGCATTTACTTGTAGTGTAGTATATATTACATTACATTTTGATTATTGTGCATATAACCGCCTTCCCACCTTAACTCATTAGTCTCACCCCTACTCCAACAAAACAGAAAGCAGAAAGCCTACAAGTTAATGAGCTAAGATTTTGCCTTAGGAAGTAGGAATCATAACACTAAAATAATTTAAAAATAACGAGGGAAGGAAAAAATGAAGATATAACAGCAGAAATTAAAGAAATAAACATGTAATACAGAGCAGCTTTGATATCATTAATAAAATTACCAAACCTCTTGACTGGGCGCAGTGGCTCACTCCTGTAATCCCAGCACTTTGGGAGGCTGAGGCAGGCGGATCACCTGAGGTCAGGTGTTCGAGACCAGCCTGACCAACGTGGTGAAACCCTGTCTCTACTAAAAACACAAAAATTAGCCAGGTATGGTGGTGGGCGCCTGCAATCCCAGCTACTCGGGAGGCTGAGGCAGGAGAATCACTTGAACCCGGGAGGCGGAGGTTGCAATGAGCCGAGATCATGCCACTGCACTCCAGCCTGGGTGACAGAGCGAGACTCTGTCTCAATAAATAAATAAATAACCAAACTTCAAACGAGGTTAATTGAAGAAAAATCAGAGAAGGCACAAATACGTGATACCTGTACTAAAAAGGGAGGTGTAACTACAGATGCAGCTAGTTACAAAGATAAGAGAATATCACAAACAACTTTTGCTAACATATTTGAAAACTCAGAGTAAATGGATATGGACCTAGAAAAATATGTATCCAATGAATTTAAGATGAAGGAACTTGAATCAGTAAGTAGTTAATAATTTGCCTGCAAAAGAAACACTAAACCAAACAGAGGTGTTCTAACAAAACTTCAAAGAAGAAATATTTTACTTGTAAAGAAACTCTCCTAAAAAATAGAAGGAAAACAATGACTCATTTTTCTGAGGATAATGTAATTTTAAAACCAAAACTGCAAGGACAGTATGAAAGAGAAAAATCAGTCATTGATTTAGAACACAATCCTAAATAAAATTTTAGTATACCTAATCCAGCAATGTAGCAATCATGTACAGATACATGCATTCACAAATGTAAACACAAACAAATTATTAAGCCCAGTTATGCAAGGTTGGTTGAATGTTAGGCAATATAAAAATTTTACTAATTATATCAAAATACTAAAAAAGAAATGATATATGATCATCTCAATATATAAAAAAGCACTTGAGAAAATTCGACATCTATTTGGATTAGAAGACTCAACATAGTAAAGATGTCAATTCTCAGCTGGGTGTGATGGCTCATGCCTGTAATCCCAGCACTTTGGGAGGGTGAGACAGGTGGATCACAAGGTCAGGAGATTGAGACCACCCTGGCCAACATGGTGAAACCCCATCTCTACTAAAAATACAAAAATTAGCTGTATGTGGTAGTGTGTACCTGTAATCCCAGCTGCTCAGGAGGCTGAGGCAGGAGAATTGCTTGAACCAGGGAGTCGGACGTTGCAGTGAGCTGAGATAGCACCATTGCACTCCAGCCTGGTGACAGAGTGAGACTCCATCTCAAAAAAAGAAAAAAAAAAAAAAGTCAATTATCCCCAAACTGGTCTGTAAGTTTAATGCAGTTTCTATCAGAATCCCAGATAGAATCTTTGTAGATAAGCTTATTCTATTATGGAAAGGCACAGGCTCTAAGCAATCTTGTGAAAGAAGAATAAAGTGGAAGGAAGGGACCACTCTATGCAATGTTAAGGCTTACTATATTACTATAGTAATCAAGACAATGTGGTATTGGCAAAGGGATAGATATATATCAAAGGGCCAGAACACATAACCCACAAAAAGACCCACAAAAATGGCTAATTGATTTTTGACAAAAATACAAAAGCAATTCAATGGAGGAAGGATAGTCTTTCAACAAATGGTGCTGGAGCCATTTGACATTCATAGCCAAAAAAAAAAAAAAAAAAAAAGAGTCTAACATCTTGGGTAAGTCTCTCAGCTTATGCAAACATTAACTCAAAATGGATAAAAGACTTAATGTAAAATATAAAACTATAAAAATTTTGGAAAAAAATTATAGCAGACAATTTTTGGGAACTAGATCTAGGCAAAGAATTCTTAGACTTGACACCAAAAGCACAAACCATAAAAGGTTAAATTGATAAACTAGACCTCGTCAAAATTAAAAACGATTGCAGTGCAAAAGACCCCGTGAAGAAATTGATAAACTAGACCTCATCAAAATTAAAAACGATTGCAGTGCAAAAGACCCCGTGAAGAAGGTGAAAAGTCAAGCTACGGACTTGGAGAAGATATTTACAGATGACATATCAGACAAAGGACTTCTATCTAGAATATATGAAGAATTCTCAAAACTCAACGATTAAAAAACAAAAAAACCAAGCAATCCAGTAAGAAAATGGGCAAAAGACATGAACAGACATTTCACTGAAGAAATTATACAGATGGCAGATAAGTGCATGAAATAATCTTCAACACCGTCAGCCATTGGGGAGATGCAAACTAAACCATAGTGAAATTTTACTTCACACCTATCATAATGGCTTAAACAATAGTGATAATGCCAAATGATGGTGAGGATATGGAGAAAGTGGATCATTTCATGTATTGCTGGTAGGAATGTAAATGGTACAGCCACCCTGGAAAACAGTTTGTCAGTTTCTCACAATACTAAACATGTGCTCACCATATAGCCACGGACAATTGCACTCTTGGGCTTCTTTTCCCCAGAAAAATGAAAACTCATGTTCACACAAAAACTTTACATGGGTGTTCAAAGCAGGCTTTAATCATAACAGTCCCAAACTGGAAACAACACAAATGTCTCTTAATGCATGTATGGTAAACACACTATGGGATTAATACATCCATAGCATGGAATACTACTCAGCAATAAAAAGAAACAAACTATTGACACATGCAGCAACCGGGATAGATCACAAGGGAATTATTCTGAATGAAAAAAAAAAAAAGCCATCCCCAAAGGTACATACTCTATGATTCCATTTAGATAACGTTCTTGAAATGAAAACGTTATAGAGATTCAGAAGAAATTAATGATTACCAGAGGTTGGGGCAGGGATGGAGGGAGGTGGCTATGGCTATAAAAGCACCTGGGATCCTCCCGACTGAAATATGTCTTGACTGTGGTAGTGGTTACATGAATCTACGCAGGTGATAAAATTGCAGAGAATTAAATATACACACAGAAAAGAGTGTTAGTAAAACTGGTGAAATCTGAATAAGATCCGTGGGTTGTATTCATATCAGTTTCCTGGTTGTGCTTTTGTACTATAGCGATACCATTGAGGGAAACCCAGTGAAGGCTATACGGAATTGGAGCCTATAGTTATTTCAAAAGTTAAAAAAGTTCAATATGTACTCATGATTAAAAAACAAAAACTAGAGTAAAACTCTTAGCCTTCCTGGATTTTAGGAGAAATTCTTTATTATGATGAAGGGCATTGACAAAAACAAACAAAAAGCAAACTTCATAGTTACTGACATAATGTTAAAAGTACCTCCTTTAAAATCAGGATCAAGATAGGGTATTCATGGCTGGGCACGGTGGCTCACGCCTGCAATCCCAGCACTTTGGGAGGCTGGGGTGGGCGGATCACTTGAGGTCAGGAGTTTGAGACCAGCCAACATTGTGAAACCCCGTCTCTACTAAAAATTCAAAATTAGCCGGGCATAGTGGCATGTGCCTGTAATCCCAGTTGCTTGGGAGGCTGAGGCAGGAGAATTGCTTGAACTCAGAAGGCAGAGGTTGCAGTGAGCCGAGATCGCACCACTGCATTCCAGCCTGGGTGACAGAGCAAAACTCAGTCTCAAAAAGAAAAAAAAGGGTATTTACATCATCACTGTACCGAGGGGCCTACCAAGCCCAGTAAAACAGAAAGATGAAATGAAACATGTAACAGTCAAAAAGGAAGTAACAGAACTGTCATTATGAGCAATTGATATCATTGTCTATGCAGAAAATTTAAGAATCCTTATAGGCTAATGTTTTGCATAGGAGAATTTAATGGGTTGTTTCAGAAAAATCTTTCCTTGTTTCTTCCTTCTGCCAACTTGATTCTTTACCAACTTGCAGGTGTAAGAGTGCCACTAGTCATAGAGCCTCACTGAAAAAAAGAAACTCCTCAAGTAGGAAATTCAATGAAACAAAGATCACGACTTCATCCTTTGAAGCCCTTTAGCATCTCCATCGAAAATTTCGTCTGCCTCCTTATCCCCCTCTAAGTAAGTGTGGACTAGTATTTAAGACACGAAATGATCTATTTAACTTTATCATTTTTAATATTAATTATTAGATGTGATGATATTCACCATGATTTTTTTTTTTTTTTTTTGAGATGGAGTTTCGCTCGTTGCCAGGCTGGAGTGCAATGGCGCAATCTCGGCTCCCGGGTTCAAGTGATTCTCCTGCCTCAGCCTCCCAAGTAGCTGGGATTACAGGCATGCGTTACCACATCTGGCTAATTTTTTGTATTTTTAGTAGAGATGGGGTTACTCCATGTTGGTCAGACTGGTCTCGAACTCCTGACCTCAGGTGATCTGCCTGCCTCGGCCTCCCGAAGTGCTGAGATTACAGGCATGAGCCACCGCACCAGGCCGATATTCACTATGATTTAGAAATTCACTTGTATGCAATTTTATCTGTATTACAGTCATACAAACTGTTGTAGATTGATGTGCCTGAGAACTTAGCCTCCATTTATGACATTGTTTCTTTGGGAAAACACATTTTGGATGACAAACAGTCCTTTGGAATGCTGCCCATTTGTAGGTCAGAGACCTTGGTGAAGGCAGAAGTTAGAGTCCCTGTCTGTGTCTCTGTCTCTGAGACAGAGAATGTGACCTTATTTGGATACAGTTTTTGCAAATGCAATTCAATTAAGGTTCTCGAGATGAGATCATCCTGGATTATCAGGGTGGGTCTTCAATCCAATGACAATTACCATAGGAGACACAATGAGAAGAGACACAGAAGGTCATGTGAAGATGGAGGCAGAGATTAGAGTGATGCTGCCCAGGTTCAGGAATGCCTGGAGCCACCAGAAGCCGGAAGACGCAAGGAAGTGCAGCCTCTCCTAGTAGCTTTGAAGGGACTGTGGCCCTGCCAACATCCTGATTGCAGACTTCTGATCTCCAGAATTGTGAGAGAATGAATTTCTGTGGATTCAAGTCACCACATTTGTGGTAACTTGTTTCTGAAGACCCGGGAAACGAAGACAGTGTATTCTGTGAGCTCCTCACGTAGGAGAAATGAGTGCTGCCGCCTTCCACAGCCTTGATTCTGTTACCAGAGCCTTGATAGACGGACGTGTGCCAGGTGTTGAGCTAAGAGTTGCACATGTCTTCTCAATTGATCCGGATAGCAAACCTGTGTTCCACTGGGAAATACAGTAACTGGGGTTTTGAGAGATTCTACACTTGTGTGCACAAAGACATATAAGCAATCATGGCTGTGCACAGTGGCTCACGCCTGTAATCCCAGCACTTTGGGACGCTGAGGTGAGTGGATCACCTGAGGTCAGGAGTTCAAGACCAGCCTGGCCAACATACCAAAAATACAAAAAGCAGCCGGGTGTGGTGACGGGTACCTGTAATCCCAGCTATTCAGGAGGCTGAGGCAGGAGAATTGCTTGAAGCCAGGAGGCAGAGGTTGCAGTGAGCTGAGATTGTACCACTGTACTCCAACCTGGGCAACAGAGCGAGACTCCGTCTCAAAAAAAAAAAAAAAAAAAAGACACACAGGTAATCATACTAACTACTACCACTCACTGAATGTCTACTGTGGGCCAGATGTTGTGCTAAACTCTTTTAAAGTGTCCTTATCTAAGTCTGCAGCAACTGTCTGAGGTAGTGCTATTCATTCATTCCTGGCACAGATATTTATGCATGCCTGCTGTATGCCGGCCCTGTCCTGGATGCTGGGCCATAGCAGTGAACCAGATGGAGGGTAAGCCCTCCCTCATGGCACTTGCATTTTTGTATGCTGAAATAGTCAATAAACAAACAAATGAATCAAAATTATGTCTGGTGGCATTAAGAGCTATTGAGAAAAACAAATCAGGGAAGGAAGAAAGATAAAATGTAGGAGTCATGGCTTGAAGACCAAGAGTGGTGACGACTGTCTGTATTTCACAGACGAAGAGTATGAGACTCTGAGAGGTGAAGTGACTTTCCCAAAGTGACACAGATGTAACAGCTATAAAGAATGATCTGACAACTGTTGAATGTGGGAGGTGCTTTAAAGTCATTATTCCCAACCATTACTGTAACTCTGCCAAATAAATGGTATATGCATATTATATATATTTTATACTTATATATATTTCAGCTTCACTGAAGTGTAATTGATGAATAACAATTTTATATATTTTAAAGTGTACAATGTGATGATTTGATAGATATTGTGAAATGATTACAATCAAATTAGCATATTTATCACCTCACATAGTTACCATATATACATTTCATCAAATAGGTTATAAATATAGGTGAGGACCTTCCGACTCAGAAAGATGAAGTGACCTGGCCAAACCCAGGTGACTTGCCCAGACTCAGGTTTCCATGCACATGCCCCTTCTACTACCATAAATCAATGCCTGCCGGCTGCCGCCCCATGGCAAAAACCTGACCCAAGGATGAGCCGGGTGCCGTAGGTTCCCAGGTGGTCAATTTCTATGACAAAGCCTGTCAGTTGCAGCTGTAGAAATATCAGAAGGCTCCCTCTCTCCTATCCAAAGAGATTTATAGTTAAGGCTTAGCTGGAAGCACATAGATAACCTATTTCCTTTTCTCTATAAATCCTCCTGGTCTTACTAATTTTTATTGATTGTTAGGGTGTAAGGGTTGGGAGTAGATGGGGGTTATATTTTTATCCTTTTTATTCCCTAAGCAATCAGTTACTATCACAAACAATTTCTTGATTACATATGATGCTAGTATTTGATTTTTAACCTATTTTTAAAAATGTTCTGTTGATGGTAATTTATTTGTTCAATATTTTGTCTGTGCCTCAAACTGTGAGAATGTGCCATCTAGTGGCTTAATGCTGAAATTACTTTTTCCTTGTAATTCAATGTTTGCTAGCGGAATTTCAGAATGTTTCTCTTTATTTAGAAACAATATTGTCAATCGGAGTTGTACAAAGAAGTAAACCTTTGATATTAAAAAATACAATTTTGAACAGGAATTCTACATGCACAGGAAACTAGGTTGTAGAATTAACAATTGAAGAATAAATTTCCAGGTGTTATTGAGCCTCTACTGATGAAATTGCCCATGCTTTTCTGAAAACATTTACATAATGTGTGAGATTAAATGCAACAGAGAGATTAAATGGAAGAGTGAGATTAAATGGAACAGAGAGGGAGGTTGTCTTCATGTGCTGGTGGTCACAGGTCTTCGTGTGATACGGTGGGTTCCAGAGCTAGACCACCTGGACTTGGCCTTGGGCAGGTTATTAAAATCTCCATGCCTCAGTTTCCTCATTTGTCACAGAAGTCTTGTGAGGATAAAGTGAGACAACAGAAGCAAAGTGTTTATTTTAGCACAAAGCCTGACACACCTCAAATGCCAGTATAGGTTTCCTCTTAGGATTCCATCCCCATATAGTGCCTACTGTTTTCTCTGTCTCTGTCTATTGTCTCTGATTCTAATTCTATGTTCTATAAGCCTCAACTATGAGGCCTCGGCTCTTGAAGGGCCCCGTGGAGGTGCTGGGCCTGGGTGCTGTCCGCTGGCTCACGTAGGCAGGTCTATTGCTCCACTGAAGGTGCTCCTAGCATCTAGAATATTGGGAGTCAGAATACTGGGAGTACGTCCTAGCATCTGACATAGCTGGAGCCTGTGATGGGTTACAGCCTCCAAGGTAGATATGTTGAACTCTGACCAACATTTCTGTGCCACATTCTGTCATATTGGACCTAAGTGGTGCTACTTTATGTTTCCACTGTCTTGCTAATGAGCTACCAGAACCCGGAAAAGGCAAGGAGGATCTTCCCCAAGAAGCTTTGAAAGGAGCATGGCTCTGCCAACACCTTGATTTCAGACTTCTGGCCTCCTGAACTCTGAGAGAACAAATTTCTGTTGTTTTAAGCCACCCAGTTTGTGGTAATTTGTTACGACAGTGCTAGGAAATTGATACAGGAGGTTACTAGGGTTAAACAAATTACTTTGTAGAGGGTCCTTAAAACTGTTCTTTGCACAAATTAGAAACAGGCATATGTCAGCTGTTACTTCTTTGGGGGCAATGTAGCGTAGCGGGTAACTGCATGGGCAGTTGTCACTGACAGACCAGGCTCTGCTGGAGCCTGCAGAGACCTGGCTCTGTAGCTTACCAGTTGTGTGACTTTGGGGGAAGTTCTGCAACTTCTGAAGGTCACAGTTTCCTTAAGAATAAAACAGGGTAATAATAGTTGCTGTCTCCTAGGTTAATTGTAAAGATAGAGATAAAAAATGCAAGCACTCCACACACACTTGGCATTAGAATGTGAGCCCCTGATGTGGTTGGGTCAAGCATGTGCAAGCTGGCTTGTCCCCTTTCAGGATGGCTCACTCCCTGAGGCCACCTGGGTTCCTTATGTAATAAGGCCCTCTAGCTCCCATCCTATGGGTCCTCAAGACATGCATGAATCCTGGGTGAGCACAGTTCAGACCAAAACCAGGAACCTCATGGTATTGTTATAGGAGTTATTAAGAAATTATTTTAGGCAGATAGAGAGGAAAAGGGGTCCTTGGAAAGTTTCTTTTTTTTTTTTTTTTTTTTGAGACGGAGTCTAGCACTGTCCCCTGGGCTAGAATGCAATCTCAGCTCACTGCAACCTCCACCTCCTGGGTTCAAGCAATTCTCCTGCCTCAGCCTCCCGAGTAGCTGGAATTACAGGCCCCCGCCAGTAGAGACGGGGTTTCACTGTGTTAGCCAGGATGGTCTCGATCTCCTGATCCCATGATCTGCCTGCCTCGGCATCCCAAAGTGCTGGAATTACAGGCGCGAGCCACCGCGTCTGTCTCTTTTAAAGCAGCTCCAGAAAAGTTTCTTGTCTAGCAGGAAAGCCCTGGCTCTTACAGCCTGGCTGGCAACCTTTGATATGCAAATGCAAGCCATTAGAAACTGGGTCCACCCTAACATGGGGATTCCCCCCTTGTCCTCTTCCCCTGCCCCCCATATGTGTCTGGCAGCATGGCCGCCCCCACATATCCCCACGTGTGTAGAACATCATGGCATCCTGCTTTTGCATATTAAAAGGCTAGGGTGAGAGGGCCAGTTTTTTTGCGGCCACATGAATGACATGCCTGGTCAAACCAATCCTCTGAGTCCTATGCAAATCAGACACCGCCTCCAGCCTCCTCACATAACTGGTTGGTATCAGCGGCACTCAAGATAGGGTTTCCTATCTTGGCTTTGGAGCCCCCTCCCTCTGTCTCTGTAGGGGGAGCTGCTTCTTTCTTCTCCCTTCTTTCTTGCCCGTTAAACTCTCTATTCCTTAAAACCACTCCACGTGTGTCTGTGTCGTTTTATCTAAACCGGTGCAAGGACCAAGAACCCTGGTGTTCCTCCACTTATCTGAGCCGTATCAGTATAAGAAAAGTGCATTTGCGTTTAAGAATTATAGGTCATTAAAAAGTTTCAGGTGTTACCATCCACATTGCAGATTGCTCCGGGAAATGCTTTGTTGGGAGCCGGGCCGGGGAACTGAGTTGTAGCTCCAGCTCCACAACTAACCTGCTGCCTGGCATCAGGGCTCACTCATGTCACCTGTGAAATGATGCCATTGGACAAGATCCCCTCTGAGATCTCTTTACACTCGAATATCCCCAGCTCTTGGAGGAAGCAAACGTTCCAGCTTTCAAGCCAGGACTCTAAAGTTGGTGCTGAAGACAACCTCGGTTGCCTTTGAATCTTTTCTGTGTCCAAACTCCAGGTAGCAGCTGGCAACTAACTTGCTAATTATCTACCTGTGTATTTAACAGATGCTTGTTGAGTTGCAGCCTTGAGGTTGGTCCAAGTAGCAGGCCAGGCAAGTCCACGAAGGAATGATTCTCTTGTGAACAAGAACAACATCTCTTTGAACGTCGTCCCCAGTGCCTTGCCTTGAGGCAGGTGAGAACCAGGTGCCCTCTGGGTTTCAAGAAATAAAATGTGAGTTGAACACATGGAGGAGGCATTGTAGGGGGTGGCTCAAGCATCAGCCCCCATGCTCTGGGGTGTAGTAGAATGAGTTAAAAATATTTGTCGGGGGCTTTTAGTGCTGGCTCTGCTCCTGTGCTAGTTTGGGAAGTAACTTATCTTTGAGCCTCAGCTCCTCATGTGTTTAATGGAACTCAAATGCCCTCCTATATTGGGTAGGATTATTTTGTCTTCATGAAACAGAAAAACTGACTCAAACTGGTTAACAAAGAAATGTAGTCTGTCCTGTAGGCGAGATTTCAAATAGCAGTGACCTCACATCCAACCATGACAGTCTCCACAGTTGTCTTTCACTGCATCTTTCTTAGGATCCAGGTATCCTAAGAGGTATCCGAGTGGTATAAGGAATGTTTTTCAGCGGAGTTTTCCTGGAGGAGAAGGGGTTTGAATAATCAGCATTCACCTCTGGGCAGGGAGTGGAGTCTGTGTCCACTGCTGCTCTCAGCTGTGTAGAGTTGTGGACAAATGGCCAGAAATCCGGGGAGAAGGTGGACTGATGTGGGATGGGATGGCTGACAGTGTGGAGCTGAGAATTAGATGATGGATGTGAACAATTTTCCCTGTGAATTTTAAAGCACCGGGTATTTCTTTTTCATGACAGGAGTTTGGATTATATATCTAATGTTCCTTCTAACTCTGTATTTTTACGAATTTTCAAATAAGAGCCATTTTCACTGGCCTGATGATTTTTATAGCTGGTTCAGGAATGCTGTTGGATAACAAAATGCTGGCTAGTCACTTGCTTGGGGCACCAATACAGCAGCAGTAAAAATAACAATAACGAAAACCACCATTACCACCATCAAAAAACCCATTCACAACCCAGATGAGAAACATCTAGGGGAAAGCCTTTAAAACAATTTTGGCATTCCTGTGTGTTGTGTGTCATTTTGCAAAACAATAGTTTTTTGTGGCTTAGTCTTATTTTTATTTTACATCCATATGGGGGTATCGTGATGTTTTCATGCTCAGGGGTGTTGCTCCATACCTTCCAAAACTGGAAAATGTTACAGCTATTTATCAATGAAATGAGAGGTTTTTAAAATTTACTTTTTCTATATAATAATCATGTAATTTTTGGCCTGTTACTGTGGCTCATGCCTGTAATCCCAGCACTTCGGGAGGCTGAGGCGGGTGGATCACCTGAGGTCAGGAGTTCAAGACCAGCCTAGCCAATGTGGTGAAACCCCGTCTCTACTAAAAATACCAAAATCAGCTGGGTATGGTGGCGGGCACCTGTTATCCCAGCTACTCGGGAAGCTAAGGCAGGAGAATCACTTGAACCCGGTAGGCGGAGGTTGCAGTGAGCCAAGATTGTACCACTACACTCCAGGCTGTGCGACAGAGCGAGACTCCGTCTCAAAATAATAATAATAATCACGTAATTTTTCTACCTTTTGAAATGTGAGGATAAAAAATTGTAACTCTGAAAAAGGAACTGTCTTCTACCAGGCAGTGATGTCACTAGTGGAGAGGCAGATAGCCTTGCCTTTGGCCCTAATGAGAGGTGACAGCGTGCTGGCAGTCCTCACAGCCCTTGCTCGCTCTCGGCGCCTCCTCTGCCTGGGCTCCCACTTTGGCGGCACTTGAGGAACCCTCCAGCCCGCCGCTGCACTGTGGGAGCCCCTTTCTGGGCTGGCCAAGGCTGGAGCCGGCTCCCTCAGCTTGCAGGGAAGTGTGGAGGGAGAGGTGCGAGCGGGAACCAGGGTTGCGTGCGGTGCTTGCGGGCCAGCGCGAGTTCCGGGTGGGCGTGGGCTCGGCAGGCCCCGCACTCCAAGAGGCCAGCCGGCCCCACCGGCCCCAGGCAGTGAGGGGCTTAGCACCTGGGCCAGCAGCTGCTGTGCTCGATTTCTCATCAGGCCTTAGCTGCCTCCCTGCCGGGCAGGGCTTGGGACCTGCAGCCCGCCATGCCTGAGCCTCCCCGCCCAGCTCGGTGGCCTCCTGTGGCCCGAGCCTCCCCGACGAGCGCTGCCCCCTGCTCCGGGGGGCCCAGTCCCATCGACCACCCAAGGGCTGAAGAGTGCGGGCGCACTGCACGGGACTGGCAGGCAGCTCCAGCTGCAGCGGCCCCAGTGCGGGATCCACTGGGTGAAGCCAGCTGGGATCCTGAGTCTGGTGGGGACTTGGAGAACCTTTAGGTCTAGCTAAGGGATTGTAAATACACCAAGAGGCACTCTGTATCTAGCTCAAGGTTTGTAAACACACCAGTCAGCACCCTGTGTCTACCTCAGGGTTTGTGAATGCACCAGTCCACACTGTATCTAGCTACTCTGGTGGGGACTTGGAGAACCTTTATGTCTAGCTAAGGGATTGTAAACACACCAATCAGTACCCTGTGTCTAGCTCAGGGATTGTAAACACACCAATCAGCACCCTGTCAAAAACAGACCACTCGGCTCTCTGTAAAATGGACCAATCAGCAGGATGTGGGTAGGGCCAGATAAGAGAATAAAAGCAGGCTGCCTGAGCCAGCAGTGGCAACCTGCTCAGGTCCCCTTCTGCCCTGTGGAAGCTTTGTTCTATTGCTGTTTGCAATAAATCTTGCTGCTGTTCACTCTTTGGGTCCACACTGCCTTTATGAGCTGTAACACTCACCGCAAAGGTCTGCAGCTTCACTCCTGAGCCAGCGAGACCATGAACCCACCAGAAGGAAGAAACTCCGAACACATCTGAACATCAGAAGGAATAAACTCCAGACACACCGCCTTTAAGAACTGTAACGCTCACCGCGAGGGTCCGCGGCTTCATTCTTGAAGTCAGTGAGACCAAGAACCCACCAATTCCAGACACACTAATATTCCTATTAATGATTTCGATAGAGATGTAGAAGAAATAACTGTCAAATGTGGGCTTATGAGACAAAAGTGGGAAAACAGACCTAATATTATAGAAGAAAGTCTTAATCCAAATGATTTCAATAGGCTGTCATCCTGAGCAGAAACCAATAAAGTGAATTTCAGTAGAAATAAATAGTTTAGCACTTAAATTTTCATAAATAAAGGAAAGAGAAAAAAGATCAGGTATTTTAGCTTATCTCAGGTCCACCCTGAGTTAGCAGCTGGAGAAGGCCACACCAGTCACAGTCAGCATTAGTCAGAGTGGAGAGTCCAGATTCTGTATTTGGTACCACTCAGGTAACACCTGGCTGCTGTCTTTTAAGAAGGACAAACTGAAGTAATTAAGTAATAAAACAGTTATGATTGTCCCCAACATAAGCAAACTAATCTACTAAGTCCTCAATATATGTTATCTCTGATTTTCAGAGAGTCCTGGAAAAATAGATGCTATTGTTCATATTTTACAGAAAAGGGAAATTAACCAGAGAGACCATCACACACACTCTTCCTCCCCTCCCAACTCCTTGACCGGGGTAGGAAGTTTAGTTCAAGCTTATGTGCTATTTTTATTAAGCTTGGGATGTCACCTGAAGGGCATAGGGCTTGGAACAAATTCTTTCATCATACTGTAAGGCAGCAGTCCCCCATCTTTTTGGCTGGCACCAGGAACCAGTTTCACGGAAGACAGTTTTCCCACAGACAAGGGAGTGGGGGTTGGTTTTGGCATGAAATTGCTCCACCTCAGATCATCAGGCATTAGTTGGATTCTCATAAGGAGCATGCACAGTCCCCTCGAATGCACAGTTCGCCATAGGGTTTGTGCTCCTATGAGAATCTAATGCTGCCGCTGATCTGAGAGGAGGCGGAGCTCAGGTGGTAATGCTCTCTCATACCCTGTTCGCCTCCTGCTATTCAGCCCAGTTCCTAACAGACCATGGCCCTGGGGATCAGAATATGTCACCCCAAAATATGCCATTCCGGCATAAGGATTGTTTTGAGCTGAAGACAATTGAGGAACAGCAGATGCCAAAAAAAAAGCACTCTCTGCCTCCCCCTGACTGGTAAAAGTAGGCTTAGACTTATTTGCTTCAAGACAGCGTAAAGGAATGTATACAACAAACATTCCTAAAATAACCTGTATCTTCTGTTAGCTTCCTCTGTACATTTACCTTCCCACAGTGTGCTGTCCCTAAAAGTCTAAACCCCTTAGTGTTGTCATTTCTCTACAAATTTACTGTTCTTTGTTAAGATGCTATAGAACCTTAAGTTCTAATCATCCCTTCCAGTTATTGGTCACTACCTTTCTCTCACATGGATGCATGCTGTGTATATGAATACACTGTACTTCCTTCTGGTTAGTCTATCTTTTGCCAGTTTAATTTCCAGAGCCCCAGCCGGAGAACCTAGAAGTACAGAGAAAAAAGTTTTCCTCCTCTACAACGTGTTTACTGGGAAGGGTGAAATGTACAACACCTGAATCAGCAAGAGATGAGAAGGCCTGGTCCCCACCCTCCGTCATTCCACGGAGAGGAATGGTGGGGGGCGGGGGCGGGGGTGGGGGCGGGGGCCTCCCCACCCTCCCTTGGTCCACAGAGGAGAATTGCGGGGCACAGGCACTCTGCAGGACGTGCAGTGTGGGAATCTCTGTTCCAGGGGAGCACATACCGCCTTACTGCCTTCTCCCCCACTTAAAGGCAAGCAAAGGGGAATATTGACAGTAGGAGAATAGTAGATCTAATTTGGATTGAGATTCTACAAACCTGGAAATGTGGTTAGTGTACTCTCACACAGTAATTCACCTGACATATGGTTTGTCTTATCTGTTTTGTGTTGCTATAAAGGAATATCTGAGGCTGGGTAATTGATAAAGAGAAAAGGTGTATTTGGCTCATGGTTCTCATGTCTGGGAAAATTCAAGGCTGGGCCTTTGCATCTGTTAAGGGCAGAAGCTGCCTGCATTTCATGGAAGAAGGTGAAGGGGAGCTGGTATGTGCAGATCACATGGCAAGACAGGAAGCAAGAGAGAGACAGAGGGGAGGTGCCAGGCTCCTTTTAGCCATCAGCTCTCATGGGAATTGATAGAACAAGAACTCACTCACTCCCACCCACCTCCTGGAGGGGATTAATCTATTCATGAGGGATCCACCCCCATGATCCAAACACCTCCCATTAGCCCTCACCTCCAACACTGGAGATCAGACTCCAACATTAGATTTGGAAGGGACAAACATCCAAGCTGTAGCATGGTTCCAGGTTGGAAATCATTTTCCCTCCAACATTCGAAGGCAGTGCACTCAGTGTTGCTTTTGAGAAATCTGAAGCCATGCAGATTCCCGTCTCTGGGTGAGTGTGTGCCCTATTTTTCTCCCTATCTGGAAACTTGAAGGACCTATTCTTTGGCCTTGCTGTTCTGAAACATGAGGTACCTCTATGTGGATCACTTTCATGTATTTTGCAGGCCATGAGATGGACTTATATATCTGGAAATTCAGGTCTCTAACTTTTGGAAAAATTTCTTTCCAACTCCCTGGCTGGAAGAGTATGAGCCTGGTTGCTAACCTTCTGGGAGCTGAGTCAGGGAAGAAATCTCAGGGTGGGGAGGGTTTGCAATGCAGAAATCAAGCTTCACATTCAGTAGGTAAACTTTTACTTACTCTGCCTGTGTTTTCAAGAGGTACCTGGTGCCATCAATTCCTGAGCCTTTAGGGGATTCTCCAGTGCCTTGTGGGCTGCTTCTCGGCCCTTCCTGCTGCTTTTCAGCCTCCAGAATGATCTCAACTCCAGTTCTCTGTTTCTCTGTCTCTTAAAATCTTAGTCAGGTTGTGGGCGGGATTAGAGGTAAATGCATGTGTTCAGTTCCATCCATCCATTTATTTATTTATTTATTTGGCAGAATCTCGCTCTGTCGCCCAGGCTGGAGTACAGTGGCACGATCTTGGCTCACTGCAACCTCTGCCTCCTGGCTTCGAGCAATTCTCCCTGCCTCAGCTGCCCGAGTAGCTGGGATTACAGGCGCAAGCCACCACGCCCAGCTTATTTTTATATTTTTAGTAGAGATGGGGTTTCGCCATGTTGGCCAAGCTGGTCTTGAACTCCTGAACTCAGGTGATCCACCCACCTCAGCCTCCCAAAGTGCTGCGATTACAAGGATGAGCCACCGTGCCCAGCCAATTCTTCATATTTAATGGCAAATCTTTCTTTTTACATGCACTAACTCATTAATCTTCCCAACTATCCTGTGGGGTAAGGACCATTATCCCACTTTTATGGATGAAGAAACTGAGGCAGATAAATGTCAAGTGACTTGCCCAGACAAACACAGCTAGGAAGTGACAGACCAAGAATAGGAACCCAGGGAGTCTGACGCCAGGAGCCAGACTCTTAGTCATGATGCTATTCCCCCTACTCACAACTTAGCACATTATAGTACAGGGATAAGAAAGGTAGAAACTGACAAAACAGAGAGAATGGGAGGGAAGCAATGTGATGGGAGGTTTCATCAGTTTTCTTGGAAACGCACAGTGAAGGGGAGAATGTTGACCGGTGGAGTGGGGAGCGGCACCCTAGAATACTAGAGTATGGGTGAACCATAGAGGGGGTGATCAGCCTGGTGGAAGTTAGTGCAGGCTTCTGACTTGAAGATTGAAATATATAACGGTGGGAGCAGGAAGCAGGGCTGATAATGGAGAGTCCAGGCTATGCGCTCAGTTCTTGGTGGGTGAAAAAAATCATGCTCTTTTTTTATGTTCTAGTGTGCCAGTAAAATGGCAAGTACTTCACCTTCTTACTGTAGAGTGGTCATTGTCCAGCATTTGTGTGCTTCAGAATTACCAGGAGCATTGTTAAAATAGATTGCTGAGCTCCACCTACCAGAAGTTTTAGGGGATTCGGGACATCTGGAGTGGGACCTGAGTATTTGGATTTTTTTTTTCTTTCTTTCTTTTTTTTTTTTTTTTTGAGTTGGAGTTTCATGCTGTCACCAAGGCTGGGATGCAGTGGTGCGATTTCAGCTCACTGCAACCTTGGCCTCCTGGGTTCAAGTGATTCTCCTGCCTCAGCCTCCCTAGTAGCTGGGATTATAGGTACATGCCACCACACCTAGCTAATTTTTGTATTTTTAGTAGAGATGGGGTTTCATTGTGTTGGCCAGGCTGGTCTCGAACTTCTGACCTTGTGACCCACTTGCCTCAGCCTCCCAAAGTGCTGGGATTACAAGCGTGAGCCACCGCACCTGGCCTGGATTTCTAAGTAATTCTCAAGTAGGATGATGAGATGATGGTTTTCAACCAGGAGGTGATTTTAGCCCTAAGTAGACATTTGGCAATATCTAGAGACATTTTTGATAGTCACCACAAGAGGGGCAAGGCTGTTGGCATCCAGTGGGTTGAGGCCAGGGATGCTATTAAACATCCTACTGTGTGCAGGTCAGCCCCATAACAAAGACTTAGGCCTAAGCATCAGTACTGTCAAGGTTGAGAAGCCCCAATCTGGAGTAAAGCCTACTTGTCAACAGTGTCAACAGGCCCTACCTTTGACAAGAAACTCCCAGTTACCTTTTCTATTACCTCATTAAAAAAAGTATGGCCAGGCTGGGCATGGTAGCTCACACCTGTAATCTCAGCACTTTGGGAGGTCGAGGCAGTGGGTCCCTTGAGCCCAGAAGTTTGAGGTCAGCATGGGCAACATGGCGAGATCCTATCTTTACAAAAAATACAAAAATTAGCCAGGTGTGGTGGGGTGCACCTGTAGTCCCAGCTACTTGTGGGGCTGAGATGGGAAGATCACCTGATCGCAGGTAGATTGAGGTTGCTGTGAGCCATGAGCACACCACTGCATTCCAGCCTGGGCAACAGAGTGAGATCCTGTCTCAGATAAGTAAGTAAATAAATAAATATTACAAATATGGCCATACAGTTGAGGAAAGAATATGATATGGAAAAGAAATATCTGTTGCTATGGTTTGGATGTGGTTTGTCTCCACCAAAACTCATGTGGAAGTTTAATTGCAAGCTGGCAGTGTTGGGAGGTGGGGTCCAATGGGAGGTGTTTGGGTCATGGGGACAGATCCCTAATTAATAGAAAAATGGTGTCTCTCATGGGAGTGAGTTCTCCCAGGATGATCTGGTTCCCATGAGTTCCTTGCTTGTGTTCACTTCCCCTTTGGCCTTCTCTGCCATGTTTTGATGTAGCACATGGCCCTCACCAGAAGCTGAGTAGATACTAGAGCCATTCCCTTTGAACTTCTCAGACTGCAGAATGATGTGCTAAGTAAACCTCTTTATAAATTACTCAGTGTCAGGTTTTCTGTTATAGCAACACAAAACAGACTAAGACACCTATATTTACTGGTTAAAAAACTCTTGGAGGAGGCCGGGTGTGGTGGCTCACGCCTATAATCCCAGCACTTCGGGAGGCCAAGGCAGGCAGATCATCTGAGGTCAGGAGTTGGAGATCAGCCTGACCAACATGGTGAAACCCTGCCTCTACTAAAAATACAAAAAATTAGCCAAGTGTGGTCATGCATGCCTGTAATCTCAGCTACTCAGGAGGCTGAGGCAGGGGAATCTTTTGAACCTGGGAGGCAGAGGTTGCAGTGAGCCAAGACTGTGCCACTGCACTCCAGCCTGGGTGACACAGGGATACTCCATCTCAAACAAACAAACAAACAAAAACAAAAAACAAAAAACAAAAAAACTTTGGAGGAATCAGACATAATACAGGTAACCAAAGAGAATTAAAAGCATGTACAAAAAGACATACCACAGTAAAAAATAACTTTCGTTATTATCTTCAGAGAAATTTGAGAAGATATTTGTCCATGTGCAAAATGTCAAAAAAAAAAAAAGAACAATTAGAGAATGGAAGATCTCCTGGAAGTGAAAAATATAACTGCCAATTTTGAAATTCAATGGTAAGGGTGGATTGGATTTTCTGTTTGTCCCTCCAGATCTATTCTGTTCTTTTCTACCTTACTGTGTGCCTGGGAGACTGACTTGTACAAATTGCATTATTTGGGCTTTGTTGCTTCTGACTTCTGGTTGAGTTTGGCCAAAGAAAGTCCAGTTGATTAGAGGGCAGGAAAGCATGATCAATCTTTATTATTCTTGGATTCCACATATGTGAATTCACCTATTCACTAATTTATTCATCACCCCAAAGTCAGTGCTCATGGGCTTCTTTTGTCATTTACAGACAGGCACAGAGTGGCAAAAAATTTGAGTTGCTGGATACACACTTCCCAGCTGAGGTGGAACCAGGCAGTGCTCTCCCTTCTTGTTTAAGCTCTCACAGTATAAACAAGTGTCCTTTTCTCAGTCTATTTAGTGCCATACTTTTACATTTAGTGGATTTTTTTTTGGTGATTTCAGTGTTTAAAATGCCCCAAGTGTCTATTGTTCCTAAGGGCTAGAAAGCTGTGATGTGCCTTATGGAAAAAAACACAGATTAGATAACCTTTGTTCACACATGTATGATAAGGGCTATTAGCCATGAGTTTAATGTTAAGGGATCCACAACATACATTAAATATGATGTCTTTAAACAGAAACACACATAAAACAAGGTTATGAATTAAATATTGGCAAAAATGTGACCAGAGGCTTACAGGAACCTAACCCCATAATTCTCCTAGGAGCAGTATTTGCTGATTCAGTGTTTGTGGTGACTTGATAGAACATAGCTACCATGAATAATGAGAATCTTCAGTACTCTGCTGAGTGTGGTTTTGGCAATGGCTGGTTTTCTCTGCTGTGGCCACAATTCCTGGCAGATGGTCCTTCATTCATGGCTGCAGCTCATTTTCCAATAACTTTGCTTTTTTTCCGGACCCTTTCAGGTTTAGGGGTGATAATGGCTTTGCACTGTTGCTGATCTATGGGAACTTCACCATTCTTTGTTGATTCTATAGCACTGACCATAACTCTACAAATAGTTGCTTTATTAAATTTTCCTCACTTACCTTTTGCATGTGCCATCTGTTTCCTTCCAGGATCTTGATGACTCAGTTGGTAGAAAATGTACTCAAGCTAGTCTCTCATAATGAAGAACAAAATGTAATGAGATTTTTTTAAAGTATGAGGAAAGAAAAGTTATGTAACATGAGTCTAGGAGCTAGAATCCTGACTAACGAGAATTCTAGATAGAGAGAAGGGGCTGGAAAATGTCACTGATATAATACAAGAACATTTCCCGGAACTAAAGGAGAACATGAATATTCAAAGTGAAAGATCTATACAGAATAAATTTTAAAAGGCCTCATTTAGATATTCAGGGAATTAAGTATAAAGATAAGAAATAAAAGACTTCAGGGAGGAAACAAAAAGATTACCTACAAATGAACAGGAATCATACTGACGTTTGATATCTCATCAACAGCCATTGACGCTATAAGAAAATGGAAAAATGCCATCAAATTTCTGAAAAGAATTGATTTCAATTCTATACCAACCTAAATCATCAAAGGTAAAATAAGAATAACAATCTTCTTATATAATTAAAAACTCAAAATATTGACTTTACAGGCACAAAGCACCTTTTCTTTGGGAGTTACTTGCAGATGTAATTCAGCAAAATGAGAAAGTAAAACAATAAATACTAACATGAGTTTTAGGAAATAGTATATTCAATCTAGAAGAAAAGTTCCCAGATAACAGCTACATAGAAGGCCTCCAGAGCAACTAGTCCACGTAAGGAGAGGAGCATGGAGACCATCAGAGAATGATCTAGAAAAAACAAGAGAGGGGAATTTGATAGAAAATTGTATGATCAATGGCTTGGAAAAGTCTGAGAATAAGACCAAGCCACAGAATGAAGGAAAAATTCCAGGAAACAACAACAACAAATTATACAAGAAAGGCATAAGTCAAAAAGAAAACCAAACTGTGGCACAATGATTTTGAATAATTGGAGTAAACTGTTAAAATAGTCAAGCAGTCCTTAAGCGGCAGCATCCACTGAAAGTACTAAGTTGCTTGATTCGCCATACTGTAGAGCTTCAGCCAGTAAGGAGAAATGAGCCCAGGGGACTTGGATTATTACTCACAGCACAGCAGGCTCCGTGGACTCCATGTTTGCCTTGCTCCCCTTTGCCCCCAGGTCTCATGGGGACAATGCAGAGCAGGCTTAGGTGGATGTTGCACATACAGTGGGTTCGTGCACAGCTGAGTAACATGCAGATGGGAGATCTTGATCTTCTACAGGTATAGCCATCAAAGCTGCCTCTTCTCCTTCCAAGGAGAGATGTTGGCTTCATTATCCAGGAATATCTTAGGGGAGGAAAAGGAGGGCTGTCCAGCTATATTACCCTAGAATGTGTCTGGGAGAGGTTGCTTTAAATTGAAGGGAGGAAATCACTGTTATTATAAACAAATCTGCCCTCTGTCCCAGAGGGGAGATACTACCTCTAGGTTCCAAGGTTGTCTGTTATCCAAACATCCTTGAACAAAGCTGTTGGTGTCCTTTGCTCAGAAGATGTTTCTGGTGCAGAAGGATCAGCATTATCTCCCAACATATACAAAGAGAGAGTGCATTTGGACGTGTTGCTGGTGCAGTCTCTTTTGTGTAGCATAGGGGAGAAGGAAGTGTAATCATGGCACACTACTTGATTTTATAGTGATAATATTTACATAGCTGCCATCACATAAGTGGCATTTATTGGTTTTCAATTTTAGAATCAATCTAGAGACAACTCATGAAAGTCTCAGAAGTATTTCCTATAAAGACCATAAGTGTTGGCCGGGTGCAGTGGCTCACTCCTGTAATTCCAGCACTTTGGGAGGCTGAGGCGGGCAGATCACCTGAAGTCAGGAGTTCCAGATCAGCCTGGCCAATGTGGTGAAATCCTGTCTCTACTAAAAACACAAAAATTAGCTGGTTGTGGTGGTGTGTCTGGAATTGGTGGGTTCTTGGTCTCACTGACTTCAAAAATGAAGCCGCGGACCCTCGCAGTGAGTGTTACAGTTCTTAAAGGCGGCGTGTCCAGAGTTTGTTCCTTCTGATGTTCGGATGTGTTCGGAGTTTCTTCCTTTTGGTGGGTTCGTGGTCTCGCTGGCTCAGGAGTGAAGCTGCAGACTTTCGCGGTGAGTGTTACGGCTCTTAAGGGGGCACGTCTGGAGTTGTTCGTTCCTCCCAGTGGGTTCGTGGTCTCGCTGGCTTCAGGAGTGAAGTTACAGACCTTTGCGGTGAGTGTTACAGCTCATAAAGGCAATGTGGACCCAAAGAGTAAGCAGCAGCAAGATTTATTGCAAAGAGAGAAAGAACAAAGCTTCCACAGTGTGGAAGGGGACCCAAGCGGGTTGCCATTGCTGGCTCAGGCAGCCTGCTTTTATTCTCTTATCTGGCCCCACCCACATCCTGCTGATTGGTAGAGCCTAGTGGTCTGTTTTGACAGGGTGCTGCTTGGTGCGTTTACAATCCCTGAGCTAGACACAAAGGTTCTCCACATCCCCACCAGATTAGCTAGATAGAGTGTCCACACAAAGGTTCTCCAAGGCCCCACCAGAGTAGCTAGATACAGAGTGTTGATTGGTGCATTCACAAACCCTGAGCTAGACACAGGGTGCTGATTGGTGTGTTTACAAACCTTGAGCTAGATACAGAGTGCAGATTGGTGTATTTACAATCCCTGAGCTAGACATAAAGGTTCTCCACGTCCCCACCAGACTCAGGAACCCAGCTGGCTTCACCCAGTGGATCCCCCACCGGGCTGCAGGTGAAGCTCCCTGCCAGTCCCGCGCCCTGCGCCCACACTCCTCAGCCCTTGGGTGGTCTATGGGACTGGGTGCCATTGAGCAGGGGGCGGCGCTCGTCGGGGAGGCTCGGGCTGCACAGGAACCCACGGAGTGGGAGGAGGCTCAGGCATGTTGGGCTGCAGGTCCCGAGCCCTGCCCCGCGGGAAGGCAGCTAAGGCCCGATGAGAAATTGAGCGCAGCGCCGGTGGGCTGGCACTGCTGCGGGACCCAGCACACCCTCCGCAGCCGCTGACCCGGGTGCTAAGCCCCTTATTGCCCAGGGCCGGCAGAGCCGGCCGGCTCCTCCGAGTGCGGGGCCCGCCAAGCCCACGCCCACCCGGAACTCCAGCTGCCCCGCAAGCGCCTGGCGCAGCCCCGGTTCCCGCTCGCGCCTCTCCCTCCACACCTCCCTGCAAGCTGAGGGAGCCGGCTCCGGCCTTGGCCAGCCCAGAAAGGGGCTCCCACAGTGCAGCGGCGGGCTGGAGGGTTCCTCAAGTGCCGCCAAAGTGGGAGCCCAGGCAGAGGAGGCGCCGAGAGCGAGCAAGGGCTGTGAGGACTGCCAGCACGCTGCCACCTCTCAGTGGCGGGTGCCTTAATCTTAGCTACTTGGGAGGCTGAGGCAGAAGAATCACTTGAACCCTGGAGGCAGATGTTGCAGTGAGCCGAGATCACGCCACTGCACTCCAGCCTGGGTGACAGAGTAAGATTCCATCTCAAAAAACAAAACAACAAAAACAACAACAAAGCCGTAAGTGTTGATATTATAAAAGGAAAAGCAGAGGCACAGAGACTGGGAGGTTGGGGGATGGAGTGGAGAGGCTGACACCCCCAAAGGTGGGAGCACCATCACTTCGTTTCAGCGGGTCTTTGATAGGAATGGAAGCTGGCACTTGCTGAATGTGACCATGGGTCAACATCGTGCTGAGTGCTCTCCATGTGGCACCTTTTGACCCACAGACTTATTCACAACAAGCAGGCATTAGTATTAACTCCACCTTACGGGGGGGAAACCAATGTACCCAGAGATGAAGTATATTGCTCCAGGTCACACGGATGGAGAAACAGTGGGTTTACTGTGATATTTGACACTTCAGAGGTGACTGGGAAGAAATGAGATTAGAGGCAGCTGAGTCTGGGTGAGTAGGACACCACGGGAAAGGTGAGTGGTGAAGCTGGAGAGTGCAGGAACAGGAGGCCGGGCACAGGGAGTGAGCTGCCTAAGGTGGCTGGGCAGAGGGCTTCGTGAAAAAGGAAGGCATTCCGAAAGGTGTGGGCTGTGGAGTGTTGTGAGAGGAAGGATAGATAAGACTTCACCATTTCACCTGAAGCTACTTTCCTGATCCCCACCTTCCAGATGGATTGGAAGTGAATGATAGAGACAGAGACAGAGATAGAGGTGTACATCTATAAATAAATACCCCCGGCTCCCAACACATAACACACCCAAAGCATACAGACTGCGTTTCTAATTTTGGAAGAGTGGTGTCCACATTTTCCAGCCACGTATTCTTTAGATTTGTACTCTATTTCATCACCTGCCTTTCTGATTTTATTCCTGTGTTTTACTCCTCAGTAATCAGTTTATATTTACATTATTTGCTTATATTTACATGATTATGTTAACTGTGTTTTCACTTCTACCTTTGAAAAACCCAGTCCTAGTTCTTTGTTTTTCTATTTTTAATGATGTTTAATGATGCAAAATATGTAGATTACATTGTAAATCATAAATGAAAAAGGAGGAAAAAATGGAACACTCCAATTTCACATTTTTTTTTTTTTTTTATAAAAAGGAGAAAAGATTGGCCAGGTATGGTGGCTCACACTTGTAATCCCAGGACTTTTGGAGGCAGAGGTGGGCAGATTGCTTGAGCCCAGTCTGAGACCAGCTTGGGCAATATAGTGAGACCCCATCTCTATAATAAATACAAAAATTAGTGGGGTGTGGTGGCATGGGCCTGTAGTCTCAGCTACTTGAGAGGTTGAGGTGGGGGGATGGCTTGAGCCTGGGAGGTCAAGACTCCTGTGAGCTAAGATCATGCCACTGTACTCCAGCCTGGGCAACAGAGAGAGACCCTGTCAGGAAAAATATATATATAATAATAAAAAGGGGAAAAGAGGAAGATTTGCTCACTGTTTTAAGTAAACTCATAACTGTTTTCTTAACAGTTATGAGCATCTTTCAAAAGAAACACAGTAAATCCCATAACTACAACATCTTTATCTTTTAAAACTCCTCCTGAGGCAAAACAGAATTGTTTAACCATGTATGCATGTATTTGCCCTTGACTGCAGTGTTGCTGAGTGTTTGAACCCTGTAGAAGAGAGGAACGTGGCCCTGTGTCCCACTTTATCCCACGTCCAGGATGAAACTGACCCCGAAGGACATTTCCTCTTGTTTTTTCTCTTTATCCACACTGAGGGCCCAATAGCAAAAAGATGGATGCACTCACATTGCAGTGAGACCCACTGCTGATTTGGACACCTGCAGCTCTTTCTGGAGCTTAGTGAGATGCCTGGGGAGGAAGGAGGGTGCAGTGTGTGGTCCACCTTCTCTTTCACTGCTTCCGTCTTGGGGGAGCACTTTGAACTTCAGCTGTAGAAAGGGTTAATCCATTACTGGCTCTTTTCCAAAGCTCATGCGGAATGCTGTAGTGGATCAATAGGCCTGAAACACTCAAGTCTATGGTAAAAGAGAGGGAGCCAGAAGGGGCCTTAATGGAACAAGGCTGGATGTGGTTGAAAGGAAGCAAGTGTTCTGAGGAAGAGGCCTGATGGCTTCAGAAAGAGAAGTGTTTTCCCCTCTCACCATAGGCATTGCCCTACGGCTCTCAGTAGAGTGGCTTAAACCAACCAATAGATATTACTTCTATCCATATGATCATATATGATTCCAATGGTTTTATATATAGATGTAATCATATTGATATGATCATATATACATGATAATTCTATTTATGTGAATCCCAAATTTATATCTCTAGCCCTGTGTTCTTGATTTGTATAACCAACCACCTGCTTGCCTGCAGGCATCTCAAATATAATATGTCCACAATGGAACTCTTGGTTTGCAACTCCTCACCGGCTCCTGCAACTTGTTCTTTTCCTCCATCGCCAATCATTCAAGCCTAAAATCTTTGAGAGATCTTACATCTAGGGTATAATATAATTTAGTTAATACTTCACTTAATATTGGACTTTTAAGATGATACATATTCTTAGCTCTTATAAAATATACTTTAAATATCTTTGTGCATAAAGCTTTGTTTGCATTTGCATTTCTGATTATGTCTTTTGAGTATTGAGAAAAATCAGTCTATTCCTGATTTGCTGAGCTCAGAGCAAAAGTAAAAATGTGTCTAGATATTTAAGTTATAAATCAAGCAAACAAATTGATAATTTAGATAAGATATATTCTAGCCATCTACCTTGACAAATATGCCCTTCAAAATGGCCTGAAATACAAGGTTTGAATTTAGAATTTTTAGGTTCCTTGGAGTTCTGTAATGGAACATGCTGGTGTGGGGAAAACGGGCCCCAGACACTGACCCGTGGCCTGACCTCCTCTTCTTCCCACCCCAGCTTTGTCTCTCACTGTGACGGGGCTTGTGCGCATGCGTGTTGGCACCTCAGCCTGCACACTGAAGCTTCTAGGGCTGACCACACTTTCCCTTCCCGTAAACCTTCACTCCTTACTACGCTTCGGGTGATACGCTCAGGTCCTGGAAGCTGGCTTAGGGCTGCTTGGGCAGGGAATTCCAGAGTTCCAGGAAGCTGGAGTGTGATCTAGGGGAATTGGTGAGGCGTGGGCATGTTCCCTGATGTCTTCTGACTCCTTGCCTCATGCAGAGATGACAACCGCGATAGGGTGGGAAGGGAGGGGCTCTCCAAAGCGCAAGGCTAGGGAAAGGCCCCACTTCTGCAGCTTGAAAGTCAGTATGGTGGCCAGGCGTGGTGGCTTACGCCTGTAATCCCAGCACTTTGGGAGGCTGAGGCGGGCGGATCCCGCAGTCAGGAGATTGAGACCAGCCTGGCTAACACGGTGAAATCCCGTCTCTACTAAAAATAAAAAAAATTAGCTGGGCGTGGTGGCGGGCACCTGTAGTCCCAGCTACTAGGGAGGCTGAGGCAGGAGAATGGCGTGAACCTGGAGGCGGAGCTTGCAGTGAGCCGAGATCGCGCCACTGCACTCCAGTCTGGGCAACAGAGTGAGACTCCGTCTCAAAAAAAAAAAAAAAAAAAGGTCGGTATGGGCAGGAAGTCCTGGCTCTAAGCATACGATCAGTTTCCGAGTTGCTTTCCAGAAAGATTAGACCAGTTTACCTGCCCATTTATTGAAGGACTCCAGGTATCAAGAGAGTTTCCAGTGGTCTACTAGCCACGTGACCTTGGGCAAGTTAAGCATCCTCTTCAGGACTCTCAGTTTCCCCATCTGTAAAACAACTTCTTTCTAGCTCTAACCTTCTCTGGCTCTCTGAAACCAAGCCCTGTGCTTTAGCCGTTCATGGCCTGAGTTTCTTAAACCTCCTTTAGTGTGTGGATGGTGGTCCCCCCAGTGCTCTTATCCAAACACATATAGGTGCACACCATGGCTTATCAGAATAACCTTCTACCAGACCAGGAGCTGGCACCCTGAACTATGCAGGTTTTCTTCCCGCTTCGGCAATCCGTAACAGTTTAGGAAAAACAGAGACAGTTTGCTTGCAACAAGGGCAACTTTGCTTCCTCCTTTTAATTTTTCCTCTCCTTTAGCCATCTGTAATGAATATACGGCTATAAAACAAGGCCGTCCCACCCGCTCTGGTTCCAGGAGCACTAAATCCTTAGCGCCTCTGTGGTTATCTGGAAGATTTTATTGCATTTCACTGCAAAGAGCTGCCCCATGTTTATCCTTTGCTTCACCTACCATTTTTATAACATAAAGGAGAGATTTATGTTCAAATCCGGAAACATTTTTCGCTGACTTGGAGCTACATATGTAGTGCTTTGTAAAGAAAGACTTTTAGTTTCCTGAAGATGGCACTGTAATTTTACTTCTGTTCACACATCTCATCACATATGGAAATTTACCCTCTGCCTAGTATGTGTGCACAGAGATTCATTAAAGTGAAAAATATTTGATAATAACTGTGCACCAACAGAAATGCATATCATGGAGATGTAAAATTTATTTGAAAAAATGTAGAAAGGGAACTCAGGATCAAAAGTGAAAGTTAATGGCTTTGACTTTTAAGGTGTTGTTTTTTGACACTCTCTTCCTAAAGGACACAGAGATGGATTCTGTAGAGATAAACTAAAGTTAAAATTAATCAAGTGATCAGAAAAGAACCTAAGGAAACCCATTTTGCTATGTTTTCAGTTATCTTGTCTTCCACCTTAATATCATTTGGGCAAAGTCTGAATCAAATAAGTGATTTAATCAATGAGTATTTACGGTGTATTGATTCTCAGACATAGTGACTGAAATCTCAGTTGAACCTGAATGTCCTGATAATCTCTGCCCAGGAAGAGTGGGTGACTCTTCCCAAAAGGACCACATCCTACCGCTCCAAAGACTCATATGACAACCCAAAGAGCTGCCAGTCTGCCTTCAGAGTCTGGTGGAGTTGTGATACTTAGGCTGCAAATTCCAGGGACAGAACTTACCCCTCTTCCAGTGGAAAACAGAGTGGCTGGTGGTTTTGAGCAGCTGGGTGCTTTGGAGCCTGCCTTCAACTTTCTCGTGCCAGGTGGCGTGGGAGCCTGCCAGAGCCCAGCCTCCATCCTCCACCAAAAAAGACCTCATGCCTTTGAAAGAAAGTGCCGTTTCCCAGTAATTTTCAGACTTATCTAGGTGACAGAACAACTTGCAAGTTTTGAGCTCCTTGGACAGGGGAGAAGAACATCATCATACCAATGTATTAAAACTAATGTAATTAGAGGAGTTTGTACTTAAATGAGATAATATCTTGTCCTACATTGCAAAATAGAGAATGCAATGGTTATTTTCTGTGTCAATTTGACTGGGCTAAGGAATGCCCAGAGAGCCAGTAAAATACTGCTTCTTGGTGTGTCTGTGAGGGTGTTTCTGGAAGAGATCAGTGTTTGAATTGGTAGGCTGAGTACAGAAGGTCAACTCTCACCAATGCAGGTAGGCACCATTCTATCCACCGAGGGCCTAACTAGAACAAAAAGCAGAGGAGGAGTGCACTTTCTCCCTGCTGAGCTGAGACATTCATTTTCTCCTTCCCTTAGACATCCCCACTCCTGCTTGCTTGGCCTGCAAACTCCTTCAAGACTTAGACCATTGGCTCCCCCAGTTCTCAGGCCTGTGGGTTTGGACTGGAACTTCACCACTGGCTGTCCTGGGTGCAAACGGCAGATTAGGGGACTTCTCAGCTTCCATAATCACGTGAGCCAGTCCTCGTAATAAATCTCTTTCTATATATTTCTCTATATACCATTGGTTCTGTTTCTCTAGAGAACCCAGATTAATACACACTCTTTTACAGCAGTGTTATTTCTGCTTCACTAATGAGGCAATGGAGGCTCCCAGGAGTGGTTCTGTGGCTGGTACTCAGTGCTTTACTCTGGCTGGTGTGATCCCAAGGGACAAAGCTGCTGTCAGCCGCCTGCACCAGGCACAGGGCGCGGGACCTGGATGGTGGGTGCTGTCTACACATGACTCCCCACGTGTGCGCTCATAGTGCCTTCCCCCCAGCAGCCTTCATCTCTCAGCGTGGGGCCTGGTGTGCACAGGAATCTTCTCATGTATTTTGGCATCCTCCAGCAGGCTAGAAAAATGCTTTTTAACTCAAGAAATATTCAAAACACGATTCTTGAATTGGGTTGAAGGAACTCATTTTGCACTCTGTGAACAAGCAAGATATGACAGCTGGCCTCCTAGGTGATACTGCATGCCGGGACCTGTTCTAGATTTCCTCAGAACTTTGCCTGGTACACAATCTTGAGATAACATTATCAGAATGAAAGGGAGGGATGGAAGAAAGGCTGGCTATACTCCCAGGACCAGGACCAGGACCAGGAGGAGGCAAGGGGGAGCCAGGGCCAACACCCGAGGAGGAGGCACCGGCCCTCAGGCGCCGCCTCTGTGCTAGCACGACCCTGAGCTCCAGCACTCCCTGGATTGGTGCCCTAGGCCCTGGTTTTGCCTGCCACCCCCGGTCCTGGCCCTGGCTATGTCCAGAGTGACACAGGGATGGAGACCGTTGCAAAACATGACCTGAGTGTGTATTCCCTGAATGTTCCCTCACATCTCCTGAGTGTGTGTTCCCTTCCGGCAGCTGAGGATCACTTCCGCAGGCCTCTCTCAGGCTCTGCCATGAACCTCTCCCCAGCCTCCAACTTCTGGGTGGTGCGCAGGGCAGGTGTGTAATCACCCCAAGGTGATGATTTGGCTCAAGTCTCCTTAAACTATTCCAGGTGCCCCTCCTTTACCCCATCAACAGCACCAAGCACTTTCCTAGAATGTTGCTCCAGGGCAATTGCCCTTGCTTCCAACTTCTCTAAAGAACCATTACATGTGAAGCCGCTGGAAGGTAGCCACACCCTTCATGCAAGTGAATCTTGGAAAGGATGTCAAGAGGAATATGTGAATTGCAGGCTTCAAAAGTTAAGCAGGGTTGAGTGTGGTGGCTCATGCCTGTAATCCCAGTACTTTGGGAGGCCGAGATGGGTGTATCACATGAGGTCAGGAGTTTGAGACCAGCCTGGCTAACATGGTGAAACTCTGTCTCTACTAAAAATACAAAAATTAGCTGGGCGTGGTGGTGGGTGCCTGTAATCTCAGCTACTTGGGAGGCTGAGGCAGGAGAATTGCTTGAGTCCAGGAGGTGGAGTTTGCAGTGAGCCGAGATCCCACCGTTGCACTCCAGCCTGGGCAACAAGAGCAAAACTCTGTCTTAAAAAAAAAAAGTTAGGCAGCATTTAAAGTCATTGTTAGTGATTCTACAGCAAGCCCCAGTTTCTGCGTGGTGTGGGTAATAGGGAGGAGAGAGGAGAGGGTGGGAAGGGGCCTAGGAAAATAGAGAAGGTGCCTCTGCTCCTGCCCTGGAGGCGTAGACTGAGAAGTTATCGCCATATTTTAATAAAGATCTTTATTTATGAGTTCCCTAAATGTTACACCTTTTCTTAGCTGTTGTCATCAATAGAGCCTTCAAACCCCATAGGTAAATTTCTATGGTGCTTGTAACTAGTTTTGCACGAAGGGAATTCTGTGTACCCAGTGCTTTGGGGTCTCCCTAAGTCATGTTTAACAAGTTTAATGTAATTTCTCAAAGCAAATCTGAATCTCACATCTGAATTATTGAACATCTTGCTGATTGAGCATTTTCTACAAGCTTCGTTCCCCACCAAACACCCGGGGAGACATGCTGCCAGCCCACGGTGCCTGCCATGTTAAGTGAGACAAACAGGGCAGTTATTCAAATAATATTAAATATTAACGCTGACATTCTCCATGGCTGTATCTGTCATAGATCATGTGGGTTACATCTGTCATCTTGAATCCCTTCAGACTGCGAGAGCTCCAGAAATGTTATCTGTTCACAAAGTTGTTTGATGCTCGATGGCAGCTTCCTTTGGATGTGTCCTGAAGCTGCAGAGACCAGGGAGGATCCCGCTCCTCTCCAGATAGTTTGGGGTTAGTTACAGATTGGAGGAAGCCCTGGGGTGAGGGGGAAGGTTGAGTAATTACTAGTGTCTGGAATTACACAAATTCCCTGGGGACAGGCTGGAACAGGCAGCTTTGCCTCTCATAGATGCCCCACTGCAGAGCCCCGCATCAACCCTTGGATCCAAGTCAGCCAGACGAGTTTGGCTTTATACAGATAAAAGCAACATGAAAGTGGAATATTTTTGCTTTGCAGGTAGAACTAGGAATGGGGATTTTGTGCACAAAGTGTCCCAACTCTTGTGGCCAGGAAAACTTGGATTTGCTACCTTAGCTGGAAGAGCCAAAGTTTACCTGTCAGGCTTCGTTGGGCTTTCATCAGGACAAGAATGTCTCCTTTGATCTGGCTGTGCCAGGGCTTCCTTGTTAGAAGACAGCATCATCTCAGCCGTGTGATAGCTGTTCCTTCTGCCCTAGCCAGGGGCTTCCCTCTTCTACAGCTTCATTACAGCACATCCAGAAGTTGGCGGGGGGTGAGGGGGAACCTCTGTGTCCTTGTGTGTGTGTGTACTCTGTCTTCTTTACTATGTGCTATGTGCTCCATTTTCTATTCTGCCAGAAATCAGAGTAGTGCAATATGAGATTTTTGGGATGCAGTTCTCCTTGGTAAGTTGAAGTTCATGCACGCTTATGAACATCCCCCCAAGCCTGGGCACGAGACTAATGATCAGATGGTTGGCAGGATGCTGGAGGCCAAAGGTTTATTTGACCAGTTCCTAACAGAATGATTAAATTCGAAGTAGCTCTCATCCATTCAGCGCCTATGTGGTCCAGTGTTCTTCTTCTGTTTACTTATTGCTTCGTTTTAACTCTCACAACAACACTATTAAGACAAGGCAAGATCACCTCCATTTCTTAGGGGAGGAAACGGAGACTTGGAAAGTGTAAGTAACCTGCCTGAAGACATATTATTGAGAAAATGATGACTCTGAAATTCAGACTCAGTTTCAACTGGCTGTCAGGATTGGGCCCTTTCTCCTGTATTGTGCTACTTTCACTTTTAGATCAAACTTCAAGTTTTAAAAAAGGAGGAGAGTTTGCCTGAAAATAACCCAATCACTCTCTTAATAAACATTGGTTGAATTTGCAAAATGGTCAAATGCCTCAGCTGATTCCAAATATTCCATGCAAGCTTGGGCTTGGCTCTCAGCTGCTCGAGAGGGAATTCAGTGTTCTCTAGGCCCAGCTGGCCTGGATCTCAGGCCTGTGGTCCCAAATTGTCAAACTTTCATATTCTGTCAGCATTGGAGGCCAGAATATCTCAGCATCAGCATGACTGATGTTTTAGACTGGACACGTCTTTGCTGTGGGGTGCTGTCTGTGCATTGGTGGATGATGAGCTGCATCCCTGGCTTCTATCCACCAGATGACAGTAGGACCCTCTCTCAAAGTCATGACAATCAAGAATATGCCAGCTATTGCTAAATGTCCTCTGGGGGCAAAGTTGCCTGAGTTGGGAACCACTGGCTTGAAACTACCCTCTGCAGGTTTTATCCAAAAGCCCATCCTTGACTGGTTTCTTCCACATCCCTGTTCTTTTCCCCCCACCTCCCTACTGACCAGGGAGCATGCCCTTAGCAGGTTACCTGCATGCAAAAGAGAGTATGAATGGTTCTAGGCAAGCTACTTAACTTCTCTGAGTATCAGTTTAATCATTTGTAAAAGGGCGGTCCCTTCAGTTCTAATACTTGGTCATATATAAAGACCACAGAGTGTCAGAGCCTGGGTAGTCTTATTGTCTTCAGGATTTGCTGCCAGGGAAATAGCAGAGAGAAACCCCTGTAAACAAATGTTTGTTGACTGAATGATGGAGTAGCGGCTGAGGAGACCTCAGAAGCTATCATTTTTTTTTTTTCCAAGACAGAGCCTTGCTTTGTCACCCAGGCTGGAGTATAGTGGTGCAATCTGGGCTCACTGCAACCTCTGCCTCCCAGGATCAAGTGATTCTCCTGCCTCAGTCTCCCAAGTAGCTGGGATTACAGGCACATGCCACCAGGCCTGGCTAATTTTTGTATTTTTAGTAGAGACAGGGTTTCACCATGTTGGCCAGGCTGGTCTCAAACTCCTGACTTTGTGATCCACCCGATTCAGCCTCCCAAAGTGCTGGGATTACAGGCATGAGCCACTGCGCCCGGCCAGAAGCTATAATTTAAGTGGAATGTGTTGAGAACTGGGGCTCTTCTGTGTAAACTGAGTAACTGCAGTTAACACAGAAGGATTGTGCAATTTTGAAGTAAAGGGGCAGGAACTACAGGAATACACCTGTCGTGGAACATGTTGGATTTATTTGTTGCAAAGAGAGAGAACCCCATGGGGAATTGTGGGGCACCTCAGTAAGAGAGTGCTAGGAAAGACTTAATATAGGATTCGGGCTGTATTTGGTAGTTCTGGGGCTGATCCAAGGAAGCAGAGCTTTGCTCTGGACTGAATGTTGTCAGAAAGCAAATTTTGTGATTAGATATTTTAACAGACAGTATCTGCAAGGGGTTGGAATGAATAGAGGCTCATGCCGTTACTGGTAAAGGAGCAGAGGTCACCCATATTAACCAGGATGGGGAGATATTTGGTTTTTATGTGATTTGGACAAATGATTCTATTTTTTTCAGTAGACATGATTAAGGAGTGGTCTTGCTTCTGTCTTGTTCCACCTAGTCACAGAGTGATTGCATGCTGGTGTTCTGTGTAGTCACCTGTTTAACAGGAAGACACCGCTCTCAGCTGTGTGCCAAGCTGGCTCCCAGTTGTCAAGGGCCTCTTCTGTTTCTCAAAATCTGTCACATTGCTCTTCTCTTTGGGAAATTAAAATTGACTGGAAGGTGGTAGAGAAATTTGGGGGAACTAAAAACTGCAAAAAAGTGTTAATTTTTGGGGGTACATAAAGTGCACATTATTGTTTGTTGAACATGATTATAAATTGCTCTATTACATTTTGTGGATTGGTGTTAAACATAGTTGAACAATAGGAAAGATTTTGACTTTAGATTTGTGGTTGGTGTGTGCCTTTTGGGGCCTGGAAAGCTTCAAGAGTGATGTTTTCTTTCCTTTGCTTTTTGTACATACACCCCCCAACAGATACACACATGCACACCCCCCACAGACACACACACATGCACACACACACGCGCACACACACGCACATACACATGCACATACACACACGCACACACACATGCACATACACACACACAAATACACACACACACACACACACACACGCACGCACCAGAAAAAAAATGAAAGTCATTCCAATGGGCTTTGTCTTTAATGCTCTTTGTTTCCTGTAAGGGATTAGTTTTCCATTTGAATTCCTTTGTAATTTCCTGCTGTTGATGACGCTGAGGTGATATTAACAGGAGCAGGAGTGACAGCAGCACTTGTGGGACCGAATAGCGGGAGATGCAGGGAGAGATGTTCCAGCAGTTCTGGGACATGGGCTAACCCAGAGGAGCTGGGGAGTTTGGGTTGAGCATTCAAACTGGCTCGTTTGCTTCTGATCTGAGGATACACAAGAGACCCAGCTCCATCATTAAAAATTTTTGTAATTTTAAAATATTTATTTATTTTTTTTCCTGAGACGGAATCTTGCTCTGTCACCCAGGCTGGAGTGCAGTGGCACGATCTCGGCTCACTGCAACCTCTGCTGCCCTGGTTCAAGCAATTCCCCTGCCTCAGCCTCCTGAGTAGCTGGGATTACAGGCGCACGCCACCATGTCTGGCTAATTTTTTTTGTATTTTTAGTAGAGATGGGGTTTCACCATGTTGGCCAGACTGGTCTCAAACTCCTGACCTCAGGCAATCCGCCCGACTCGGCCTCCCAAAGTGTTGGAATTACAGGCGTGAGCCACCGTGCCTGGCCTAAAATAAATTTTAATTGTGCAAATAAACAAACTTGTCAAAAATTCCAAACTGCGGCCACAGACCCTGCAATGCTTTCTCCAAGACAAATCCTCCAGGGACTGGTTGAGGTAGGATTTCACCTGCCCAGTTCTGGTGTGGCTCCACCTGGAAGCTTCTGAAAAAACAGTAAAGTATTTAAGGGACAGGGCTCTGCCTCATGATACTGTACCCTTGGTGAAATGTCCAAAGTTGTTCCTGTTCTTATAAAACTAAGAGCCTAATGACAGGAACCTGAAATATTGAAACTTGGGCTTTCTGAAGTCTGTGGAGATAAAAATTGACTTCCTGCCAGGGTGCTGTGGTTCATGTCTGTAATCCCAGCACTTTGGGAGGCTGAGGCAGTTGGATTGCCTGAGGTCAGGAGTTTGAGACCAGCCTGGCCACCGTGGCGAAACCGTGTCTCTACTAAAAATACAAAAATTAGCTGGGCATGGTGGCACATGCCTGTAATCCTAGCTACTCGGGAGGCTGAGGCAGAAGACTCACTTGAACCTAGGACGGGGAGGTTGCAGTGAGCCGAGATCACCCCACTGTACTCCAGCCTGGGTGACAAAGTAAGACGTACTTTGTCTCAAAAAAAAAAAAAAAAAATGGGCTTCCTTTTTTCCCATGATGAAGAAGGTGTTCAGATCAAGTTGTGTGGTTCTGAGATCTAAATAATGACAGTGGTAGCTTTAGAATCGATTCCACCTACCGTCGATGTGAACTAATAACACCTTTTGTGCTTCTGTTGCCGCTTCTGTCCTGCAATCCTTCTTCCCTCAGCCATTATTGATCTGCCCCTGACCTTGTTTTGCGCTGGGCCCTACTCAGCAGTCGGTGCTGGTGTGCATATTATCCTGTCTCCCTGTGCTGATGTGAGATTTCCATGACAGGCTGTATTTGTTTGCTTGGGATGCCATAACAAAGGACCACAGACTGGGGGGTTTAAACAGCGGAAGTTTACTTTCTCACAGTCCTGGAGGCTGGAAGTCTGAGGTCAAGGTGCCGGCGGTGTCGGTTTCTCCTGAGGCCGCTCTCTTTTGCCGGCAGGTGGCTGCCTTCTCCCCATTATCCTCATCCGGTCTTCCCTCTGTGTGTGTCTGCGTCCTAACCTTCCCTTCTCGTAAAGACACCAGTTATGTTGGATGAGGACCCATCCTGATGACCTCATTTTACCTAAATTCCCTCCCCATCTTTAAATATAGTCACAGCTGAGGTACTGGGAGTTAGGGCTTCAACATATGAATTTTGGGGTGGGGGGTCACACCTCAGCCTGTAACACTGGTCTTTCTTGCAATGATCCTCCCCGAGGATTCCATTTAAACACATGGGATCTGCTGGTCAGAACAACTGGGTTCAAATTCTGATGCCACCACTCGCTGGAAGTGGGACCGTGGGAAATTGTGCTTGTTTCTTTGTAAATAGGAGCATTAGGGAGACTGAGCTAATATGGGCGCCGAGAGGGTCAGCTGAAGCCACGCCTTCAAGGCAGCAGCGCCGTGCACAGAGCATAGGAAGCAGTGCAATGAAAGCTGATTTGAGGGGCTTCACTTATCTAAGAATCATTTTCATAATTCAGAAACCCTAGTTGGGAACAATTCCCTGTTTTTGTCCATCTGAACTTCGTTGTTTGCTGCCCACATGTTGTTACTGATTCTCTTTCCTCATAATTGTCTGGCTAAACCCTACAAATCCTTCAAGGATCCATTCACAAACTGCTTTTCCCATGAACCCTTCCTGATTACCCCACCTAAAGAAAATCTCCTTTCCTTTGAAGTCCTACACCTCTCTTATGGGACTCCAGGAGTTTATTTATTTTTTATTTTTAAAAATAATTTATGACTGGGTAGGGTGGCTCATGCCTGTAATCCCAGCACTTTGGGAGGCCGAGGCGGGCAGATCACGAGGTCAGGAGATAGAGACCATCCTGGCTAACACAGTGAAACCCCATCTCTTCTAAAAATACAAAAAATAGCCGGGCGTGGGGGCGAGCGCCTGTAGTCCCAACTACTCGGGAGGCTGAGGCAGGAGAATGGCGTGAACCCGGGAGGCGGAGCTTGCAGTGAGTCGAGATCGCGCCACTGCATTCCAGCCTGGGCGACAGAACGAAACTCCATCTGAAAAAATAAAATAAAATAAAGTAAAATAAAAATAAAAATAATTTATTATTTTTGAGACAGAGTCTCACTCCACCACCCAGGCTGGAGTGCAGTGGCATGATTTTGGCCTCCCAGGTTCAAGCGATTCTCGTGCCTCAGCTTCCTGAGTAGCTGGAATTACAGATGTGCATCACTATACCTGGCTAATTTTAAAATTTTTATTTATTTATTTATTTTTCAGATGGAGTCTTGCTCTGTTGCCCAGGCTAGAGTGCAGTGGCGCGATCTCGGCTCACTGCAAGCTCCATCTCCCGGGTTCACTCCATTCTCCTGCCTCAGCCTCCCGAGTAGCTAGGACTGCAGGCACCTGCCACCACGCCCGGCTAATTTTTTGTCTTTTTAGTAGAAATGGGGTTTCACCGTGTTAGCTAGGATGGTCTCAATCTCCTGACCTCATGATCCACCCACCTCGGCCTCCCAAAGTGTTAGGATTACAAGAGTAAGCCACCATGCCTGGCCTAATTTTTTTATATTTTTAGTAGAGATGGTTTTTTGCCATGTTGGCCAGGCTATTCTTGAACTCCTGACCTCAAGTGATCTGCCTGCCTTGGCCTCCCAAAGTGCTGGGATTACAGGCGTGAGCCCACCGTGCCTGGTCTAGGAGTTTATTTTTAATACAAATAATGACTAATATTTGTAGTCACTTGTAGTCACTTGGAAAGTCTCTTTATGTGTAGTGATGGATTTAATTCTTCCCATTTGTCAGATAAGAAAACAGAGGCTCAAGAGGCTCAATATCTCATAATAAGTAGCCAGAACACATAATTCCTTGACAACCACATTCATCTCTGATTCCTAAGCTCCTCTTACAACAACAGGCACTCAACATCTGGGTGAATAAACTCCCGCTAACAGACAGCCGTGGGTTCCTGGGCCCGCCTCTCTCTGAGTCCTCTCCTTTATCAGAGCTGAATGCATCTGATCACTCTGCACTGCGGCATCAAATTGGCTATTCTCCCTCTTTTCATTGGAGTCCTCTTTCATTCAGTCCCAATTGTGGGAAATGAAGTTTTACAGCCATGGAAGGGAAGATGAAGGGAAGAAGCGGAGAAGACAGATTTGTATAGATCACAAAGCATTTTGGATGACATAAATAAGGCAGATACCCCGTAGTTCTGTAGTATCTTTCTTTAGGGAAGCACAAGTGCCTACTCTCTAATTTAGTCTGCTGTGTGGCTGTGGTCTTCAAGTTGGAGTCTGTGGAGACAAAGAGGGAAGTCTTGCTGTACCTGACCCTCTGGGATGCATTACCACCCACGCCGACCTGCTCTCTGTGGCTTTCTGACAGCACCACACAGCCCTGGAACTGGAAATGTGGCTCTCACTGAAGCTGCCCAGAAAGAGGGTCTCTCAATGAACACCCCCTTCTGTCAGCTGGGGCAGCTCCAAAGAAAGGCTGGTAATTCTCTTCACACAGGATTTGATATGCTTGGTGGCTCCAGAAAAATGCAAGTGTGCATGTTCATCCACTTGACAAAGGGTGACTTAACTGTCGGTGTCCTGTGGATTCAAACTGAAAGGGTTTGGGCAAAAGAAAGAGAAGAAGGTGGGACTGCGAGTAAGTCGAAAACAGCATTTTGGAGGCAACAGCTGTGAAACAGAAGGGAAGGAAAATTTATGACCATATACATTTCAGTAGGAATTTATAACCTTTTATGAACATTATCTTAAAGTTAGTCTCTAGACATAGGTCTAAAAATAAAATTATGCTGAACTGTGTACCCAGAGAATGGTAAATGGGAATAAGTTTCTCGAAAGGGATGACGCAGGTCCAGGGAAAGGTCATGTTGAATAATCAAGGTCGGTGAAGGTCAAAATCACAAAGAAGTACCCTGTATTCACTCCTGTCCTGATGGCAGCTTCAGTGGAAACCCTTGGCCATCGCTTTGCCTCTCCAAGCATTCGAGAAAGACCGTCTGGTGCCATATTGTCTTCTGGGGACAGCTGGTCACCTGGGGAGAGCTGCATCGTGCTCCTACCCGTCAGATCTGGGCAGAGGACAGACAAAAGTCTTCTGGAGTTTTCCACAGTGAGAGTCAGGGAAGTTCATCTAAGGAATTGGAGCCAAGGTTAGAAACTTCTCTGGAGATGTTCTAGTTTTGTTTGCTAGCTCGGCAGCTGCGTAATGACACTCCCTCCAGCAGGGCACGTAGTTCACTTCAAATCACAAATGGTGGGACCTTAGTATTTTTCACTGTCAGTTAATTATCAGAAATAGATTTGTTGCTATCTAGATACCAGCCATTTGTCCAAATTACTAGGATAAGATTCCCCAGAAAGCCTGAAATCAGATAGCTTTCTCCCCCATATTTTAAAATACACACAAATAAAATCATTCTGCTACAGGTGGGTTTCTCTTCTCCAGCATATGTGACTTGACAAATTGTGTGAAAATGGTTTTCAGAAATTCAGTTTCTGTTTCAAGTGCACCAAATGTTTAAAGAAACTGCAGCGTCAGATGCTGTATGGGGTAGGGTTGCTGAAATTCAGTGGTCTGGCCAGGGTGAATGGGACCTGGTGGGTATGAGTGTAGTAGGGTGGGGGGTAGCTGGCTGCCCAAAGGGATGTGGTGAACTTGAGCTTGACTGAGTCTAGTTTCAGTTCCAAGGGATTCAACCTGGTGTTTGGAAAATGCTCATTTCCTAGATCCTGAGTGTCCTGTCCTTTTGGAGCAGGACTGCAGCTGACTGCTTGGGGATGGAAAGAGGCTCCCTGCAGGGGAGGACTCAACATCGCAGCCAGGCAGACTGAAAGGCAGAACCAGCCTCAGATGCCACGATTCAGTCCACGGGGCCAGAGTGGGGTGGTGCAGACTGCTTCACACTTACACCCTGGAGACAGACCCCAGGGAAAAGAGTACTGGGCTTTAGGGTTATGGGCCCCTGTAATTTGAGCTGGCTTCACCTTTCTCATTAATCCAGTATATCTCACAATTAAGCATCTCCTAATTTGTTTGTTTGTTTGTTTGTTTGTTTGAGATGGAGTCTTGCTCCGTTGCCCAGGCTGGGGTGCAGTGGCACAATCTCGGCTCACTGCAACCTCTGGCTCCCAGGTTCAAGCGATTCTCCTGCCTTAGCCTCCCGAGTAGCTGGGATTACAGGTGTGCGCCACCATGCCCAGATAATTTTTTTTTTTTTTTTGGTGTTTTCTTAGTAGAGGCGGGGTTTCACCACGTTGGCCAGGCTGGCCTCGAACTCCTGTCCTCAGGTGATCCACCTGCCTCAGCCTCCTAAAGTGCTGAGATTATAGGCATGAGCCACCGGGACTGGCCCAATTTGTTTCTTTTGTGAGTCATTTTACAAGGCTTTGTTAACGGGCACCCTGATTGCCTACGGGACACATCCTCTGAGATGACTAATAACACCTCACATTTCAGAAAGCCAACAGAACTTGAGTTTCCCACTGCAATCAGTGATACCATATTCAAAACGCAGTATGAATCTTAGATTCTTCTCCTTGTTTTACACCTTCTATTCGATCCATTAGCAGGTCCTGCTGCCTTTACCTACAAGATATATCCTAAATCTGGCTGCTTCAGCCACTTCTGCTACAGCTTCATTTCAAGCCACTGCTATCTCTCCCTGCAACTGCTGGAATAGCCCTCTAACTAGTGTCATTTCATCTACTTCTGTTTTACTTAAAAGATAAATATGTTTTTGGCACTCCCTTGTTCAAAATCCTCCTATGGCTTTCTACAAACATTTACACAAAATCCAAAATCTTCACCAGGAGGCCCAATGTGACCAGGCTCCTGGCTACCTCGTGGCTTCATTTCCTCAGTCACTCACCTGTCCCTCCGGTTTCCCTAAGTAAGCTCCTGCCCCAGGACCTTTGCACCTATGGTTCCCTCTGCCTAGACCACTTGCCTGGCTATCTCCTGTCACTCAGGTCCCTGCTCAAGTGCCTCCTTCTTCCTCAAAGAGGCCTTTGCAGGGCCACACGATCTAAACCAGTACCTTCCTCCTTTTTCTCATTCTGGTTTTTCTTTTTTTTTTATTTGCGAGACAGGATCTGGCTCTGTCACCCAGGCTGGAGTGCAGTGGCATGATCTTGGCTCACTGCCACTTCCACCTCCCAGGCCCACGTGATCCACCCACTTCAGCCTCCCAAGTAGCTGGGACTTCAGGTGCTCACCACCATGCCTGGCTAATTTTTGTATTGCCCAGCTGTTTTTTGTAGAGATGGGGTTCCGCCATGTTGCCCAGGCTGGTCTCGAACTCCTGAGCTCAAGCGATCTGCCCACCTTGGCCTTCCAAAGTGCTGGGATTACAGGCGTGCACCACTGTGCCTGACTTCTCTTTTTCTCTTTACACTGCTTTCTTTTTTATGGCACATGTTACTTCTGGCGTTACATTATACATTTAGGTGTTTGTTATTTGTTTGCTCCCCTTAGATGATAAGTTCCACAAGGTCAAAAAATGGTTTTTTTCACTGCTGTATGTCCAGGGCCTAGAGGAGAGCCTGACATGCAGCACAGGCTCAATATATATTCATTGAATGTACTGACCTCTTTAAAGTTCAGTTTAAAGTTCAGTTAGCATCTGTACCATCCATACCCAGTGCGGCCTCCTTAGGTTGTCAAGGTAAGTATTGCTTTCTCCCCGACAGGTAGGGTACTTACTGTCTCACTAATTCTATCAATATTGGCACAAATTGATGATTTAAAACATAACAACAAAATGGGATGCCATTGATGGTGATGAGACCCAATCACAATTTTCCCTGTAAATTCGCCCAGGAACAGGGATAGCTAAGTGGTTACTTGGAGTGGGAGCTCTAGGTGGGTATAGGAAGGTCAGTTTCAACTTTGCAAAGTTATAATTAACCTTGAGCCAGGTCTGTGGAAGACATGAATGTGTCCTCTTCCCACAACCCTCCCCTGCTCATCTTTAGCCATTACAACGCCCAGTCACTCAACCTTGCCCTCTTACCTAACCTAGAGTGGGAAGGGCATATTCCATCAGTTTTTTAATCCAAATGTGCCTTCTGAGGTTTGTTTTATTCCTCATTTTTCTTGCCTTCCAGTTGCCTGGCCTCTCTTGCTGTGGGGGACTTCCTTTCCCTTGGTGTAACTTCAGGATTCTCTTTACCTCGTCATGGTCTTGGTAGACATGGGTTCTTTGGGAAGGAGTAACTGTTGTAAAATCTACACCCTAGAAATCTCAAATCCCCACCTTCTCATGGGAGAATTTGGAATTTCAGATCTAAATTAATTTCAGGAATTTTGTGGTTGCCCCTCCCCAATACATTACATCTTGCATTTTCCAAAAAGTTAGTAGAAACACAATAGTGACCTAAGAACAATTCCTCTAATAATTGTGAGGATTAGGGCTTAGCTGCTAAGACCGAATGGTGGAGGGAGATGACCTTGGTTTCTGGAGGGGAAATGAAAGTGAACCATTGCAAAGCACTGAGCTGAGAGGCTTTGAACACAAAGCAGAATTTATTGATCCAGGGAAATAATAGGAAAATATTTCATCTTCTGGACCTCTGCCTCGATAGCCTGCTAACATTTTATAAATCCAAATCAAGTACTGTAGTTCAAATGCCAGAATTTGCTGCTCTTGAAACCAAGTACATTATATTTTGATATTTTACATTAGGAAATCATGTTTTACTGGTACTATTCTTATTCTGTATCTTTAAAACATGTAGTTATTATTTTTTGTTATTGTTGTTGGACTTAAAAAACAGATTTGAAAATTTGTATGTAAAAGCTGATCAGTAAGGTCTGTTCCAGAGTTAACAGCGTCATACCAATATCAATTTCCTGCTTTCTGCATCGTACTAAGTAGCGTTACATAAGCAATCTTTGGGTGAAGGGTGTGTGAGAACTCCTGGCACCATTTTTGCAACTTCTTGTGAGTCTTATACTAATTCAAAATAAAAATGCACTTTTTTTTTTTTTTTTTTTTTTGAGGCGGAGTCTCGCTCTGTGGCCCAGGCTGGAGTACAGTGGTGTGATGTCGGCTCACTGCAAGCTCTGCTGCCCAGGTTCAGGCCATTCTCCTTCCTCAGCCTCCCGAGTAGCTGGGACTACAGGCGCCCGCCACCACGCCCGGCTAATCTTTTGTATTTTTAGTAAAGACAAGGTTTCACCGTGTTAGCCAGAATGGTCTTGATCTCCTGACCTCATGATCCACCTGCGTCAGCCTCGCAAAGTGCTGAGATTACAGGCGTGGGCCACCGCACCCAGCCAAAAATGCACTTTTAAAATGTGAGTTTACGTATTCATACGGGCTTTGAAGCAGAAGAAGGCTATGGGTTAAATTGTGTGCCCCGCCCCCTCCCAATTAATATGTTTAAGTCCTAACACCCAGTACCTCCAACATGACCTTATTTGGAAATAGAGTTGTTACAGATGTAATTGATTAAGATGAAGTCATGAGAGTGGGCCCTCGTCTGACATAACTGATGTCCTTATTAAAGGGGGAAGTGCCAGACATGGTGGCTCACACCTGTAATCCCAGCACTTTGGGAGGATGAAGTGGGCGAATCACTAGAGGTTAGGGGTTCAAGACCAGCCTGGCCTACATGGTGAAACCCTGTCTTTACTAAAAATACAAAAATTAGCCAGGTGTGGTTGTGGTGGCTCACAACTGTAGTCCCAGCTACTTGGGAGGCTGAGGCAGGAGAATCACTTGAACCCAGGAGGTGGGGGTTGCAGTGAGCTGTGAGCTGAGTTTGTGCCACAGCACACCAGCAGGGGCAACAGAGTGAGACTCTGTCTTAAAAAAAAAAAAAAAAGGTGGGGGGCAGTATAAACACGGTCACGTGTACAGGGAAAATGCCATGTGAGGATGAAGACGGAGATTGAGGTGATGCTTCTTTAAGCCAAGGAACACCAAAGACGGCCAGCAAACCATCGGAAGAGGAGAGAGGCCTGGACAGATTCTTCCTCACAGCTCTCAGAAGGAACCAGTCCTGCCAGCACCTTGATCTTGGGCTTCCCAGATTCCAGAACTGTGAAACAATAAGTTCATCTTTGTTCTGGCACACCCAGGAAGCAGACACAGATGGTGTTCTCTGTGTTTTTCTCCCGTCTTCCACGGTGGCCTCTAAACCTCCATAGACGGCCAGGTGTGGTGGCTCATGCCTGTGATCCCAGCACTTTGGGAGGCAGAGGCAGGCAGATCACTTGAGGTCCAGAATTCAAGACCAGCCTGGCCAACATGGTGAAACCCCATCTCTACTAAAAATACAAAAATTAGCCACGTGGTGGCATGTGCCTGTAATCCCAGCTACTCGGGAGGCTGAGGCAGGAGAATCGCTTGAATCTGGGAAACGGAGGTTGCGGTGAGCTGAGATTGCACCACTGCACTCCAGCCTGGATGACAGAGTGAGACTCCGTCTCAAAAAAAATAAAAAATAAATAAATAAACCTCCATGGACTGCTGAGCACTCTGCAGATACCACTGCACAAATCTGTTTGATGATTATGTAGGAGTACATGCGATTGAGTGCCAGGTTTCCCCAGCCTCAGATGAGACAATAGCACTCCTCACCCTTTAGTTGCAGTATGTGGTGGACAGGAGTTTGACAGCTTGTGAATTGAAGAGTGTAAAGTCTGAGGCCGAGGCTCATGTATTGATTGTGACCTGTGCCAGAGAGGTCTTCATGGGCTGTCTTTCGATCTAATTTCATATATAGATTTTTTTTTTCATGTTGCTGTGCTTCCGTTTTATTCATCTATTGCCATCAGTTTTATTTTTTATTTTATTTTTATTTTTTGAGATGGTGTCTCACTCTGTTGCCCAGGCTGGAGTGCAGTGGCGTGATCTCAGCTCACTGCAAACTCTACCTCCTGGGTTCAAGTGATTCTCCGCCTCAGCCTCCTGAGTAGCTAGGACTACAGGTGCTCGCCACCACGACCAGCTAATTTTTGTATTTTTAGTAGAGACGGGGTTTTATCATGCATTCCAGCCTGAGCAACGTAGCAAGACCCTGTCTCTTTAAAAAATAGGTAATAAATAAAAATGTAAAAAGTAAAAAAATTGGATCTCACATAAAGCACATAAGCTTTGTAGCTAGCATCAGGAAGCCTTAAGAACTGAGATAACTGCTGCTACCAAATGTCAGTTGACGCCAATATCAAGCTTTGAGTGATGGGTCTATAAATCTGTAAATCCATGCGCAGTCACAAATGTGTAATTATTTCTATTTTTATTTAGTGTACACTTCATAGAACTTTATTTTGGAATTGTGGAGCTGGAAGCAATATTAGAGATATTTTGCAGAGCGGGATTTGGAGTGCTAAGTGACCACACAGTGTCACAGGGCAGTGTGCTAGGCAACCCAGGAGCCTGAGCTGCCCACTGGGATATTCTTGACGAGAGGCCGTTTCTCACAACACTTGATTGACATTAACCAAATGTATATCTGTATATCTATATCTCTCCCATATCTTTTCCTGGATTTATCAGAAAAGCATGAAAAGTACTTTTTATGATATCCCAATTTATTTAGCCTTAAGAAACTAATAGAGACTTACAGGAAAAATTCCAAAAAGTGTATCCTTTTGATGGACTTCCTTTTTGGCCCAGTTATTTTGCATTTAGGTCATGACTTCGGAGAAAAGTTACCCAAACCCAGCCTGGGGAGGGATGTGCTCCGTTTTCAGATGTAAACTGTACTTGTATTCCTCTGGGTTCTCTAGAGGAACAGAGTCCATAGGATGTATACACAGAGACAGAAATGTATTCTCAGGAATTGGCTCACACAGTTAGAGAGCCCGCAAGTCCCTGGATCTGCAGGGGGAGTTGGCAGCTAGAGACCCAGGAAGAACTGGAACCAGGAAGTCTTTTGAGATTCCTCCATAATTAAGAACATTTCTAAAATTAACATTCAGAGGTCATAGAAAATCCTATTATAATAATTTTCAAAGAAGTTATTGTGTGCTGCCCTGATGCTATCTAATATTTACGCTGAGCACTTACTATGTGCCAGGCACTGTGCTAAGAAGGACACATCCACTGTTTTAAAAATCCTTTCCAGAACAACACAATAAAGATGTTACTAGAATTATGTTCATATTACAGGTGAGGAAGTTGAGGATTAATGGGATTAAGTCAAATGGTTGAGAGTGTTGAGCCAGTCAACTGGCTCTGGGTTCCAATTCCTACCTCTTAAGCTCCACTGCCTCTCTGATTACTGTTTCCTTTCTGTCTTTCCTCATTGCACTTCTGTTTGAACCCTTAAATTAGCACCTACTATAGGCTCCTGAGTAATAGAGTTACTTAGGGTGTGTCCTGTCTGCCTGTCAGGATGAGCTTCTAGAGAGAAGAGGCTCTATCACTCATTTTTAGCTCCAGTGCCATGCACTGTGCTTGCCACATAGCAGGTGCTCAATAAACATTTGCAGAATTGAATTGAAGCATCTTAGTATGAGTAGCGTGGAATTGGGGTTTGGACAAAGAGAGCTCCCAAGACTCTAATTTATTTAATCAAGGTTTTTGTTCTAAACCACAATGCAACCTGTTGGCTTGTTTCCCGGAAATTGACTTAATCACCCCACCTGCTGTAAGGTGTCTTCAGCGCTGCCTCCAGAGGATTTTAGGAAGAAAAATTAGAACCAGAGATCGTTGTTGTTGCCTCAGTGCTGGTTGTGGGGCTGTGATTGCTGTTAATGGGTCCTTCTTCCAATTTTTTTTTTCCTTTTTTTTTTGAGATGGAGTCTCACTCTGTTGCCCAGACTGGGGTGCAGTGGCACAGTCTCAGCTCATTGCAACCTCCTCATCCTGGGTTCAAGCGATTCTCCTGCCTCAGCCTCCTGAGTAGCTGGGACTGTAAGAGCATGCCACCACACCCAGCTAATTTTTTATTTTTAGTAAAGATGGGGTTTCACCATGTTGGTCAGGCTAGTCTCGAACTCCTGACCTCAGGTGATCCACCTACCTCGGCTTCCCAAAGTGCTGGGATTACAGGTGTGTGCCACTGCGCCAGGCCCTTCTTCTGGCTTTTAAGAATAGACTTGGGCCAGGTGCAGTGGCTCATGCCTGTAATTCAAGCACTTCGGGAGGCTGAGGTGGGCGGACCACGAGGTCAGGAGTTCGAGACCAGCTTGGCCAATATAGTGAAACCCTGTTTCTACCAAAAATACAAAAATTAGCCGGGTGTGGTGGCGCATGCGTGTAGTCCCAGCTACTCGGGAGGCTGAGGTAGGAGAATTGCTTGAACCCGAGAAGTGGAGGTTGCAATGGGCCGAGGTCACGCCATTGCACTCCAGCCTGGTGACAGAGCGAGACTCCGTCTTAAAAAAAAAAAAAAAAAAAGACTTGAGTAGGAGTCCAAGCAAATATAATTAAAAACACATTTTTCATGTTTTTGTCTTTCCTGTAACCCAGAGGAGAGTCGCACAAAGGCCTTCCTGCTTCTGACAAGCATGGATGATAGATTCAACTTGGCTGTGTGTGTGTTTTCATGAGAAGATGAGGGAATTGCATCACACGGCAATGCACACACCCACACAAAGAGCCATGAGTGACAGACAACACCATGGGGAAGGGATTACGAGAGGAATGGACTGAGAGTCTGTGAAAGGTGACAGCATTTACCTCGGTGTCCTCAGTACTTAGGCTGTGGATAAAGTTATGCAGAAAGAACAAAAGGAGGGAATAGGATGGAAGGCAGGGAGTAAACTGTGAAATACATGTTATTTAACATGAAGACATGGAAGTTATTAAAAAATGGCCCAACAGATTCACTGGGATGCCTGGTTTTATGAATAAATATATCTCAAGACTTTCTCGACAGTTACTGTCCACAGGATGCCAGTTCTTCTCTTTTTTGATCCAGGTTAATGTAAAGAGGATGGAGGCATTTAATATGATGTATTGAGAATTGAAACCCAGGGACCAATATGCATGCTGGAGCTACTTCTGCAGCTATTTTCCAGATTATTATTATTATTATTATTTGAGACAGAGTCTTGCTGTGTCACCTGGGCTGGAGTGTGGTGGTGTGATCTTGGCTCACTGCAACCTCCGCCTCCTGGGTTCAGGCAATTCTTGTGCCTCAGCCTCCCGAGTAGCTGGGACTGTAGGTGTGAGCCACCATGCCCAGCTAATTTTTGTATTTTTAGTAGAGATGGGGTTTCACCATGTTGGCCAGGCTGGTCTCCAACTTCTGGCCTCAAGTGATCTACCTGTCTTGGCCTCTAGTGCTGGGATTAAGGCAGTAGCCACTGTGCCCGGCCTCCAGATTAAATTTTGATTCCAGTTGTGGGCATCTGTTACTCTCCTTTCAGAGTCTGCTGCCAGGAAGCAGCAACACAGGTGAAGTCCTAGTGTGCACATTCTTTTGTCCTTGCCCGACTCACCTGCACTCAGGCAAAGCCGAGCTGTTGTCTGATCATCACTCAGATATGGGCCAATGATCAGAATATTGGCTGATGAGAGATTGACAGTAAGAGCAACTTTCAATTTATTAGGAGAAGCTGGAAAATGAAAACCCACTGAGACTCAAAAGAAGTAGAATTTCTGGTTTCTTGGCAAATGTGTGACATTCTCAGGTGGGAAAGCTTCCCTAGGGACCCTCAAATCAGACCACTAAGGCTTGGAGAGTTCTAGGAAAGATCGGTTGCTAATGACTATGACAACCACTAAACAGAATAGGTCTTAATCTTCGTCAGCAGGTAGACCGATAACGAAATAGACATATCGTGGTACAGCTTGTAACTAAGCTCCCCAGGATATGAACATGCAGACTGTGGCCTTAAAGATTTTTAGGACTGTATCCTACACCTTTAGGGTAAAGAAGGTATCTGTGTTCTAAAGGTGAAAAGGTGGAACAAGGACATTCAAACCAGAAGGGCCCACTGGATGGCAAAATGGTGGGTAGGCATATGTATGTATGTGCATATGTGTATGTATATGTATGTATGTGTGTGTATTTATGTATGTGTGTATGTGCGTGCATTCATGAGTATGTATGTTTGTGCATGTGTGACTGTGTATGTGTGTGCATGTTTATGCATGTATAGGTGTGTGCATGTGGTTTATGTCAGTGTTTATGTGTATATATGTGTATGTGTGTATATTTTTACACCTGTATAAGTGTGTATATGTGTGTATGTGTGTGCATCTGTGCATGTGTGCACATGTGTGTTTGTATATGTGTATGTGAGTCTGTATGTGTGTATGTATATGTATGTATGTTTGTGTGCATGTGTGTGTGTGTGTGTGTTGTGTGTGCATGTGTATGAGTGTGCATATGTGTGTGCTTGTGTGTATGTGTTGTGTGTGCATGTGTGTGTATATGTGTTAGTACTGGGGGAACTCACCCCCAATATTTCAACATAGGTTCTTTCTATTTTCCATAAGTGTCTGCCGGCTGAGAAATAAAGAGAGACAGTACAAAGAGAGGAATTTTACAGCTGGGCGGCCAGGGGTGCCATCACATATCGGTAGGACCATGATGCCCGCCTGAGTTTCAGACCAGCAAGTTTTTATTAAGGGTTTCAAAAGGGGAGGGGGTGTAAGAACAGGGAGTAGGTACAAAGATTACATACTTCAAAGGGCAAAAAGCAGAACCACTGATAAGGGTCTAACAAAGATCACAGGGCAAAGGGCAAAAGCACAACCACTGATAAGGGTCCAACAAAGATCACAGGGCAAAGGGCAAAGCAGAACCACTGATAAGGGTCTCTGTTCAGCGGTGCACGTATTGTCTTGATAAACATCTTAACAGAAAACAGCGTTCGAGAGCAGAGAACCGGTCTGACCACAGATTTACCAGGGCTGACTTTTCCCAACCCTAGTAAGCCTGAGGGTTCTGCAGGAGACCAGGGCTTATTTCAGTCCTTATCTCAACTGCACAAGACAGACATTCCCAGAGCGGCCGTTCATAGACCTCCCCCCAGGGATGCATTCCTTTCCTAAGGTATTAATATTAATATTCTTTGCTAGGAAAATAATTTAGTGATGTGTTTCCTACTTGCACGTCCATTTATAGGCTCTCTGCAAGAAGAAAAATATGGCTCTTTTTGCCCGACCCCGCAGGCAGTCAGACCTTATGGTTGTCTTCCCTTGTTCCATAAAAATCGCTATTATTCTGTTCTTTTTCAAGGTGCACTGATTTCATATTGTTCAAACACACATTTTACAATCAATTTGTACAGTTAACACAGTTATCACTGTGGTCCTGAGGTGACATACATCCTAAGCTTACGAAGATAACAGGATTAAGAGATTAAAGTAAAGACAGGCATAAGAAATTATAGAAGTATTATTTGAGAACTGATAAATGTCCATATTAAAATAAAATCTTCACAATTTATGTTCCTCTGCTGTAGCTCCAGCTGATCCCTCCATTTGGGGTCCCTGACTTCCCAAAACATGTTAGTGTATGTGTACATGTATGTGTATATGTGTGTATGGCGTGTATTGTGTGTGATGCACATGTAAATGTGTATGTTTGTGTATGTGTGCATGTGCGTGTTGTGTGTGCATGTGTGAATTCATGTTTGTGTGTGTGCATATGTGTGTTATGTGTATATGTGTATGTGAGTGTGTATGTAGTACATACCATGGTAGTGTTGGTGGTATAGGTACTGCGATATGGATGTGTGTTTGAGGAGCAGAGGTGAGCAGATGGAGGCTTGGGAGATTGGGTGGGTGGAAGATAAAAATTAAAACAGACTTTTTAGCAATACCACACATGTTGAGAATTTAAATATTTGGTCAAGCGAGAAAGTCAATAGTTACAAATTGTTCCATTGCATAGGGACCTGTTGTGGGTTATTGCTGTCCACAGGATAAGTGGTCTGGCTATGACTCAAGTCTTTCCACCTTGAGGCCCCTCTACCCATCTCTGCTGTTTCTTGCTCAACCTGACCCACCCTCTGCTCCCACCCAGCTGTTTTATCTTCAGGTTCTGAAATATACCAAGTTTCCCTGATGAAAATACCCATCTATTCAAACCCCAGCCTCGCCTGCTGGGTCCGCCCCAGTGAGTCCAGCTCACACCAATACGGCCCTTTTCTAATCAGGAATTCTCAAATACTGCTGGTGGGAGTGTGAATTGGTGCAAATTGGAAAAAAAAAAAAAGATCAAGAATCTCCTAAATGACAGGGAGTTCTCAAAGGACTAATAAAAACATCTGTAAAAGCTGTCCACTCCCATTAGTAATCAATGAAGTGCAAATTAAAGCAAATTAAACTAATATTCAGATAGCATTTTCCACCTCTTAATTTGGCAGAAATGGAAAAATGGTAATGCACAGAATTGTCAAGGGTATGAGAAATGTAAACTGAGAAAATATTTGTGAAGACTCTATGGCAATGTGAAGCAAATATGCATACCATTTGATGGAGTATCCCACTTCTAGGAATTTATTATAAAGTCAGAATGATGGATAAACAAATACATGTACTTATAATTGTTATTTTCAGCAATATTTCCATAGGGAAAATTCAAGTACTATCTAAAGGTCCAATAATAGAGATAAAGTAATGTAGTAAGGCAGGTAAATTAATAATAGTAAAGTAAGTTTGAGGATAGCCATATATTGGATATATGCCATTTAAATGATGGAAAATGTTTAATGATACAAAATACAATTATGCTCTGTTAAGTGAAGAAACACTAGTCACAAAACTTTATTTATAATTATGCTTTGGGAATATCTCCAAGATTACCTTCAGGTTCAATAGTTTGCTAGGATTCATGGAACTCAGCAAAGCAGTTATACTCATGACTACAGTTTATTCATTTTATTTTATTTTATTTTATTTTATTTTTCTGAGACAGAGTCTCTGTCTGTCACCCAGGCTAGAGTGCAGTGGCACGATCTCAGCTGGTTGCAATTTCTGCCTCCTGGGTTCAAGTGATTCTCCTGCCTCAGCCTCCGAGTAGCTGGGATTACAGGCCTGCACCACCACACCTGGCCAATTTTTGTATTTTTAGTAGAGATGGGGTTTTACCATGTTGGCCAGGCTGGTCTCGAACACCTGACCTCAAGTGATCCACCTGCCCTACTGGGATTACAGGCGTGAGCCACCGTGCCTGGTCACATGGCTATAGTTACTACAGTGAAATTATATTGATTAAAATTAGTAATGCAAAAAGGTTCATAGAGCATGGTCCCAGTGAGGCCAGGCACAGAGCACTCAGTCATCTGCTCCCAGTGGCATCGTGAGCAAAGTTTCTTTTTCCTAGCAGAAATGTGTGATATGAAGTATGGAATATCACCAACGTGCCTGAGGCCTGGCATCCAGGGCTTTCATTGGAGGTTGGTAATACAGATATGTCTGACACCTATAAGGCTGACCTTAGTCTCTAGCCCCTCAAGAGGTCAAATTAATATCATGTGGCCCAAAGCCCCCAGGATGAATCTCACTGTTAGAAGAGACTATCTAGCATAGCCCAAAGCCCCTCGGTAAACAAAGGCATTCTTTTTTTTTTTTTTTGAGACAGAGTCTCGCTCTGTGCAGGCTGGAGTACAGTGGCGTGATCTCGGCTCACTGCAAGCTCCACTTCCCGGGTTCACGCCATTCTCCTGCCTCAGCCTCCTGAGTAGCTGGGACTACAGGCGCCTGCCACCATGCCCAGCTAATTTTTTGTACTTTTAATAGAGACGGGGTTTCACCATGTTAGCCAAGCTGGTCTCGATCTCCTGACCTCATGATCCACCCGCCTCGGCCTCCCAAAGTGCTGGGATTACAGGCATCAGCCACCGCGCCCGGCAACAAAGGCATTCTTATCTGCCAGAACATCCCAGTGGCTTAGAAGTTACCTCCCAAGTTGGGGCACAAAAGATGAAACCTATCTTTAGTCAAGGTTAATCCTTCACTGCACCGGCCACTCCCAACCCCTCCTGATAAATCTGCTATCCATTTTCAAGAATGAGAAATGTGCTTTGAACCCTAAAAGAAGGCATCTTCCCCTCTAAAGGTTTGTGTGAGTGGCTCCCATGATCCCTTGGTTCTTTTTACCCAGGCTTTCCTGGCTGTGTTAAGAACTCAGAAGTCTTCTTGTTCCTGCCCTCCTCTGGTCAGGATGGCGCCTGTTACACACACATCATAGAGAAGTAAACCCTCTCTCACCCTGGCATGGAGATGAGACCAAGTCGAAAAGCAGAAACCTCAGGGGACCCTTAAAAATTCAGATTATTGTCTGTACTACTAGAAATTGTGATTTATAAGGTTGTGGATGAGCTCTAAGAACCTGGATATTTAGGCCGGGCACAGTGGCTCATGCCTGTAATCCCGGCACTTTGGGATGCTAAGGCGGGTGGATCACCAGAGGTCAGGAGTTCGAGACCAGTCTGACCAATATGATGAAACGCCGGCTCTACTAAAAATACAAAAATTAGCTGGGCATGGCGGAGGGTGCCTGTAATTCCAGCTACTTGGGAGGCTGAGACAGGAGAATCATTTGCACCCGGGAGGTGGAGGTTGCAGTGAGCCGAAATCGTGCCATTGCATTCCAGCCTGGGCAACAAGAGCAAAACTCCCTCTCAAACAACAACAATAACAACAACAGCAACAACAACAACAAAAACCTGGCTATTTAAAAATAGCCCCAGGGATTCTGATAATCAGCCAGGTTTGAGAGCCCATTCCTCTTCCCATCAATAGCTTTCATATAAATAACCATTTCCTGGCACATTGGTTACCATTCGAAGTTCCCTTCTGCTTGCCAGGGGTGTAAGAGCTCCCAGGTGAGTTCAATTCTTCCAGGATCCAGCTGATCCAACCATAAGGATGCCTGTCTGTAATAATGTCTGACATATGGGTGCATTAGTTTCCTAGGGCTGTTATCACAAATGACCACAAACATGGACATCTTCAAACAATACAAATGCATTCTCTCACAGTTCTGGAAGCCAGCAGGTGTCAGCAGGGCTTTGCTCTCTCTGCAAAGACTCTAGAGAGAATCCTTCCTTCCTCTTCCAGCTCCTGGTAGCCCCAGGCATTCCCTGTCTTGTGGCTTCAGGAGGGGCAAAGTTGGATGGAGTCTCTGAGTCCTGCCAGTCTGCCTCTGTCTTGTATCCTTTGAGCCTGGCACTGAACTTTGGGTCCTAGACCTGGTGGCCTCTGTCAGTCAGCTCTAGAATTTGGCTTTGGAACCAAAGTGTGTCTGGAAAGTAGCTGGGATCGGGGAACATCCCTGTGGTTTTTTGTTCGTATAGCTGCCCACTGTTTTAATGACTGTTTATTGAGGTTGGCCAAGGAAAGGTGTTGATGAAGGTTATAGAGGCACTGCCATAGCCAAGCTCACCCGGGGTACCGTGGCTAAAGGCAAACGATCTTTATGGGATACAGAAGGTAGGGACTTGGGAAATGCAAGCCTGAGGGGCTGAATCTGGGAGTGGGTGGGAGCTTTTATTCTTTTTCTTCCCCCACAGCGTGCTGGATCCTCTGAGGCTTCTAGGTAATTCTGAAAGAGGGAATTAGTGATGGCAATAGTGGCCTGTCTGGAGTGGCCACTGTGAAGATGCCGGCTGCAATGGGGGAGAAGGGTGTGGTTGGGACTGTGCCCTCCAGGAAGCCAGCAGGAGCTGAGAAGAGGCTCCAGGTCCTGGTATTCCTGTGTTCTTGGGGGCCAGGAACAGGTCGGAGCCCTGCCTCCTACTGAGTTGGCAGTGCTGGTGGAGTGGGAGCCCCAGGCTCCCCAGGCATAGCTATAGCTGCCCAGCTGCAGCTCCAGGCTCCGGCATCCCTGCACTCTTGGGGGCCAGGGAAGCTCCCCTTACCCCCACAGGCTCAGAAGTGCCTCCTCTTATTCCCTGTCCTCTCCCCATATCTAGGGCCTGCTCTGATGTGGAGCAAGGTAGCCTAGCCTGGGTGCTGCAGTGACCCAGCCAGGTGTGCATGTGCTCAGGACCGTGCTGACACACTGCCTCAGCCCCCTTTGGATTTTGGGCACCAAAGAGCGTGGGAGGGAGGCTGGGAGGTACTGAGGGTGGCTCTACGTGAGCCTGAAAGCACCCCTAGTCATGAAGAGCCTGGGCACCATGGATGGCACATTGATGGCGGGAGACAGACAGGTTCCTGGGTAAAATGGGGAGGTCCCTCCCCACGTTCAAGCCAGGGATGGCCTGAAGCCTGGGGGCCAGGCTGTCAGTTCTAGGTGAAGTCTGCAGCCCAGAGTGAGAACTTATGGTGCTTTTTCTGGGCCTGCCCATGGCCATCCAGGGACCAATCAGCATGTACTTCCTCCCTTCTGAGCCCATAAACCGCCCCCATTCAGCCAGACTCAAGCCAATGTCAGGATGCCCTGCTTGCAGATAGAAGCTACCCACTCCGGGTCTCCTCTCTTCCAAGAGCTGCACAGATGTTGGGATGACCTGCTACCTGTCAGGAGCTACCCACTTTGGGTCTCCTGAGAGCTGTACTGTGGCTCAATGAATCTCTTCTCCACCTTGCTCACCCTCCATTTGTCCATGTATCTCATTCCTCCTGGATGCATGACAATAACTCAGGAACCCCAAATGGTGGGACTGAAAAAGCTGTAACACAAACAGGGCTGAAACACGCACCCCTGTTTTCCAAGTTGCAGGTGACAAGAAGGAGAGAAGAGCTGCGGCCCCTCAGAAAGCCCAGACCTAGGGGCTCCCCAAGCCAGGGCTGTAGCACCCTCTTTAGGGCTCTGCAGCTTCTGGCATCTCCAGGCTACTTTGTTACCCGGTCCAGACACTGGTGCCCACAGGGGAAACCACTCGTAGTACATCTGGTCCAGCTGAGGCCTCACAGGGAGCTGGTGCCTGGAGCTGCCCATTCTGCTGCAGCAGCTGTCATGCCTGGTTGTGTGCAGTGTCCAGACCCCATGCTCGCTCACTTACACATCTCTCACCACTCTGTACCTGGCTTGCCCTTGGCAGGCGTGGGATCTGGGCCGGTAGTGTGGGCTGAGCGCAGCCTGCTGGGCCGAGTGGGTGGAATGAGCCTAGCCAGCCCAAGCAAAACTTGGGCTGCCACAGAGGTTTCTGGCTGGCAAAATGACACCCAGAAGATCCTGTGACGTTAGTAAGAGGTATAGCATAACCTAAGGCTCTCGTGACCCTTCCAAATGCCTCCTCGCAATCCCAGCCACAGAACAGGGCTGGAGTGGTTTTGAGATGTCCCGACACAGTCACTCTCCTGCATTCTGATATTTCCTCTTGAAATGCAGATCTACAAGGAGCTAATGGTAAATGTGAATGTGAAGATTTAACGACAAGTTTGGCTCTTACAACTTTCATTTTATTTGAATCAGACTTTTTTTTATTCAATCAGACTTTCATTTTATTTGAATCAGACATTTTGGCTGATACTGAAATAAGTACTTAATAACACCAAACATCAAAATGTAATGATATGTGGAGCACTATTTTTCTTTTGTTTAAAGGAAAATTGAAATTTTAGAAAGACTAAGGGGACCATGAAGAGCTAATGTTTTCTAATAAATAGAAATTGGAAGTGATTTAATAAATCTGCCATTGAATCAAAATACAGGAGTCTTGTCACCTTGAAGTTGCATACATGTGTTGTCCAATATGGTGACCGCCAGCCACACATGGCTATTGACCACTTGAGATGTGGCTTGTCTGAACTGAGATATGCTTTAAACATAAAATACACACTGCATTTTAAAGATTTAGCATGAAAACGAAGAATGTCAAATAGCTCATTAAGTAATTTCAACATGTTGTTTACATGTTACAATGATATTTTCGACATTGAGAAATGAAACGTTGTTAAAATTGATTTTACCTGTTTGTTTTTACTTTTTAATCTTGCTACTAGAAAATTTAAAATTGCGTATGTGGCTCACATCATACTTTTATTAGACCACACTACTCTAGGAAGAGAAACAATCACTTATTTTCTTGTATTACCTCTCATTTTGGTCCATATCAATTCAAGACGTTAGATTTCCTCCTGCATGTCACAGATTCTATTAGATTTAAAACCACAGGGTCTTTTGCTCTTTTCTCTAACTTCTACCTTCAACTGTGCATTTCTCATAAAATATATCTTTGCATTTTAAAATCAATAAGCACATCAATATCAAAACTGCTTTTATTCTCTTCACTTATCACCCCTTCCTATTCAGCATATTACTCTTTCTTTTCTCAATCACAATTTATTTTTTCCTGACATTTTTTTCTGGCTTCCTTTTCAAATTAGAAACCTGCCTCCCCAGGGCAAAGGAATCAGAAAATACATGGGCGTGGCACATAACAAAGACAGATGTAGGGAAAGAAACATTCTTATTGAAAGTTTATCACCTCACACATGGTTAGGTCCCTTACTGACCTTGGCATAGGGGGGATACCATGACCACACAAATTCACTTATTCTACAAACGTTTGTAAAATAAAATAAAATCCTAAGCCCCCCTCTGATTGAACAGGATCGCCTCTTGGCCAGAGGTACCCAAGAAAACCTTAAATTGGAATTCCTGGACATGATGAGAATGGAGGTCAGACATACCTTGCTATATTCCCTCCCTCTTAGAGTTTAAGCACAACTGGCCAGCATTAATCTTAAAATAGAGACCATTGGACTGACAAAACAGACTTTTGTCGCGATGAGATACCAAATTATAAACAAGACCTGAGACCATGCAAGGCAAGGGTTAAATCACGCCTTCAGGCCATTGATTTTGCTACATAGCATCCTAATCTGAATTTAAGATATTCCTTTCTGCTGACTACAAGTTTTAGAGAGAGCCTTACTACTCTAACCGATTACAAATTAAAGAATCTCTAAATCCACCTATAAACCTGTTAGCTTCTGCTTTAAAATATCCTTTCTTTCTGGGCCAAACCAGTGTATACCTTCCATGCATTGATTTATGCCTTTGCCTGTTACTCCTGTCTCCCTAAAATGTATAAAACCAAGCTGTAATCTGACCTCCTTGGGCTCACTTACTCAACGCTTCTTGGGTTTTTCTTTTCCCCTGCCTAAGGTCACTCATCTTGGCTCAGAAGAAACCTCTTTAAATTATTTTACCGAATTTAGCTTTTCCATTCATATATTCATTAAGAACCTACCATGTGTCAGCTTTGTGTCAGTGGGGGTAGAGAGGTTAATAAGACAGACGTCTGATCCTCCCTTCATGACAAACTTATAGGGAAAGTCCACATGACTTCTTGGAGCCAGGTCACAAAATGACTGAGTTTTTTGACAGTAATTCATGAATCCTCAACTATTAAAGAGCAATTAAAGAAAAACCTTGGCCAGGCGTGGTGGCTCACGCCTGTAATCCCAGCACTTTGGGAGGCTGAGGCAGGTGGATCACGAGGTCAGGAGTGCAAGACCAGCCTGGCCAACATGGTGAAACTCCATCTCTACTAAAAATACAAAAAATAGCTGGGCATGGTGGCGGGCACCTGTAGTCCCAGCTACTCGGGAGGCTGAGAAGAGAGAATCCCTTGAACCTGGGGAGTGGAGGTTGCAGCGAGCAGAGATCACACCACTACACTCCAGCCTGGGCAACAGAGCGAGACTCCATCTCAAAAACCTTTTATTTTAAATTCTGGGGTACATGTTCAGGTTTGTTATACAGGTAAACTGTGTCACAGGGGTTGTTGTACAGATTATTTCATTGACAAGGTAGTAAGCCTAGTACCTATTAGTTATTATTCATGGTCCTCTTCTTCCTCCCACCCTCCACTCTCCGATAGGCCCTGGTGTGTGTTGTTTCCCTTTATGTATCCATGTGTTCTCATAACTTAGCTCACACTTCTAGGTGAGAATGTGCAGTGTTTGGTTTTCTATTCCTGCATGAGTTTGATATCGATAATGGCCTCCAGCTCCATCCATGTCCCTGCAAAGGACATGATCTCATTTTTTATGGCTGCATAGTATTCCATGGTGTGTATGTACCACATTTTCTTTATCCAGTCTACCATTGATGAGCATTTAGATTCCATGTCTTTGCTATTGTGAGTAGTGCTGCAATGAATGTACATATGCATGTGTTTTTATGATAGAATGATTTATATTCCTTTGGGTATATACCTAGTATTGGGATTGCTGGGTCAAATGGTATTTCTGTTTTTAGGTATTTGAGGAAACGTCACACTATTTTCCACAGTGGTTGAACTAATTTACATTCCCACCAACAGTGTATAAGCATTCCCTTTTCTCTGCAACCTCAGTAGCATCTGTTATTTAAAGAGCAATTTTTTTAAAAAAGTAAAATCATGACTCTCATACAAATATAAAATCAATGGGTGTCAAAGATTTTTAAACTCAATTAATGAAAGAACTTAATAAGATATTATCACCTATTCAAAGATGTCTAACAACCACACACGTACAGGTAATAATTTTAAATAATTTTTTATAATTAGATACAAAAATCCTATTTAAAAGCCAATGACTAATTTTAATGAACACATAAATTACTTTTTTTTTTTTTTTTTTGAGACAGGGTTTCACTCTGTCACCTAGGCTGGAGTGTGGTGGCATCATCTTGGCTCACTGCAACCTCCACCTCCTGGGTTCAAGTGATTCTCCTGCCTCAGCCTCCCAAATAGCTGGGATTACAGGCGCCCACAGCCACACCCGGCTAATTTTTGTATCTTTAGTAGAGATGGGGTTTCACTGTGTTGACCAGGCTGGTCTTGAACTCCTGACCTCAGGTGATAGGCCCACCTCGGCCTCCCAAAGTGCTGGGATTACAGGTGTGAGCCACCACGCCCGGCCTACATTACTTTTTTAAAGAGTCTTTTTCTTTCTTTTCTTTTGTGTGTGCTAAAGATCAGGGAATGGTCCTATGGGATCTCATAGAAGGAAGCCATCTCAGCCTGCCTCTTCCCAGAAACCAGAGCCTGAGATAAGGGTCATGTGCTGGTGTTAATTTGGGGAAGTGATTGAAGGAACAGGAGTTGGGGCACGGGAGAGCAGGAAGAAGGAAACAGGGTAGAGAAAGCCAATGAATGCAAGACTGCATTGTGGAGCTGGTTGGTCACTGCCACGCCATCCACAGGGACCCTTTGAAGAGCTGTGTAGACTGCATCTTGGAATGATTCTCTTGAGGAGCAGAAGATAGTCATATTTTCTTACTGACTCACCTTCATTGATTAAAGCTGCTCCAGAGTGTTAACTCCCTTGTGCTCTAGGTTTGCACGCCTGCAGTTGAATGTTTCTGGGTGGTGGCCCACTCATTAGCTGCAGAGAAGCCCTGGGGCAGCAAGTAAGGGAAACAGGGACATCTGGGGTAGGTTCTATCAGAGTCCACTTGCACAATATTGGGTAAAAGTGGACTAAGGGCCGCACGCCTGTAATCCCAGCACTTTGGGAGGCCGAGGCGGCCGGATCATGAGGTCAGGCAATGGAGACCATCCTGGCTAACACGGTGAAACCCCATCTCTACTGAAAATACAAAAAAATTAGCCGGGCATGGTGGCATGTGCCTGTGTAGTCCCAGCTACTCGGGGGACTGAGGCAGGAGAATCGCTTGAACCCGGGAGGTGGAGGTTGCAGTGAGCTGAGATCATACCACTGCACTCCAGCCTAGTGACAGAGCGAGACTCCGTCTCAGAAAAAAAAAAAAACACACACAAAAAACAGGTGGGCTGAGAACACACGAGGCAGGAAACAGAAGGGGTTAAATACAGGAAGCCCTTTGTAGGTTTACTTCGTGCTCATTCTGAGAGCAGATACAGGATCTTTTTCCAGTTTCAGGCTGAGGAAGGCATTTTTGTATGTTCTTCTGAGTTAGAAGATGATCTTTGGCCTGAATCGTACAAGCTAAAATCAACTGGAGTTTTCAGGGGCTAAATGATTTTAAACGGAGATATTCTGCAAGTAACAGTTATAGACTCCTTTTTGGAACAGAATTTAATGAAGGTTTAACGAAGCAACACAAAGAGAAACAGAAATCACCTAAACTACCCTGCCCTTCTGAGCCCTGGCTGCATCTCCCACCTGTGGCACGGTGGCTTCTCTGAAGCTAAGCCTATGAATAGAGGGTTATTTGGAAATGAGAAGAAAGTATGAGCTGTCTATTTAGTGATATAACTTAGCTTTGGGTGGACCTGCTGGGAAGGGAATCTCAAGACAGCACCAAGGATAAGACCTAGGTGGGTCGTGAGGGTCTGTCTGTTTCCACACAGGGCTGAAAGGCTATTCTTCTGCCTCGAAGATCCTGGATTGAGAGACAAATTGCCAAAGGACTACTTCCTTTTTCTTTTCTTTCTTTCTTTTTTTTTGAGATGGAGTCTCACTATGTTGCCCAGGCTGGAGTGCAGTGGTGTGATCTTGGCTCATTGTAACCTCCACCTTGTGGGTTCAAGGATTCTCCTGCCTCAGCCTCCTGAGTAGCTGAGATTACAGGCGCCCGCCACTATGCCCGGCTAATTTTTCGTATTTTTAGTAGAGATGAGATTTCACCATGTTGGTCAGGCTGGTCTCGAACTCCCGACCTCAGGTGATCCACCCACCTCGGCCTCCCAAAGTGCTGGGATTATAGGCTTGAGCCACCGCACCCAGCCCAAAGGACTACTTCCTAAGACCAGAATGGAAAAGAAGGGAATCTGTGGAATCTCACTATCTTAAGAGTCCCTGATCAAAATCCTCACATCTTCCTATCCCTGAAAGGAGGAGATCAGAGCCAGTTTTGGCAGTAAATTGGCTTTACAAATGTCGTGATTTTGAGGTGAGAACTTGAAGCTATATTTTAATAAATAAATTGATAATTCAACTGATTGAAGAGATGATCACAGGTGCTTCTTAGGCTAGGCGAACTATAACAAATAACATGAATTGAATATGGGAATCACAGATAACAGAACTTTCTTCTGCCTTGGCTTCAATATAGCTTGTGTGAATAATTCTGGGAAACATTGGATTAAATGTGAAAAGGCAAGCAGTCTTGTTTTATGCAAGAGCTTTCATGTGCTTCTTAGAACCTTTAATATGCTAATTTGCATTCAGATCATTAAGACTATAAGGGGGGCCAGGCGTGCTGGCTCACGCCTATAATCCCAACATTTTGGGAGGCAGAGGTGGGTTGATCACCTGAGGTCAGGAGTTCGAGACCAGCTGGCCAACATGGTGAAACCCTGTCTCTACTTAAAATACAAAAATTAGCTGGGCGTGGTGATGTGTGCCTGTAATCCCAGCTACTCGAGAGGCTGAGGCAGGAGTATCACTTGAACCCGGGAGAAGGAGGTTGCAGTGAGCCGATATCCACTGCACTTCAGCCTGGGTGATGGAGTGAGACTCTGTCTCAAAAAACAAACAAACAAACAAAAAACTATAAGGGAGAGAGGGAAAGCTTCCCCCCTTCAACCTCTGAAGGTTTGCTGAAAATGAACTAACAAAAGGCAGATTATTAGCAGAAAAGGGCATATAAATGTATTTTAATGTGCGCAGTACAAGGAAATTGCAGAAGAATGATAATCCAATAACCCAATGGGGTTCAGATACTTACATACCTTACTTCATATGGGAAGAGGAAATGTAGGCTGCAGGCGTAAATAATTTTTAGGGAGAAAGAATGGACCTAATGCTCAGACAATGGTAGTAAATAGTTCTCTTTGGGAATTGAATGGGACCAGAGGACACACAATGGTCTAGGACAAAGTTTGTCTGGGCTGTAGGAGTGTTATTTAATTTTCAGTCTTCCTCTGTGATAGGAGTTTTAATTTTCTCTGGTTAATGAAATTTCAGGGAAGGGATCAAAAGCAATTTTGTTCCTCTTCGGGGTTCAGTTTCTAGGTGGAGCAGGGAACTTCAGAAAACAGCTTCATTCTGTACTTTGGGAGAGACAGAGGATCAGAGAGAGAGAGACCAGGGTTGGGGGCAGTGGGGGAAGATCAGAGAAAGACCTTGGTTCTGAGGCTAATTTCTGAGGCCTTTCAATTTTCGAAGTACTCAGAATGCCAAAGTGCCATATTGTGGGGTATCATATTCTGTACCCCAACAAGATCATGTTATAATATTTAGTCTTTCTCAAGCTAAGCTGCCCTAGAACCAGTTTATTCCTTTGAGAACATCTTGTGGGTGTGGGTACAAAGTACGTGCTCTCAGAAATGCAGCCAGAGAGAACCTATGCCCTTCCCATGAAGGTGAAGGGGTCTGGGCCTTTGCAGCCTTTTCATTGTTGTAATCCTCAGAATGCTTTATTAGAATCTGACAGTTGCTTTATGTTTTATTCCTCACAGTTTTGGAGGCGGGGAAGTCCAAGATCAAGCCAGTAACATATACAGTGTCTGGGGAGAGCCTGCTTCTTGGTTCAAGGACTGGCCGTCTTCTCACTGTGTCCTCACATGGTGGAAGAGACAAGAGAACTCTCTGGAGTCTCTTCTATAAGGGCACTAATCCCATTCAGGAAGGCTGTGATCTCATGATCTAATCATCTTCTGATATGGTTTGGATCTGTGTCCTTGCCCAAATCTCATGTTGAATTGTAATCCCCAATGTTGGAGGTGGGGCCTGTTGGAAGGTGACTGGATCATGGGGGCAGAATTCTCATGACGGTTTTATACCATTCCTATTGGTGCTGTTCTCATGATAGTGAGCGAGTTCTCATGAAATATAGTTGTTTAAAAGTAGGTAGCATCCCCTCAGCCTCTTGCTCCTGCTGCCACCATATAAGACGTGCCTGCTTCCCCTTTGCCTTCCACCATGATTGTAAGTTTCCTGAGGCCTCCCTAGAAGCAGAAGTTGCTATGTTTCCTTTAGAACCTGCAGAATTGTGAGCGAATTAAACCTCTTTTCTTTACAAATTACCCAGTCTCAGGTATTTCTTTATAGCAATGCAAGAACGGACTAATACACTTCCCAAAGGCCCCCCTTCCTACTGCCATCTCCTTGGGGGTTAGGTTTGCAATGTATGAATTTTGGAGGGACACAAACATTTAGAACATAGCCAGCTGTCCTAACATAGACAAAGTCCTTTTTGTGTCACTTTTTTTGTTGTTGTTGTTGCATTGTTGTGCTTTTTGTTGGTGATTTTACTGTTTAAAATGGCTCCAAGCAGAGTGCTGGGTGCTATTCAGTGTTCCTAGGCACAAAAAGGCTGTGTGACGTAACTTCCAGGGAAAATATGGGTGTTAGATAAGCTTTGTTTATGCGTGAGTTATAGTGCTGCTAACCATGAATTCAATGTTGATAAATCAACAATGTATGTTAAATAAGAAATAAGGTGTCTTTATACAGAAACACACAAAAAAACAAGGTTATATGGTGATCAGTTGATAAAAATGTGACCGGGTCTTGCAGGAACCTACAACTCTGTGTTTCCCCTAGGAGAAGTATTTGCTACTTCAGTGTTTGTGGTGACTTTATGGAACACAACTACCATGAATTGTGAGAATCAACTGTACTTGTTTTTGAAAATTAAACACAAATCCTTTCTGATACTGTTTGATCTAAAATATTTACTTATTTGTGCCTTGTTTCTGAACCTTTCCAACCAGAATAGCAATACCTGTCCAATAAGCTTACAGGAAAATGTATGTGAACGTTCTGTCTAAAAGTTTAAAGACTATATAAATCCAGGGCTTACAATGCTTATTTTAATCACATGGGCCAAATAAATGATTGAACGTGACTATTATTTTACTTTCTGCTTTGATTTGTTAGCCCACGTGGTTGAGAACTGTTTGATATGAAGAATTTTATGGGGTCAGTTCATAAGATGAATAAAGGAAATGACATTTCCAATATACGTTAAAAACCAAAGTCCACGTGTACACAGATGACTAATTTACAGAGCTCTGTTATGGCTCAGTGCAGTTGGAGTGGAATGACATTGACTTTTAAAATACATTTTTTCTTGGTTTGTAGAAATAATAATGAAACAGCTGTTGCAAAATTATAACTGAGAAAATTATCACAGTGAAAGAGGTCTGACCTAACCAACTCCATCTTGCTTTTAACCTCCAAGCTGCCCTTGCTCATTCCTGGGTGTAGGCCAAGCTAACTTTGTAAAGAGCTTAGTTTATAGTTTAACTTTGAAACAAAGACACTAACAGCCCTTTCCCAAAACAGGTCCCCTTTCTGCCTAGGTACTAGACTGCTTCTGTAGGACTAATAAGTTAGCCACAAGATTAGAAATTATGGTTTAGGAGTCATGAGCTGGAGGCTACAAGATTCTGACTCTCCCCAAGTTGCTCTTGGGGATAACATCACTATTATAAAACCTAAGATCAGTGTTTGAGATATTTTGCAGACCCTGCAGATCCTTGATGGATCAGCTGCCACCACCCAGATTAATAAACTGGCGCATCTGGTCTTGTGGTCCCCACCCAGGAACTGACTCAGTGTGAGAGGACAACTTTGACTCCCTATTATTTCACCTCCAACCCTATCAATCAGCACTCCTGAATCACTGGCCTCTACCTACTAAATTGTCCTTGAAAACTCTGATCACTTCGTTTTCAGGGAAACTGATTTGAGTGATAGTAAAACTCCAGTCTCCTGTACAGCTGTTTCTGTGTGAATTAAACTCTTTCTCTATTGCAATCCCCTGTCTTGATAAATTGGCTGTGTCTAGGTAGCGAGCAAGAAGAACCTGTTGGATGGTTACAATAATTGCTTTTTATAGAACGTTAACAGGATAATACTTGTATCAGGGAGACTGGTAAGTCAAGATTCATATCTTTTTAGTGCTCAAAATCCTTAAATGTTTATTGGCATCCACAGGATGGAAAGAAAGAAAATGCATATGCAGTAAGGAGAGAACAGGTCTCTTTTGATGTGTTTCTGATACTTATTAAACCTTAAGAGAGAGCAGAGCCCAGGGAGCCCTTTTCAATAGCTCAAACCCTGTTGGCCACAGAGAAGAAGGTAGTAGTTAGTTTGCATATGGGACTCAGGGTTGAAGGAATCCAGAGAGACCTCACCACTCTGCTCAAGATGTCTGGAGTGAAAGCCAGAGAAATCTCTCCAAAAGAATAAGAGAGGTGTCAACCAGGTCCTGTGGGAGCAAAGGGCTGTGAGGCTCCTTAAAGAAAATTACCTGGGGGAAAGGGGAGCTTGACTGGGGGCCCCATATTCAACACAAGGACCTACATGTTTATAGATATAGACCAAAACTAAAATTCTAAGGCCCTCCAATCATCTGAATGGACTTCCTCCTCAGCCAGGGCTCTTTTAAGATTTAAACTGAGAGACTGTTTCAGGCCATAACAGGAAGTCGGGGTTGGACATGTCTCATTATACCTCTCCAGCATTAACATCAACACAGACTTTAAGTCTGGTAAGAAACGTTTTACGACCTATTCTCTCTGAAGCCTACTACCTGAAGGCTTCCTCTGCAAATAACAACTTGGGTCTCCACAACCCTTTATCTTTTTTTTTTTTTTTTTTTTTTTTTTGAGACGTTTTCTTGCTCTGTTGCCCAGGCTGGAGTGCAGTGGCACAATCTCGGCTCACTACAAGCTCCACCTCCTGGGTTCACGCCATTCTCCTGCCTCAGCCTCCTGAGTAGCTGGGACTACAGGCACCAACCACCATGCCCGGCTAATTTTTTGTATTTTTAGTAGAGACGGGGTTTCACCGTGTTAGCCAGGATGGGCTCAATCTTCTGACCTCATGATCCGTCCGCCTTGGCCTCCCAAAGTGCTGGGATTACAGGCGTGAGCCACCACGCCCAGCCACAACCCTTTATCTTAACCCAGACATTCTTTTCTGTTGATCCCAGGTCTTTAGACAAACTCAACCAATTGTCAACTAGAAAATGTTTAAATTTACCTATAAGCTGGAAGCATCCCCACCCACCACCTTTGAGTTGTCCCGCCTTCCTAGACCAAACCAATGTATTTCCTAAATGTACGTGATTGATGTCCCATGCCTCCCTAAAATGTATAGAAACCAAGCCGTACCCTGACCACCTTGGATACATGTTCTCAAGACCTCCTGAGCACTGTGTCATGGGCCATGGTAACTCACATTTGGCTCGGAATAAATCTCTTCAAATATTTTACAGTTTGATTCTTTTTGTTGACATAGGGTAGAGCTAGTTTTGGCATATCAAGGTCTGAAATTGGAAGTCCCTTGGGTGCCAGTCACGCAGGAGTAGCTACGATCACTTTGGGAAGCCAAGTGTGAGGGTCATTGTGATCAGGAGAGTGAACTGGATCAGCAACACAAGGAGAGTTGGAACCTGGAGCAAAATTGCTTTGGTTAACTTTTTGGGGGCTGATTTTTTTTTTAAATAAAAAAATCTGGCCGGGCACAGTGGCTCACACCTGTCATCCCAGAACTTTGGGAGGCTGAGGTGGGTGGATCAGGAGGTTAGGAGATTGAGACCAGCCTGGCCAACATGATGAAACTGTCTCTACTAAAAATACAAAAATTAGCCAGGCTTGGTGGCACAAGCCTGTAATCCCAGCTATTCGAGAGACTGAGGCAGGAGAATCACTTGAACCTGGGAAGTCGTGGGTGCAGTGAGCCAAGATCGCCACTGTACTCCAGCCTTGGTGACAGACTGAGACTCCATCTCAAAAAAAAAAAAAAACAAAAAACAAAAACTAAACAGGCAAAGTAGAGAAAACAATACAATATAATAAAATCCTATATTCCCCTCACTCAGAATAACTATCAACATTTAGCCATATTTTCTTCATTTATTCTTTTTGTCAATTATTTTGTAACAAATTCAAGACATCATATTTCACCCCTATATTTTTAGCTTGTGTGCTAAAAATATGGACATTTTCTTATGCTCTTTCATTGTCATTATCAGATATAACAATCAACAATAATTCTTTGTAGTAATCTCCTGCTCAGTCCATAGTTAAATCTTCCTAATTATCTAAAAAGTGACTCTAAACAGTTGGTTTCTAAACTGAGAGCACTGCATTAGGCCATTCTGTTTCTTATGTCTTTTAAAATCTAAAACAACTTCCCTCTCCTCCCGGCAATCACACACACTGCATCCCATGGTTAATTTATAAAACAAAAGACCACAAAGTTTATTCCTGGAGACAAAACCCTCTCTTTGTACTCTTAAAAGGTAATTTTCACAAACATAAAATCAGGGCTCCCATATAGATATAACAATGAACATATATTAAAGATTCTTTTTTATACATTAATTGGTGATGAAACTAGGCAGATGTTATAACACAGTTGATATAGTTTGGCTGTGTCCCCACCCAAATCTCTTCTTGAATTGTAGCTCTTGTAATTCTCGTGTGTTATGGGAGGGATCCGGTAGGGGATAACCAAATCATGGGGTGGTTTCCCCCTTACTGTTCCTGTGGTAGTGAATAATTCTCATGAGATCTGATTTTTTTTTTTTTTCCAGATATAAAAGGGTTTTTCTTTTGGCTCAAACACTATAAGTGAGAAGGCATAGACCTCTTGTCCAACCTCTCAGAAGTCACTCAGTTATATCTGAGGGAGTCACTGGCTGCCTGCAAAGGGTCCATCCCTTAAATGACAATAGCTCCAGGTACCAGCTTCCAGGTAAGACCAGCTGAAGTGGTTTGCAACTTGGGAGTCAGGCTGTGCTCACAGGTTTCCTCAACTGGGTCGCAGCTGGGAGCTGGCTCAAGTAGAAAAGTTCCTTTAATGAGGTTTGTAAAAAGCCCTTCCAGGCTGGGCGCGCTGTAATCGCAGAACTTTGGGAGGCTGAGGCGGGTGGATCATGAGGTCAGGAGTTCAAGACCAGCCTGGCCAACCAACATGGTGAAACCCCATCTCTACTAAAAATACACAAAAATTGTCCTGGCATAGTGGTGGGTGCCTGTAATCCCAGCTACTCGGGAGGCTGAGGCAGAGAATTGCTTGAACCCGGGAGGCGGAGGTTGCAGTGAGCCGAGATCGTGCCACTGCACTCCAGCCTGGGCGACAGAGCGAGACTCCGTCTCAAAAAAAAAAAAAAAAAAAAAGGCCTTCTAACACCACAGCGGACTCTGCTCGAGCCTCCCCAGGTGCTCTCTGGGGCTCTGGCTGTTTATCTGGATGCAGGCTGGAGGCCGACGGCGCGAGTCCCCGAAAGGATGGCAGCAGCACGGTCCTTGGCGTGGCGTCCATCGTTGCTCAGGCTTCTGGTTCAGGGTGGGGTGGCAGCGCCCCTGTGGCCAGTAGCCCACACCAGGCACTGCTGCAGCACAGGGTCGAGAGCTCGCAGTCCTTGAGGCCCAGGCGTGCGGCCTCTACCCACCTCGTGGTCCAGCTGCCCTCCCTGGAACCAGCAGCCCGGCCACCTGATTCAGCACACGCAGGAGTGCCAAGGTGAGACCCGTGGAAGCGCGCTTCTCCTTGAGCCGCATGGGGTCCAGCAGTCAGGTGGGCACGGACCCTGGGGTGAGGCCCAGGCTGCAGCTCACCACCAAGTCATTCATCTCTACGCCCGCACAGGCCAGGGCAAACTTGGCGATGAGCACAGTGGCCAGGGCCGAGTCGTCGTCCTCCAGCAGCAGCTCCGAGGCCTCAAGCTGCGTGCACGGGTAGCGGCCCAGGCACACGGCCGGCTCTAGCGCCTCCTGTATCGCCAGCACTGGCTCAGGCTCCTCGCCACCACCCGGAGGAGCTTGGTGGAAGTCGCAGAGCAGGCGACCGTGCAGTGTGTCCAGGGCTTCACTGCCTGCTCTGGCTGGGCCGCTGCAGCGCTCGCCGCCCTCGGCCTGGCCGAGGTCTTGAGAGGAGACAACGTGCTGGCCGCCCTCGCTCGCTCTCGGTGCCTCCTTGGCTTCTGCGTCCGCTCTGGCCACGCTTGAGGAGCCCTTCAGCCCGCGGCTGCACTGTGGGAGCCCCTCTCTGGGTTGGCCAAGGCTGGAGCCGGCTCCCTCAGCTTACAGGGAGGCGTGGAGGGAGAGGCGCGGGTGGAAACCCCGGCTGCCTGTGGTGCTGGTGGGCCAGCGTGAGTTCTGGGTGGGTGTGGGCTTGGCAGGCCCCGCACTGGGAGCGACTGGCTGGCACCGCTGGTCCCGGGTAGTGAGGGGCTTAGCACCTGGGCCATCAGCTGTGGAGGGTGCGCTGGGTCCCCCAGCACTGCCAGCCTGCCTGTGCCATGCTCCAATTCTTGCCAGGCCTCAGCTGCCTACCCATGGGGCAGGGCTCAGGACCTGCAGCCCGCCATGCCCGAACCCCCCTGCACCCGCATGCCCCAGCCTCCCGAGGCACTGCCCCCTACTCCACCACGTGGGTCCCATCCACTGCCCAAGGGCTGAGGACTGTGGGTGGGTGACACGGGGACTGGTGGGCAGCTCCACCCGCAGCCCCAGTGTGGGATCCACTAGGGGAAGCCAGCTGGGCTCCTGAGTCAGCTGGGGACTTGGAGAGCTTTTATGTCTAGCTAAAGGATTGTAAATGCACCAATCAGCACTCTGTGTCTAGCTCAAGGTTTGTAAACGCACCAATCAGTGCTCTGTGTCTAGCTCATCCAGTGGGGACTTGGAGAACTTTTGTGTCTAGGTAAAGGATTGTAAATGCACCAATCAGTGCTCTGTGTCTAGCTCAAGGTTTGTAAATGCACCAATCAGTGCTCTGTGTCCAGCTAATCTATTTGGGGACTTGGAGAACTTTTGTTTCTAGCTAAAGGTTTGTAAACGCACCAATCAGCACCTGTCAAAACGGACCAATCGGCTCTCTGTAACATGGACCAATTGGCTGGATGTTGGGGGGTGGTGGGGGCCAGATAAGGGAATAAAAGCAGGCTGCCAGAGCCAGCAGCAACAACCCACTTGCGTCCCTTTCTACAGTGTGGAAGGTTTGTTCTTTTGCTCTTTGCAATAAACCTTGCTGCTGCTCACTCTTTCAGTCCACACCGTTTTAAGAGCTGTAATACCATGCAGGTCTGCAGCTTCACTCCTGAGGCCAGCAAGACCACGAACCCACCACGAGGAAAGAACAACTCTGGATGGGAGGAACGAACAACTCCGGATGGGAGGTACGAACAACCCAGACGTGCTGCCTTAGAGCTGTGACACTCACTGCCAAGGTCTGCAGCTTCACTCCTGAAGCCAGTGAGACCGTGAACCCATCAGAAGGAAGAAATTCTGAACACGTCCAAACATCAGAAGGAACAAACTCTGGACACACCATCTTTAAGAACCGTAACACTCACCGTGAGGGTCTGTGGCTTCATTCTTGAAGTCAGTGAGACCAAGAACCCCCACCAATTTTGGACACAATCTGATGGTCTTATAAAGGGTTTCCCCTCTTGCTGGCTCTCATTTTCTCTTCTCTGCTGCCATGTAAGAGTTGCCTTTTGCCTTCCACCATGAGTGTGAGGCCTCCCCAGCCACATGGAACTGTGAGTCCGTTAAACCTGTTTTTCTTTATAAATTACCCAGTCTTGGGTGTGTCTTTATCAGCAGTGTGAAAAAGGACTAGTACACCAGTTCAAGGGAAGAGTGGGAAGGCAGATGCAGTCATAGATTAGGAATATTAAAGTTAGTGTGTAAATGGAAGCAAAGTGGGTAAAGGGAAGTCAGTTGAACCTCCAGGAGCAGGATGAAATTGTCTATAGACCACAGTTTGTTGTGCTTGCTGTTATCTAGAGTTGTACAATAGCTTCCAGGGATTTGGACTCAAATAACCTGGAGTGGAGGGATTTCCTCTACAGTCTACAATGCAGTTCTCTCCATAGTATCATTTCCCTAAGCCTCAATCCTATTTCTCCGGCCCCTCTGTGCTTCTGGCTGGGTCCCAAGGGCATTGCTAGGACCACCCAGCACCTGGGCCTTCGGGCTGGCTCTGCCTTGCCTAAACTGTTGTCCAGAGAACCGGAGAGTCGGATGGTTTTTTAATAATCACCTTGGCCAATTCTTTCACCACATCCTCATCCCCGGAAGCGACAGAATTGGAGTTATTAATAATGTATTGACTAAGGGCATTTAGAGTGTTGAGGGAGAGGTTTGAGGTGCACTAAGGGGAGGGACTTGGAGTTTAGAGCTATGCTGGTGCTGTTTCTTCTGAGAATAATAAAAAAAAGCTGTCATTTACTGGAAATGTATTGTGTGCGAGGAATTTTAGATGTCTTGAATATCAGCTGCTCCTTACCTCACACTAAATGTTGGCAATATTATCCTAGGTCTCACCGATAAGGAAACAGAGCCTTGTACCTTGCCCGACAGTGAACAGCTGCCAAAGGGCAGAGTTAAAACTCAGCCTGACTCAAAAACTTGTCTTTTGCCCAAATCAACATTTTCCCAAGTATAAACTGAGGAGTCTGGGCATCTCTGATGCCCAAAAATGCTTGCTCTGGCCAGGCGCGGTGGCTCACGCCTTTAATCCTAGCACTTTGGGAGGCCAAGGTGGGCGGATCACTTGAGGTCAGGAGTTCAAGACCAGCCTGGCCAACATGATGAAACCCCATCTCTACTAAAAATACAAAAAAATTTAGCCAGGCATGGTCGTGGGCGCCTGTAATCCCAGCTACTCGGGAGGCTGAGGCAGGAGAATCGCTTGAACCAGGGAGGTGGAGGTTGCAGTAAGCGGAGATCGTGTCCAGCCTGGGCAACAAGAGTAACTGTCTTGAAAAAAAAACAAAAAAAAAAAACTCGCTCCATGGTCAAATTAATTTGGGAAACACTGCGTTCAGATATGCAAACATGTTTCTTCACTGAGTGACTTCTCAATCCTTTAACACAGTAATGGGCATGTCCCCTCCTTCTGCCTCCAGATATATGATGTTGAAGAATTTGTCTCTCTCTCTTTGGCAGGGGCTGTTCTGCTTGCTGGATTGGAAATGATTTTAGGCCTTCATGCCAGGAAGAAAACATAGGCAGATTTATCACCAGCTAAAAAGGAAGGAAAAATTGTGAAGTGAAATTTTCTATTGGCTGTGGTTTATTCATGTTAAATTGTAAAGCATTTAACACAGATGGAATCCGGCACATGCAAAACACTCACAAAACCTAGTTACTACTACTGCTGGTGCTGCGGCTACACTAGTACAACTACTACAGCTACTACTCTCCTCCTACTGCTACTGCTGCTGCTACTATTGTTTTGTAAAGTGGAGCTACAGAAATCAAACATTTAATTTTTTTCTTAGATGCACAGCGAATTTGTTTTTTGGACTCCAATATTCTTCCTGAGGGTCTGTTTCATCCTAGCATGACTCTCACTTTTTTTTTTCAATGTTTTATTTTATTTTTGAAACGGAGCCTCACTCTGTTGCCCAGGCTGGAGTGCAGTGGTGTGATCTCGGCTCACTGCAACCTCCGCCTCTGGGTTCAAGAGATTCTTCTGCCTTGGCCTGCTGAGTAGCTGGGATTACAGGCACGTGCCACCTCGCCCAGGTATTTTTTGTATTTTTAGTAGAGATGGGGTTTCACCATGTTGGCCAGGAGGGTCTCAATCTCCTGACCTCGTGATCCACCTGCCTTGGCTTCCCAAAGTGCTGGGATTACAGGCGTGAGCCACCATGCCTCTAAATTTTAATTTTTTAAAACTTACCATCTTTACCATTTTTAAGTGTACAGTTCAGTGGTAATAAATACATATGTATCTCCTATCTCATTTCCTTACTTTCCTCCCCCATCCCATTCCTGGACTCTGGCTAATAGCAGTCTACTCTGTATCATCACAAGATCCACTTTTTTAGTTCCCACATATGAATGAGAACATGCGATACTCGTCTTTCTGTGCTTGGCTTATTTCACTTAACGTAATGGCCACTGGTTCCATCCATGCTGCTGCAAGTGACAAGATTTCACTCTTTTTATAGCTGAATAGTATTCCATTGTGTAAATATAACACATTTCCTTTATCCATCTGTTGATGGGTACTTACATTGATTCTATATTTTGGATAGTGCTGCAATAAACATGGGAGGGCAAGTATCTCTTTAATATACTGATTTCCTTTCTTTTGAGTATATACCCAGCAGTGAAATTGCTGGACCAAATGGTAGTTCTATTTTTAGTTTTTTTGCAGAACCTCCATACTGTTCTAATTTACATTCCCACCAACAGTGTATGAGGATTCCCATTTCTCCACATCCTCGCCAGATCTGTTATTGCCTGCCTTTATTTACTTATTTTTATTTTTAATTCTTGTGGGTACATAGGTATATATGCGGTACATCAGGTGTTTTGATGTAGGAATGCAATGTGTAATATTCATATCATGGAAAATGGGGTATCCGTCCCCTCAAGCATTTATCCTTTGTGTTACCAACAATTCACTTATACTCTTAGTTATTTTGAAATGTGCAATTAAATTATTATTGACTGTAGTCTCCCTGTTGTGCCATCAAATACTAAGCCTTATTCATTAATTCTATTTTTTGTACCCATTGCCTGCCTTTTTGATACAAGCCATTTTAACTGGGGTGAAATGATATCTCATTGTGGTTTTGATTTGCATTTCTCTGATGATTAGTGATATTGAGCATTTTTTCTTATAGCTGTTGGCCATGTGTATGTCTTTTTTTGAGAAATGTCTGTTCAAATCTTTTGCCCACTTTTTTCATCAGATTATTTTTATTTTTTGCTTTTGAGTTGTTTGAGCTCCTTATATATTATGGTTATTAATCCCTTGTCAGATGGACAGTTTGCAAATATTGTCTACCATCGTGTGGGTTTTCACTTTGTTTGTTGTTTCCTTTGCTGTGCAGAAGCTTTTTAGCTTGAGGAAGATATTTTTTCAGATGCAACTGCTTCACAGCAGCCCCAAGGAGAGTAGGATTCTTCTCTGCCCTCCCCGTCCTGGGTACAAAGCCCAGGGTTCTCCCCAGTTTCACTGGAATTAGGGAGAGCCAGGGAGTCTTGCAGGAGGAGGTACATGCATTTAGTGATTAAAAAGGACTTAAAAAGTCTAGTTTCTTCCTTTTCTGTGTTTCTTTGGTGACAAAATAAATGGCAGTCACTGCCATGTTGGAAAACTTGGGAGAATCCAGGAGACCAGAAGCTGATTTGTTGTATTTTAGTTTCTCCAAGATGTTGATTTCATTTTTGTTAAAATATCTAAAGAGTTTATATGCAAACCTGTTTCTTGCTAGTTCTTGGTTTACGTTCATTTTAACCAGTTAGGGTGTGTTTGTTTTGTTGATCAGAGATCAGAGTGCTGGCACCCCTTGCAAGGAGCCCTCCCATGGCGTATCTGAAGGGTGGGGTCTTGAGCCAGGTGGGGTCTGGAGCCAGCATTGAATGCTGAGGCTCCTTGTTGGCCCAGGACTGGGGCCTGGCAGAGCCTGTGGCTGAAGGACAAGAGACGGAGAGAGTTCCCCAAGCCAACGAACTTGTTCCTGAAATGCTTATCCTCAGCTCCAGGACAGATAGGGGGGTCCCTGCTAGGTTGGGGGACTCCACAGGGGCCAGGACTTCTGGGTGATGTTGAAGAGGAGGTTTGGGGCAGTAGGGGGAGGAGAAAGAATATGTAGGAGGGGCTCTTGGGGAAGCATCCTTGGGTCCTTCTCTCCCGTGTGGGCACATTGCCAGAAAAGAGGGTCCCCATCCAGACCCCAAGAGAGGGTTCTTGAATCTCTCACAGGAAATAATTAGAGGTGAGTCACAGAGCACAGTGAAAGAAGCAAGTTTATTAGAAACTACTCCAAGTTTATTAGAAACTACAGAGTGGGACGCCCTCAGAAAGCAGGAGGAGGAATGCACGATCCTTTGTTAGTGCCTCTACTCATAAAAAACTGTAGCCGGGCATGGTGGTTCACACCTGTAATCCCAGCACTTTGGGAGGCTGAGGCGGGTGGATCACCTGAGGTCAGGAGTTCGAGACCAGCCTGGCCAACATGGTGAAACCCTGTCCCTACTAAAAATGCAAAAATTAGCCGGGTGTGGTGGCAGGCCCCTGTAATCCCAGCTACTCAAGAGGTTGAGGTGGGAGAACTGCTTGAACCTGGGAGACGGAGGCTGCAGTGAGCTGAGATCTCGCCACAGCACTCCAGCCTGGGCAACAGAGCGAGACCTCATCTCTTAAAAAAAAGAAACTGTAAGGAGCTATAATTAAACTTGGAATGTGCAGATGTTCTCACTAAAGGTAGGGGTTACTGGTACTATTAATGACCATTAATCCTTTAATCTAAGCCTGCTCATTAAGGTTATCTTTAAGTAAAGTGGGCTTCACTCTTAGGGCATCTGGACATCCTGCAGGCTTGGTAGGAGGTGTTCTGTATGGCCATAAATATTCTGTAATTATAAGTGGTGGTCAGCTTGGGATGTAGCTATTTTCAGACCATAAGCATTAACCTTATAGGTGCCTTGTGAGTGCCCAGCTATGCACTTTAAGATGTATTCACTAGGGAGGCCAAGGTGGGCAGATCACTTGAAGCCAGGAGTTTAAGACCGGCCTGGCCAACATGGAGAAACCCCGTTTCTCCTAAAAATACAAAAACTAGCCAGGCATGGTGGCACATGCCTGTGATCCCAGCTAGTGGAAGACTGAGGCATGAGAATCGCTTGAACCTGGGAGGTGGAAGTTGCAGTGAGTCAAGATTGCACCACTGCACTTCAGCCTGGGCGATAGAGTAAGACTCTGTCTCAAAAAAAAAAGAGGAAAAAAAAAAAGATGTAGTCACTTTAGTCATGATTTATTAAACCAAAAGTTCCTCTAACAGATGCTGCTTCTTTTTAAAAACAAATTTTCTATTTCTTTTAGAGATGGTATCTTGCTGTATTGTCCAGGCTGGAGGGCAGTGGCTGCTAACAGGTGAAATTCCACTACTGATTAGCCCAGGAATTTTTCATGTGCTCTGTTTCCAACCTGGGTCAGTTCACCCCTCCTTAGGCAACCTGGCAGTCCCCACTCTGGGGAGGTGACCACATTGATGCCAAACTTAGTGCAGACACCTCATCATAGAGCACTATAGCCCAGAACTCCTGGGCTCCAGTGGTCCTCCTGATATGGACAGGAGGCAGGGAAATACTGGGTAGAAGAGGGCAGTTCCCTGGCAAAAGCCCCACCTTCAAGCCTGGAAACCTGCGACCGTAAATGGGAATAGGCATTCCTGTTTTCACACCCAAATGTTGACTTTTGGCCTGCCATACCCACCCAATCCTGTACCCATATAAACCCTAAACCCCAGGCTCCATGAGCAGAATAGCTGCTGGGCGGCAGAGCAGTAAGGCGAAAAAAGAGAAGAGAAGGAGTGTCTGAATGTCAAGAGGAGTTCAGCTGGGGATGGCCAAACTCCAGGGGAAGATCATCTTCCCACTCCACCCCCTTTCCAGCTCCCCATCCATCCCACTGAGAGCCACCTCCATCAGTCAATAAAATCCCTGCATTCACCACCCTTCAAGTTCATGTGACCTGATTCTTCCTGAATGCCAGACAAGGACCCGGGTACTAAGAGGACAGGGTGTAAAAGGCTCTCCGACTCTCCACTAAACTTGTTAACCCTTAGCTGTCTGGGGATGGCAACTGCTAAAAGGGTATTCATTGTAACACCCCCTTAGATGCTACTGATACTGGAATGCTGGGAAGGGAAGAGCGTGGTCCTTTTAAATGATATGGAAGTGGGGAACGGAAGTGCTGGGTAGAGGAGGGCGTGGTGCCTGGCTAGGGCTCTACCCCCACAGACCTAGGTGAGGACAGGCACATCTGTCTTTGTGCCCAAATGTTGCATTTTCCAAGACCACCCTGGCCTGCCACACCCCCATCCTGTGCCTATAAAAACCCCTGAAACCCTAGCAGTCAGATACACAAGTGGCTGGACATTGTGAGGAACACGGTGGAAAAAGACACAAGTGGCTGGACATTGTGAGGAACACGGTGGAAAAAGACACAAGTGGCTGGACGTTGAGAGGACATCGAGGGGAGCACTCTGGCAGAAGAGCACACCAACAGATGCCAGCATGCTGGCAGGCCATTGACCAGCAGAACGACACAGAGTTTGGCTGGGGCAGTCAGAGGAGAGCCCAGGCCCCTGAGCTGCCCGACTCCAGGGGAAAACCATCTCCCTTCTGGCTCCCCCATCTGCTGAGAGCTACTTTTACTCAATAAAACCTTGAACTCATTCTCCAAGCCCATGTGTGATCCAATTCTTCCAGTACACCAAGGTAAAAAACCCCGGGATACAGAAATCCCTCTGTCCTTGTGATAAGGAAGGGAGTCTAATTGAGCTAACACAAGCCACCTGCAGATGGCTAAATTAAAAGAGCGCCCTGTAACACATGCCCACTGGGGCTTTAGGAGCTATAAACATTCACCCCTACACACTGCCGTGAGGTCGCAGCCCCACAACCTGCCTGTCTGTATGCTCTCCTAGAGGTTTGAGTAGTGGGGCACTGAAGAAGCAAGCCACTCCCCCTGTCACACGCCCTGTGAGGGGACAAGGGAGCTTTTCCTGTTTCACTACTATGGGGCTGAAGCCCAAAAGCACTCATCCCGGCTCCTGCACCTGTCTGTCTGCGTGTTTCCCCCTCCTGTAAGGGGTTTGAGCACATGGCGGCCAAGCACCAGGCCACACCCTTGTTGCAAGTCCCGCGAGAGGGTCAGGGAACGCTCCCGTTTCACTCCTACCTCAGGCCTCAGCCACCACGGTAAGTGGAACTCTATGCCTCCACCTCACCTGGCTGGGTGGAGCCTCTAGACTCAGGATTCTGCCTTGAGCTGTGGCTCTCCCCTCAGGTTGACAGGGTCCAGAGCAAAACCTACGGAAGGAGCTGCAGAGGCCAGGTGGAGGGAAGGGTGCTGAACTGGAGGAGGCCGGGAAATTATGAGGTGGGTGAATTGGCATCATCTTCAGGTTGGTCTGTGTGGGCCACTGAGCCCAGAGTTTTCATGCTTGCCCCCCTGAAATTCTAATTTTATCTTAGAGCATGTGTTTTGCAAGGAAGGTCTGATGGGCAGTGGAGCATACCTGGGGCTTGGAGTCTCTGTTCCTGCACTGTCTGCCTCCCAGGGCCTCTCAAGGACTGTACCTAGCTGCCTCCTGTGCCTGAGTCTGACCCAGCTCCCCCAGGCCACCCGCCCTGGGATCCTGGCTGTCCTCAGCCCGAGTCCGCAACAGGATATGTTGTAGAGGGGTGATGTCTGTGTTTTCGTGTTTTGCCTTCGCTCTCTGCCCCATGGGGGACTGAGTGCAGGCGTGGAAACAGTGGAGCTAGGTGCACTGGCTGTGGCATCTCCAGGTGAGGGTAGGTGATGGTCACCCCCCCACGCTGGCTTTTCCTGCTGTGCTTGCAGGAACTTGGTGAGGGTTCTTGCTCATCCCCTCATTTAAGTGCCAAGTGCATGGGTGCAGAGGTTGCAGTCCCTTTGGTTCTCTGTCCGTGTGGGTTTGGGTGGCAGGCCCTGAGAAGGGGAGATCGACTTCCCCGTTCTTGTTAGCCCCTTGTTTATTTTGGACTGGGCCCTGCAAGTTCTACCCAGGCCTGGTTAGCATCAAGGAAGACTGGTAGCTGGGGCTCCAACGGAGGAGCAAGCAGGGCCGTGGGAGATGGGAAGTTTGGAAAAGGCGAAAGGCAGAGCCCAGAAGGGCTGGGCCTTCCTGGTCCGGGGCTGCAGGTGCTGGGGAAGGGAAGATCCTGCACAGGTGGTCACGATGAGGAAAAGCCATCAAGCAAAGGGCCAGGCAGGCTCAGAGAACACTGACAGAGGGCTCAGTGATTAGAGGGTTGCTTCCAGGGCTCTGCTGAAAGGCTGAGAAGCAGCGGGCATCCGGGGGGAATGGATCAGGTGAGAGGAGTTGACTGAGCGGATCCACAGTGGGGATCAGGACGCGGTGAGGACATCCACTTCACCTTGAAGTTACGGCTCCTGCAGAGGAGGGAGGGAGGCAGAGAGGGGCCTGGGGCTGGAGATGTCAGGCTGAGCATTCTGCATGGAACTTTGGTGGGACATTCTTTGGTGCCATCCAGTTCCCCTCCCCTTGTGCTGGCTGGTCACTGTGAAAGCTAAGCAAATTCTGTTCCCCAAGAAGAGGACATAATTCTTGTGAATCCTAAAGATGGTAAGAACAGGAAATATGACTACATTTTTTAAAGTTTGGATTAATTTATGAAGGACTTGAAAATGACCCAGTAGTTCTACACATTTATTAACTTATTTAACATAGAAATTGACCCTCTTGGTCTTAAAGCTTGAAACTTAATTTATCTGAGTTCCTTCCTCAGGAAAGGACCCCCAGGCCTCTGAAAAAGTATCAGAGAACTGAAAATCGCCAGATCTTTGCATCAAGTGAGACTCCAGGCCTCTCATTCATCATGATTGCTTCTTTACTGAGTTCCTGTTTTCTCATACATTGTTACATTTCTTCCCTGCTATGGAAGGAGATGCTGGGCTGGAGGAGGCCAGGAAATTGTGTACGTCGTTACATTTCTTCCCTGCTATATAAACTCCTAATTTTAGTGGTCAGAAAGATTGATGTCTCATTTCCTGAGCTGTAGCATCTGATTATTGCCTTCTTCCTTGGCAAGAATGGTCATCTCAGTGGTTGCCTTTCTGTGCAGGGAACAGCAGGACCTAGACTGAACTCCTGGTGTTTTGGTGATAGACTTAAGAGCATAGGGTCCCAAAGAGTGCCTGTGATACACCTGAGGTGTCAACCTCACTCCTTTTTAGAGTTGGTGGCATGGAGGACAGCTGGTTGGTTTCTCCAAGAGCCTGTCCCTCGGAGCTCCTGTTTGTGACTGTGTCTAGAGACGGCCAATGCAGCAATCCACGTGTTTCCGAGTCACTTTGTCGCATGACCCAATGGCTGCTATTTGCTCCTCCTCCTCAATCGTCCCAGAATAATAGTTGTCTTCTTGAGAAGATTAAGTGAATATTTTCTCCCAACCCAATTACATAATGCAGCACAGATGTCAAGGCAAGTAACTTTGATTCAGAACAAGTTCAGCTATCTGCTTTGCTCTGTCTGCTGGTTTCATGTTTTCAAGATGATTCACATTAACTCATCTTTCTTTCCCGTATGTCCGGACTTGTGTTTTACAACACCAGACGGGGATACTAATTAAACTTTAGAGTTCGCTCCAGCAGTGCTTAAACTGAGATTCGTAATGACAGGCCTGGCAGTAATCAATATATCTGCTGCACTTGTAATGATTTAACACGAGTGCCATGGTTACTGCTTGGAATAAAAGTGAATGAGCTCTGTAAATTTAATTTAGGGGAGTTATAACTTGATCACTCAGAAATATATTATAGCAGCTCCTTGTATTTTTGACAAAGCCCAGGGCGTGCTTCTAGCAAGATCTGTGATTTAACCAGGAACATTTAATTTACGATGTGGTATATAATAGGTGACATCTGCCCCCTGGCCCAGCTTCAGAAAAACCAGCAGAAGGCTGTGGACAGCCATACAGAAGTCAGAAGTAATAAGCTAGATATATACAGCAGTCTTAAATCTCATATCAACACTAGTTAAAAAAATTATTTCACATTTAATGTATGTTATTCCATCCATGAATTAGAAGTCAAACTCTAGCAAAGTCATGTTCAGGCCAGTTCAGAGTAGAGATAGCTTCTTTGAAACTGCATTTAGGGGTAGTGAGGTGTCATTTCTGCTCCACATCCTTGAAAAGGGTTTGGTGTGTATTACTTTGCAGAATGGGAGGGAAAGCCTCTGACCTTTGTCCTTTAATTTCCTTCAGTTCTGTAATATGAGGAACATTATTGCATTTAAGCTAACAGAAATGCTGTACTGTCAAGCTCTCCTTTCATATTGTCTTTGCCCACTTACTAATATTGATTGATTGACTGACTGTATTAGCTGTTACATTTGCTACCATACATCCATGCCTCTACCCTTTGCATTCCTGATTTTGTTGTGCTACCTGCAACCAGCCTCTTGTGTTCTCTCTTGTGCACGCTCTCTCTCTCTCTCTCTCAGTTCCCCTAAGGGGCTAGGAGTTGAGTTGATGATAACTCTTCAGAATATGACATTTTATCAATAGGCTATGCAAGGTCTCTCTTGCTTGATTTTATTTATATCTCTACCCCACTCTCATTCCTTCTCCTCTCTAGATAATAACTATATTTTATTTTATATATAACATATTTCAGAAGGATATGTACATATCCTAAATTTTTCAGGTATTGATAGTTCTGTGTATGTTTTTAACTTTTAATAATTTACATTATTTTATGACTCTTTCTTGGTTTATTCACTTTGTACTGTATTTTTAAGATAGAAGATTTAATATTGCTGTGTATGTATCTACTTTATTCTAATGGCTTCTGACCTCTGTATGATTTTGCATAGCACGTGTCCACCTTATTTTACATAAACCTTGGGTGTCTACAACTCCCGCTTATCACTGACAGTCCTATGTGTGTCCTCATACCTTTCTCCTTATGGACCTTTGCAGGAATTTCTCTGGGTAATTACCCTAGGGTTGGGTTTCTGTTCATTAAAAAAGATTCTTTTAAAGCTATAATTTATGGAGCGCTTACTATGTCAGGCACTGTTCTAAGCACTTTATAGGTATTGACTAATTTAATCTTTACAATAACCCGATGTGGTAAGTTCCATCCCTATCCCCATTTTATAGAAAAAATAAAGCCAGAAAAGATCAAGAAGCTAGTAAGTGGTAGTGCAGAGTTTGAAAAACTATGATGCTGGCTAGATATGGTGGCTCATGCCTGTAACTCCATCACTTTGGGAGGCCGAGGCGGGTGGATCACCTGAGTTCAGGAGTTCAAGACCAGCCTAACCAGTATGGTGAAACCCCGTCTCTATTAAAAATACAAAAATTAGCTAGGCGTGGTGGCGGTTGCCTGAAATCCCAGCTACTCGGGAGGCTGAGGCAGGAGGATGGCTTGAACCCAGGAGGTGGAGGTTGCAGTGAGTCGAGATTGCACCACTGCACTCCAGCCTGGGTGACAAAGCGAGACTCTGTCTCAAAAAAAAAAAAAAAATACCGTGATGCTGTACTTACATTCAAATCACTGCTACACTCACCACTGAGGTGAGCAGCCCCGAACATGACTTTTACCCAGCAGTGGGTTCATTAAGTTGCAACATATGTATGCGTGTGTGTGTGTGTATGTGGGTGTGTTCATGTGTGCATATGTGTCTCTCTCTATAAAATTCTACTTAACGCTGCCACATGAATTTCCTCAATGGTTATACCCCATTTACTTTCCCTCCCAAAGAGCAAAAGGGAGTTCGCTATCCCCATATTCTCCACCAACACTTATCATAGACTGTACAATAATTATTTAGCTGTGCACATTTTGTATCTTTTGAATTTCTTTCTTTCAGCTATATTTTTTAGTGTTTTATCTGATTCTTCTTTACAACTGCTGTTTCTTGCTTTGTTGAATATTTTTTCTTCTGGGAGGGTATTTTTACACTTGTTTAGATTTTTTCATCTGTCCCCAAAATGCCAGTTCAAGTACTGGCTGTTCAATATGTTTCATTTCTAGCAGTTATCTTTCCCAAATGCCTGGTGTTTCCTTTTCCCTCTGTGAGCTCATTTTCCCCTGGAGGTGTTAGCCATGACCCCTCAGGAGGACAGGTGCAGTTCCTGGTGAGTTCAAGGCAGGAGGGAGACCTGCTGTAGAGCAGGGATCCTGTGGTTTGGAGTCTGGATGGATTTCCCTCACTCGTGCCTCTCAACCAAGCTGATTTTAATCAGCTCCTACGCTGCCCCCCAACCTTTTTGTTTTATTGAGACAGAGTCTCACTCTGTTGCCCAGGCTGGAGTGCAGCGGTGCGATCTTGGCTCACTGCAACCTCCGCCTCCCGGGTTCAAGTGATTCTCGTGCCCCAGCCTCCAGAGTAGCAGAGTAGCTGGGATTACAGGAGCCCACAACCATGCCCGACTAATTTTTTGTTTGTTTGTTTTTGGTAGAGACGGAGTTTCACCAGGTTGTCCAGGCTGTTCTCAAACTCTTCACCTCAAGTGATCCATCCACCTCAGGCTCCCAAAGTGCTGGGATTACAGGTGTGAGCCACCGAACCCAGCCTACACTGCCTTTTGATTGGCCTTGGGGATTGCTGAAGAACAGAGGAGCTGGGCTTTTAACTGGAATTTTATTTTATTTTTTAACATATATATATAGTTATACACTAAGTTCTGGGGTACATGTGCAGAACATGCAGGTTTGTTACATAGGTATACACGTGCCATGGTGGTTTGCTGCAGCCATCAACCAGTCATCTACATTAGGTATTTCTCCTAATGCTATCCCTCCCCGAGCTCCCAACCCTGACAGGCCCCAGTGTGTGATGCCCCCCACCCTCGTGTCCATGTGTTATTGTTTAACTCCCACTTACGAGTGAGAACATGTGGTGTTTGGTTTTCTGTTCCTGTGTTAGTTTGCTGAGAATGATGGTTTCCAGCTTCGTCCATGTCCCTGCAAAGAACATGAACTCATCCTTTTTTTATGGCTGCGTAGTGTTCCATGGTGTATATGTGCCACATTTTCTTTATCCAGTCTATCATTGATGGGCATTTGGGTTGATTCCAAGTCTTTGCTATTGTGAATAGTGCTGCAATAAACATATGTGTGCCTGTGTCTTTACAGTAGAATGATTTATAATCCTTTAGGTATACACCCAGTAATGGGGTTGCTGGGTCAAATGTTATTTCTAGTTCTAGATCCTTGAGGAATCACCACACTGTCTTCCACAATGGTTGAACTAACTTACACTCCCACCAACAGTGTAAGAGTCTTCCTGTTTCTCTACATCCTCTCCAGCATCTGTGGTTTCCTCACTTTTTAATGATCACCATTCTAACTGGCGTGAGATGGTATCTCATCGTGGTTTTTATTTACATTTCTTTGATGACCAGTGATGATGAGCTTTTCTCATATGTCTGTTGGCTGCATAAATGTCTTCTTTTGAGAAGTGTCTGTTCATATCCTTTGCCCACTTTTTTATGGCGTTGTTTTTTTCTTGTAAATTTTTTTTTTGAGACGGAGTCTCGCTCTATTGCCCAGGCTGGAGTGCAGTGGCACGATCTCGGCTCACTGCAAGCTCCGCCTCTGGGGTTCACGTCATTCTACTGCCTCAGCCTCCCGAGTAGCTGGGACTACAGGCGCCCTCCACCACTCCCGGCTAATTTTTTAGTAGAGACGGGGTTTCACTGTGTTAGCCAGGATGGTCTTGATCTCCTGACTTCGTGATCTGCCCACCTTGGCCTCCCAAAGTGCTGGGATTACAGGTGTGAGCCACCTTGCCCGGGCTTTTTCTTGTAAATTTGTTTAAGTTGTTTGTAGATTCTGGATATTAGCCCTTTGTCAGACGGACAGATTGCAAAAATTTTCTCCCATTCTGTAGGTTTCGTGTTCACTGTGATGGTAGTTTCTTTGCTGTGCAGAAACTCTTTAGTTTAATTAGATCCCATTTGTCTATTTTGGCTTTTGTTGCCATTGCATTTAGTGTTTTAGTCATGAAGTCTTTGCCCATGCCTATGTCCTGAATGGTATTGCCTAGGTTTTCTTCTAGGGTTTTTAGGGTTTTAGGTCTTACGTTTATGTCTTTAATCCATCTTAATTTTTGTATAAGGTATAAAGAAGGGATCCAGTTTCAGCTTTCTGCATATGGCTAGCCAGTTTTCCCAATATTAGTTATTAAATAGGGAATCCTTTCCCCAGTGCTTGTTTTTGCCAGGTTTGTCAAAGATCAGATGGATGATGTTATTTCTGAGGCCTCTGTTCTGTTCCATTGGTCTATATATCTGTTTTGGTACCAGTACCATGCTGTTTTGGTTACTGTAGCCTTGTACTATAGTTTGAAGTCAGGTAGCATGATGCCTCCAGCTTTGTTCTTTTTTTTTTTTTGAGATGGAGTCTTGCTCTTTCACCCAGGTTGGAGTGCAGTGGCACGATCTTGGCTCACTGCAAACTCTGCCTTCTGGGTTCAAGTGATTCTCCCACCTCAGCCTCCCAAGTAGCTGGGATCACTTACAGGCGTGTACCACCACATCTGGCTACTTTTTGTATTTTTAGTAGAGACGGGGGTTGCACCATATTGGCCAGGTTGGTCTCGAACTCCTGACCTTGTGATCTGCCTGCGTCGGCCTCCCAAAGTGCTGGGATTACAGGCATGAGCCACTGCACCCAGCCACTTTGTTTGTTTTGCTTAGGATTGTTTGGCTATGCGGGCTCCTTTTGGTTCCACATGAAATTTAAAGTAGTCTTTCTATGAAGAAAGTCAGTGGTAGCTTGATGGGGATAGCATTGAATCAATAAATTATTTTGAGCAGTATAGCCATTTTCACAATATTGATTCTTCCTATCCATGAGCATGAAATGTTCTTCCATTTGTTTGTGTCCTCTCTTATTTCCTTGAGCAGTGGTTTGTAGTTCTCCTTGAAGAGGTCCTTCACATCCCTTGTAAGTTGTATTCCTAGGTATTTTATTGTCTTTGTAGCAATTGTGAATTGGAGTTCACTCATGATTTGGCTCTCTGGTTGTCTGTTATTGGTGTATAGGAATGCTTGTGAGTTTTGCACATTGATTTTGTATCCTGAGACTTTGCTGAAGTTGCTTATCAGCTTAAGGAGATTTTGGGCTGAGATGATGGGGTTTTCTAAATACACAATCCTGTCATCTGCAAACAGAGACAATTTGACTTCCTCTTTTCCTAACTGAATACCCTTTATTTCTTTCTCCTGCTTGATTGCCCTGGCCGGAACTTCTAATACTATGTTGAATAGGAGTAATAAGAGAGGGCATCATTGACTTGTG